>NW_021703784.1:16067870-16281382 GCF_005190385.1 Monodon monoceros | reverse complement strand
AGAAAGGAAGAAAGGAAGGAAGGAAGGAAGGAAGGAAGGAAGGAAGGAAGGAAGGAAAGAAGAAAGAAAGAAGGAAAGAGAGAAAGGAGAAAGAAAAAAGAAAGAAAGAAAGAAAGAAAAGAAAGAAAGGAAGGATGGAAGGAAGGAAGGAAGAAGAAAGAAAGAAAGAAAGAAAGAAAGAAAAAGAGAGAAAGGAAGAAAGAAAGGAAAATTCACATTAGAGGACACAAAAAAATACAGCTCCACGGGCTGGAAACTCATTTCCTGAGGAGCCAGGAGCACATCGCAAGCTCTCTGGGAATCACTGAGCTCCAGGAAGCTCGACCAGTCACTTAATAAGTCATTGAGGACGTGTGGTTTAATTAACTTGCCCAAAATTCCTCCTCTCCTTTTCTCACTTTTGCTATTAATATTTTTTGATATCTGATAATGCAGTGTAGTTAATTTTTTCTGGCTTTATAATGAACACTGCCATAATGAAAAAGGTTAGCAGTGCTTCAGGCAGCTTTTAATTATCCAGCCGAGCAGGTAAAAGCACTTTATTCTTCTCTTTTTTTCCCCTTACTTAGCAATTAATGGAGGAGCTCAGTGGCACTTACTGTTCCTTTTTTGTTTCCTAATGGATGATACTGCATGGAGCAGGGAGGCCTTCCTGTACCCCAGTTCCTACCAGGCGGGAACGTTGGAGGCTGCATGGCTGCATCTCAGGCCTGTGGTTAGTGGGATGGAAGTGCTTCTGCAGCTGGCTGAAGGTTTATCTAATTAAAAAACTGAGTTACCTAGAGTTGTTGTTACCAATTCCGTGTCTTGCATTCTTCTGCCTTTGCATCTTTGCCCAGAGACCCCCCCAAAGTACTTTTATAGCTCAGCTGGCTTTATGGTAGCCGTTTTCTTGGTTCTATTGAATGGGGACATCTTCCTTCTGCTTCCCGTGCTAACAGCAGCCTTGGGGTTTTTCTCCTTACTTGACTTACAGGGAAACTGAGGCCCAAAGAGGTTGTCTGCTTGGCCAAAAGCCGTTTCTTCAGTTCTGATGATGCCATCTCTGGATATGGAGAGACATATCACCAAGCTAATTATAATACTACCTTCCAGGAGGAAAGAGTTTAAAAATTATGAGAGCCACTTCCAAACCCACCAATTGATAAAGTCACAGGGAACAGATTTTTATTATGAGTGGAATTATTTGCATGATTCCTCTCTCTTTTGCAAACAGAAAACAAAAAAATATTGTTCGGGGAGTGTGTATAACACACTTTTCTATGACTTGATAAAAGCTGACTGGCCCTCAGACTGTATATGCAGATCTCTCTAGAGGGGCTGGACCAGTTTTTCTAAGAGCCCAGGGTCTTCTGAAAAGGAAGGGGTAGAGACACCATGCTCGCTGAGATGTGAAGCTGGGATGGTCTGGAGGTGCAGGAAATGGTCCTGTGCAAAGTTTGCCTGAAGGAAGAGATATTGAAAGCATAAGAAGGAAAGATACCAAGGAGTAAGGGCGCCCAGAGCTGGTGACCTGAGCTTGACCCCAAATTTCTGGGTTCTTGGAATAGGGGGTAGTTACTCTTTCCTGGTGATGTATAGGGAGGATGATGATTGGCATCTGAGAATAAACTCAAAGAGATCACTGTTAGGGAGGAGCCCTTCTAAAGATGGTTTTTGATGTGACACTCACCATGCAGGGGTACTTGCCTAAACGTCTCTGTCCTACAATGTACCCTTGTTGATAAGCTTCAAGAAAAGGGGAGAGAAGAGGCGAATTTGTCCCATCATTTGTGCCAAACATTTGGGGCATTCTCTCCCCACCACACACCAAGTTCAGGAATTTCTAACTGGAGAAAGGTCTTACTGATGCTATTGCAATGGGACTCAAGCACTGAACTTGCAGACCTTGGTGCACTCTATGAAGGTTTGGTTGCTTGTGGCCCTGTCATGTGAGTTTAATTTAGTCCAGGTTGAAATAACTACCTGACTTACTTTGACTGCCACTGCAAACTTTAACAGTTGCAACAGCTCCAAAGCTCACAGGTCAACAGCAGCCTGAGTTTTAGTAATTCTAGAACACTATCTCGCAGCACAGTTTCGATACCATCATGACCTCATGTCCCTGGGACTGTGCAAGACTCATACTCGACTTTCCGCTCCACAGTGGCCACCATCATGACGATCGATGCTGGGGCAGTGACCTCACACACCAGTTCTCCTCCCCCCAGCATTTGGGAACAGGACTGGCCCAGGAGCCTGAGTGTCACAGGGTTTCTTGGGCAATCTGGGGGAGGGGTGGTCATTTGAGGGGGGTATACTTGCTTTTCTGTTAAGTATTCAAGTTTGTGAAGTCTTTCAAAACAATCACTTTATATTTGAAAAGCACTTTGAAATTTTCAAAACAATAGCAGCTCCGTTATCCCATCTGATTCAAATCACACTTAAAGTGTTGGGAAAATTCTTCCATTTTACAGATGAAAAAGTCAAGGCCACAGAGGTTACCTCCCTCTTTAAAGCAGGGTTTCTCAACTAGAGGTGGTTGTGTTCCCAGGGGATGTTTGAAAATGTCTGGAAATATTTTTGTCGTCATAACTGGGTGGCAGGGGGGACACGGTGCTACCGGCATCTAGTGAGTAGAGGCCAGAGATGCTGCTAAACATCCTACCGTGCACAAAACAGCCCCCCAAGACACAGAATTATCTAGTCTAAAATGTTAATAGCGTGGAGGTTGAGAAACCCTGATGTAAGGACATAGTCCTAGAGGAAGAGCTGGTGATTTTTAAAATTGATGTCACACTACTATTCATGATAACACCTGCCATTTGTTGAATATTATATATTGAGCACTGTTCTAAGTCTTCACATCCATCAACTCAGTCCTCAAAACAACCCTAAGTGGGAAGGATTATTACTCTACTTTGAAATGAGGAAACTTAGTCTCAGGAGGTCAAGCAAGTTGTCAAAGGGCCCCCAGGAAAGTTAGTGATGGGACCTGTGTCAGCTCAGTCCTGGGCTTGTCCTGTTTCCCCCTCTCTGCCTGGCTCCCTGAAACACAACTGGACAGGGAATTCTGCCTTGTCTGGCCAGCACTAAGCACAGAATGAGTAACGAGTTACTTTTTAGATGGTCAGAAGCCTCACATTCCAGGATCACCACAGAAAGCTAATTTCGAGAATCCTGCCATTTGTGACAGGATGAATGAATCTTGAGGGCCTTATGCAAAGTGAAATAAGTCAGAGAAAAACAAATACTGTAAGGTCTCTCTTATATGTGGAATCTAAAGAAACCAAACTTGGAGAAACAGAAGAGATTGGTAGTTGGCAGGGGCAGGGGTGGAGAGTAAGGTTATAAGATAAAAAAGTGTTCCAGGGATGTAATGTACAGCATGGTTACTATAGTTAATAATACTCTGTTGTATATTGGAAAGTTTCTAAGAGAGTAGATCTTGAGTTCTCATCATAAGAAAAAAATTGTAACCATATGGGGTGACGCATGTTAATTAAACTTATTGTGGTGATAATTTTGTTATACACATATCAAATCATTATGTTGTATGCCTCTGGCTAATTCAACGTAATATGTTGACTATATCTCAATAAAACTGAAAAAAAAAATAACCTTGTCTCCTCTGTGTTCTCTCCTGGGTATGAATTCAAGATTCAGGGAGCCCAATGGCCTCAGCAAATTCTATCCATTGACATATGCTCCTTTTCCCCTCTTATAGCTATGGAGCAATCTCTTGACATGCACACACATCATTCATTTGTTTATTCATATACTTACTCAAAAATATTTATCAAGGAGTGAAGATACAAAGGGGAAATAAATACATATAGTTTTATTCCCAAGTTACTGACAGTCTGTTGGATCAGACAAGCCTAAAAAATCATTATATTACAGTGTGCTTAGTTCAGTGATGGAGATGTGGTCAGGCTATCAGAGGAACACAGAAAAGGGGTCCCTAATCAGCTTCTGGGGGGGCCTGGGAGTCATGCAATATGGTATTGGAGTCTTAGAGTATGAGATGGATTAGCCAGATAGAAAGAGAGAGGGGGTGGGAATATCGTGAAAATACAGTCTCAAAGGCCAAGAGCTTCATGGTGAAAGAGCCTCTGGTGAAAGTGAAGTAGTCCTGTCTTATCTGAAGGCAAAGCACACAGCAGCGAGATGAAGGTGGAGGAGTAGGTGGAAGCCTGAAACAGGAGCTTGTAAATGCTAGGGAGACACTGAGGAGGGGAATGAGTTTTAATGTTCAGGTCACAACCCTTAGGGAGAGCCACCTTGTCTTTGAGGTGAGACTGGGCTTAAACTCTTGTGGAAGACAGACTTGAGGCACACAAGGCTGGAAGCAGGGAGATGGGCTGGGAGGTTTTTGAAGGAGTCCAGGTCAAGAGCCTAAACCAGGGTTGGAGAAGGAGGAGATGGGTTAAAGCTATTTTGGAGTTAAAGTCAGCAGACCTAGGTGTTTAGATTTGAGAGGTACAGGAAAAGGATATGTTATGTTTGGACTTGTTGCATGAGCTATCTGGGGGACATCAGGTAGATCTCTCTGTCCAGTGGACCATTGGACAAAAATCGAATTTGTAGGGAGAGAAATGTGATGGAGATACAGATTTTGGAATCAACAGTGGAGAAGTGGGAGTTGTAACAATGGGGCTCACTTGAGCAAAGTGGCCTATGTGTCCTCCTTAATCCAATGATCTGTGACCAAAGCACTGGGCAGAGTACAAACATGGCAGTTGGGGCCCACCCATAGAGATGGCAGGAGGGCATTCAAAGAAGTCATTGCAAGCCGAACAAACAGCCCCAAATAAGGCAAGTGCACTTGGCAATCTAGCTTGATATACTCTGGGTAATCACCATGTAGAGGCTCAGTGGGAAGCTGCCTTTCCCCCTCCCATCATGAAGGAAATGGCTGTTCTTTGCGACACAAGGTCAACATTTTGCCAACTTTACAGTCTTTACTGGCTTAGACTTGAACTATTCTTAATCTGAATATTCACTGCAGGGCTGTGAAGCATGGGAAACTCTATCTGGAACCTAGACTCCTGTCTCAGGATGGAAAGTCGCTGCATTTCCCACATCATTCTTCTTTCTACTATGTCGTGCCCCTTCCTAAATGGCAGAATGTGTCGGTGTATGCAGTCCATTGCACAGGCATGATTGTGAACACGCAAACACACACTTCCCCGTGTCCCCCTAATACATGCACACGCTTTGAATTAGAAAAACATGCCCTTCCATATTAACACCTGGCACCTGATATAAAATAAACCCAGCCTTAGTAATTATTCGAGGACATTGCAGTAGCTTTCTTCTGACCAGTGTTGATGGCTGGTGCCAGTCACCATAACTAGGTGTGAATTAACACAACAGCATTCGTGCTACAGAGCCTCCTGGGCTTGTGTTTAAAACACAGGGTTGTGTTTTAGAGCTGTGGATAAAGTTCATTAATAGGTGCGAGCACAGTTCTCAGGGGGCAGTTCTGCCGTATTTCCAGTCACTGTTCAGAATTCTCATTAGCCAATTACCCTGATCCCATCCTTCCAGCTCCTGTAGTAATGTGTATTTTAAAGGCCCTGATAAGACACAGCATGTTTTAAATATACCTTAATGTATTGGAAATGCACGAGCCCCCTTAGGGTTTATATATCTTAACCATTGGCCAATTTTGCAAAGTTATAAATAAATGTTACAGGCATCCGCTGCAGTAGTAGAATCAGCTGGGGATATTTAAAAGCCAGTCTAAAGTCGAACTTACCTCTAATTTGAGATATAAAGCATGGTGAGCAAAGCAGGCAGGAATATACAGATGATTTCCTGGTAATAAAATCGACAACATTGACATATGAAGTGAGATTGAGTGGGAATAGGGTTGGTGTGGGCAGCAGCTTGGTTGAACTAACGAGTAGTTATGTGCAAGTTACTGTGCCGGGCATTGTGGGGATAAAAAATGAAGAGAACCATGGTTCTGGTTGGTTTATAAACATGTGCATAGTGACGACACAAGGACACAGGTAATAATCAGAGAGGTTGAGGTGAGTGGCCCTGCAGGAAGACAAAATGCTATGGGGGCCAAATTGGGAGGGCTCAGAAATGATTTCTTTGAAGAGGTGGCAGTTGAACGGACTTTGAAAACTGGGTCCGATTTCATAGGCAGAGATTGGAAGCTTGAAGTGGTGGAAGTCAGAGCATAACATAAACAGAGCTGGGAGATGGGGAAACAGGACATTTCAGCATATGGTAGACAGTTCAATTGGGTGGGAGGAAGTATTGGGTACCTGCAGGGGAGCAATGGAAAATAAGGCTGGCAGGGTGGGCAGGGGTCAAATTCTATAAGGTCTTGAATGCTAAGGTAAGGAGTTTTGAACGAATTCAATAGGAAATGGAGAGAGAATACAAAGCTTTTAATCAGAGGAAGAATAAGGTAAGAGCTACGTTTCAGGGGGGACGAATTTGACAGTGGGGGTTAAAAAGGACAAGAATGGAGACACACAGGAATTGAGAAGACCAGTTGGGGAGATTTTGAAACAAAACACAAGAGAGAGAAGGAAGGTCTGAATTAGGGATTCTAGCAGTGGGAGGGACTGCAGAGAAAAAAAAAAAGTGCCTCTGAGAGATGTTAGGAAGGAAGGTGAACATGCAGGACCACGGGTAGCTGATTGGATATGATGCATGAGTACTGGGGGCCACTAATGCAGGTGGAGTGTCAAAGATGGCGCTCATGTTGTTAGCCCTGGTAACTGGTACCATGAGGCTGAGCCTTGAACAGACTGTAAATAACACTGCCACAAAGATAGCCTGACTTGAGGGTGGGCATGGGTGTGGAGGATGAGTGAAAGTTTCCAGTCATGAAAGGCCTGCAACCCCAGCAAGAGCCTGAGTCCAGAGATAGATACTTGTGGGACAAGAGAAGAGATGAGACCAATAAGGGGCAGAGCATAGAGCAAAATGAGAAAAAGGCTAAGCACAATGCTGGAGATACCATTATTTAGGAGGTGCCCTGCCTTTTGGCCTCATTGTAGCTCCTATAAACAGTGAGCTCTTGACCAGCATTGGGAATATCTAGTCACTTTCAAGATCTGATTTTGCCATTGTCATTCCTTTGCAGGACAAGAGAAGACGTGAAACAAGGAAGCCAGAGTCTACAGAGAGGTCAAGACAAACTCCAGATTGGGAGCGGCAGGTTGTCAGGGAGGTGGTGGGTTGGGTAACAGTGGAGGAGGGAAGGGATGAAGCAACATTTCTCTCTGAGAATTCCTTCTGTGGGTCCTAGGAGTCAGTCTGAAGATACTTCCCATCCCCAGAGAAGGAGAGACATGTATTAGCTGACATAGCTGGCAAGTGAAAGAAGATTCTTGAAGATGATGGTCAGCCAGTCAGGGTTCAATCAGAGAAGTAGATCACTAAGAGGTGTGTGTGTGTGCGTGTGCACATGTATGCGTAACATGCATTTTTGTATGCACATATGTACACACATACCCATGTATATATACACATATACACACATACATACACACATACGTATTTATATCTACACGTCTCTTTCTCTATCTTTCCATCTATTTATCTATCTACCGACCTACCTGAGTGATTTGTTACAGGAGTTGGACGTTACACAATTGTGGGAACTGCTTCGTCTTTGTAATGCTGCTTTTATCTGATGCTGGAGCCTCACATCCACAGGAAGGCAGTTGTGAAGAGAAGAAAGATGTAATCTGGGGAGAGAAGGGCAAACTGAACCTACAAGAAAAGCTGGAACCCACAAGGATGGACTGGCTGGAATCTGTGCCAGTTCTCCCCACCTCCAATCGTGATGAAATAGGTAACACGCAGCGAAGGTGGCTCCTCTCACCACGGGGTAAAGGCTCACCCGGCCCCGGAGCCAGCTGGTGCCCAGCATCTAAGAGAGGTGAGAGCAGGCAAGCGTGTGAGCCCAAACAGCTTCCACCGCAAGCTTCTGAATGTAAAAACCACCATGGCTGTGGCTTCACGTCCACCTTCCAATGCTTGCAGGAAAATCTCTCTTGTGGCTTATTCTAACCAGAAACATACGAGGAAGGAGGTCTGAGAAATGGGGTTCATCTGGTCTAGCTGATCTGACACGTGCAGAGCCACAATGGCGGAGGAAAAAGGGAACGGCAGAGAGGAGGAAGAGGTGGGGGAGAAGGATGCGAGATGAGTAGACCAGTGATCTGGCTTCCATAGTCGTCAGGCTCAATCTGCCAGACAGTCAGACTCTGAAGTTTGACTCGAGGCTCCCTAAGGTCAGGGTCTACATCACATCTCCCTCATTCTCTTCCACAACATGTAAGGGCAGGCTGCCGAGTACCTGTTAGTCTCTAAGGACTGGGCTATTTTATATGCATATGTCATTTCTTTACTATTCAGCATAACCCTAAACAGAGAGTAATATTATGCCCATTTTACAGATAGGGAAACCAAGGCTTTGGGTGGTCAAATGATGGGTTCAAGACCACACAGCTAGAAAGTGACAGAGTCTGTATTGGAACCTCTGTTAATTTGACTCCAGAGTTTCTGGTTTTAACTACTACTGGATCTAAAGCATCCTGAGTTCCCAGAAGAGTTCCTGGCACACAGTAGGATTTCAATAAATTGCAATTAAGTGAATGTGTGGATTTATGGATGAGTGATGGGCAAATGAATGGATGAGTGGACAAATGGTGGCTGGATGGATAGATGGTAGAACTAAGGTAGCTGGGAGAAGTGGAGAGTTCAGGAGAGAAACAGGCTCAGGGGAGAATTTGTATGGCACTTACAAAAGCTCATCTTTGATCAGGCAGGGGAGAGAATCAAGAGGGAAATCCAGACAACTGCTGAGCCCAGCTTTCCTTTTGCCGCTGAATTAATCCATAGGCTCTTCCCTGAAAACCCATGCTTCCAATGGGTCATCATCTGTATTACTTACTGGGGCCCGTGTAAGCGGTGAACCAAGGATCAGGAGCCTGATTCCTAAACCTGCCTTCATAAGCAGCTTGCTGTGAACGTGAGCATCTAATTCTCCATCTGCCCCACAGGCAGTGATGGTGCTCGCCAAGCCACTTCGCTGGGTTCTGTTTTTGACCCTGTACCTGAGGTTTGACTTGAAGAAAATTAGCCTATCCTTTTGCTCCTGTTACTTCAGAATGATTAGCTGTAAATGTAGGGGGTGTACCCCTTAGAAATAGGAGTAGACCCGGGGCCCTTCTAGCTTGCTTCTGGAATTGGGTTCACTCTGTTGGACAGGCCTCACCAGAGCTCTTCCTTGGCACTGGCCTCTGCTGAGGGGGGAAGTGTTCCCTCCGAATGTGAGTTTGTCCCAGAGACAGTAACTCTGCCCTCTCTTAGACGCTTCCTGGGTATGGGAAAAGAACAGCTTCCATCCACACCCTCCTTCCTCCTTGGCAGGCTGCTATCTGCTCTCCTTGTGAGGTCTCAGGAGCCCGTGACATTATCTGCTGTCTCCCAGGAGAGGCTCTGGACCACAGTTGTGAGCCCTGAGACTGATGAACATGCAGGAAGGGCTCCTGTGCCAGACAGGGAAGCTGCTGAGCTAGGATGATGGGCTGGGCTGGGCCAGCCATGCAGGGCGGGGTGAGCCCGGGCCTCGGCTGGGGGAGGGGAGATTTTTCTCAGGTTCTGAGCACCCTTGGAGAGAAGCCCAGCACAGTTAGGTGGGCCCATTCACCATCCTTAGGAGTGAGGAGCTGTCATTGGTATGTCTGCATTCTCCAGCACTGTGGATTCCAGAGTCTTAGAAATTCCCCTGGCAGCTAAGCATCCCAGTGGTGACAATTAACCTGTTCAATACTAGGTCGGCAACTTTGCAGGGAATGTTTGCTGATGCCATTCTACTGGGTGTACTGGTACTATTGACTCTGGTCCCCAGAAAGCCTGACACGTCCCTAGTGGCAGAAGAAAGCTAGGAGCAAATTCCGCCAGCATCACAGAATCCTTAGGCTGAGTGTGACATTTAGAGGTCACCTGGTCCAGCCATTTGCCTGCAGGCAGGCCTGGACATAAACCAGCCTAGACAGATGAGAATCTGTTCTCTCTCCCTGCCTTCAAAAACCTTCTCTCACAGAAGGACGTTTCATGTATACCTTTAGTACCTAATATACGTCAACCACGAGACAGTTCTTTCTGAGAGCTCATCTGTATTCTACTTGCTCCCAGTGGTTCTTTCTTTGAGTTATATCTCAGTGGAGATGGAAGGAAGAACCCTTCACATGTTGTATGCAGTAGGTGCTGGAGCTTGCTCATGTGGGCATTTCCAGAACCCACTGTGCATGTTTCTTCTAACTCTGGGTTCAGTAACATCACCTTGGTAGCTTGTGATCAGCGATGGTAAGAGTATTTACACCATGGAAATGGGCAAGCACCATGAATCAGGGCTTTCTTTTCCCCCAGAAAACCAGCTGTTTAACATATACCAGCACACAGCTGGTCACGGAGAGCAATACTCCTTCACGGAACTCAGGTAACAATTCTCTCTACACTTCACCTTAGTGCTGTCAAGTTATCACTTTAGTGCCTTCAGGTGAGGTTCACTCTCTGGCAGGACTATAATTTCCCAGCGAGCAGAGGCTGCGACTTGAATTCGCCCACCGCCCAGGACTTTTTCTACAGCAGCTGCACATCAACTATACGCCAGAGGAGGAATGAAGGACACGTATCAAATCATCAGGCTGAATGACTCTAGTTTTAGCTCTAATGCGATCCCACAGTTGGAGTCAGGTTTGCCAAGCAGGAGATATGTTTATCTCAGTTGACTTCAGAGTTGTGCAATTCAATTCAAGCAGGATTTATGAGACGTCTTCTCAGTGTTCACCCGGTACTAGGCTCTGGAGCCCTGGAGGAGGGCCTGTTGGTGAGTTTCAACAACCCATCACTTCTATTCTCAAATAAATTACGATTTGATTTGGAAGCTACGCATGCGAGCAGAGAGTGAGGGATCAATATGAATATTCTGGAAGACGTGTGCTTGAGGGATTTTGAGTGGTCATAAAACACAGTGGTAAGAACATGGGTCACTGGGGTCAGAGTGCCTGTGTTCGAACTCCAGATCACCACGTCGTAGCTGTGCAACCTTGGAAGAGCTGCTTACCAACCCACACCCTGCCCACCCCAACTCAGATTCCTCACTCTAAGGGTATGACGAAATCCAGCTCATAGAGTCGTTATCAGAGTCACTGCACTGATGTTTATAAAGCACATGGCACATTGCCTGGGATGCCGCAGGTGTAAGATATAAAGCAGTTATTGTTTTTATCGTAGGGTCTAATGGCCTCTTTTTAAAAGTGAATAAACTGAGACCCAGAAGTGTGAAAATGACTAGTTGCAACATTTTTTTTTTCATTTGGAAATAAATAAAGATGAAGGCAAGAGATACCACCCAAAGAGGAAACCCCAGAAGGACGTGGAGAGTCACACTGCCCCTGAATCCTGGAGCTGGGCTCTGATTAATGGAGCAGGCTGCATTTGATAAATCAGGTCCCTCAATCCAGTGGGTTTAGGCTCTTGTTTCCTAAATGGGGACTTCATGCTGTTCACTCACTCAGAGGTAGGATGCTGCATCAGGGAGTTAATATATAAATCTGTTATTTACAAGGGTCTCCATTTTTTTTTTTTTTTTAGAAAAACGACTTATAAATCATGCATATCTCAGCTAGAAACTTTTCTGGTATAAAAAAAGTTAATAAATTTATTTTAAAAATATTTTAAAAAATTAAAAATTTATAAAAAAGTTTATTAAAAAAGTTTATAAGTTTCTTCCTATAAAGCTCACATTTACAGTCCTTGCGGATCAATCAGACCTCACACGTCTAGGGTGGGAGAGCTAAGAATATAGGGTGGGGGGCCTATGACTGGGAGTGCTGGGAGGGGTGGAGTGGAGGGTGCGGAAACCCAGGGGCGGTTTGTTCCTCAGTTCGCCTTGGACCCCTTTTATTTATTTATTTTATATTCTGTCTGGCTCTGGGAGTCCACTGATTAAAAAAGAAAGTTTCAAATCAATAAAATATGCAACAGGAGATGGAGTCTGGGCTAGTTGATTAGGCAATTTCCTGTATAGCTCCCTGGGGGAACACATGGCCCTCCACACCCCGCCCGGTTCTCATCCCACATTAACCCTTGGGGTGCTGCCAGCTGACCTCACGGGGCACAGGAACCTCCTGCCCCACCCCATGTCCTTGCTGTAGTCTCCACCCAGGGTCAGCTGCTCTCTCCCACACTGGAGCCTTCCAGAGACATCCCTGCTGCTGCAGCGTCTCCAGCAGTCCCCTCCTTTCCTGCCTCTATTCCTTCAGGAAGCCACCTCCTCCAAGAAGTCCTCATTATTTAACATCTCATACTGCTGAACATATAAGGATTTATATTAGCAAATGACAACAGCAACAACAAAGCAGGTACTTTATCAGAAGATGAACTAATATAGGAGAAGCTCTTTTTCTTAGGAGTCACTTCCTGCTCATAGACTCAGATGGACTGAGTCTATGTGGATGAGGTGAGACCCGGAACACTGATGTTTCTCCTGAGGGTGGGCTCCCCTCTGGCTGCCCACAGGTACCAGCAGTTCCTTCCTCTCTCTCAGACATTAGACCTTCCAAACTCCTCATTGTTAAAAAGGGCTTTTATCTACTTCTCCCCTACCTGCCCCCTGCCCAAGCCACCCCTCTCTGAGCCACCGGCCCTGGGGAGAACACACCTCCCTCCAGAGCCCTCTCTGCACAGGCTGACTTTTTCAAGAAGGGGTTTATTTCAAAGAATGTCTTCATTGAGGAATTGAAGTGGTTTCATTTTAGCTGCGGGGGTGCCTCACTTAATACACTAAATAGCTTTCTGAAAAGTTGTAAGTAAAATGAAAAAAAATCCCCTTTAAAAGCACAGATAGAATTTCTATTAAAAGCAATCTTATGATAAATCCTTTCGTGAAGAATTGCTTTGGTCCTGAGCAGCAGATTTACAGTTCTATCTTTCTGCTGGACATTTCCACCTAGGTGACAACAATGCTAACAGTACTGGTAGATTGGCTGCTTGTTGTGTGCCAGGCGCATGCATGTGTGCATGTGTATGTGCGTGTGTGTAATTTTCCCACCACGACCCTGTGATATAAGTCCTATATTATCCCCATTTAACAGATAAAGAGACTGAGGCAAAGAGAAATTAACACAGGTAGTAAGTGATGAAGTTAAGATGAAGTTTCATGGCTCAAAGTCAAGGTGCCTGAAATCGGATTTGTCCTATTTCCGCCTTAGACTGTGTAGACCTGCCTTTTCCTTACCTGTTTGTCTAGCACAAGTCTCCCAGTTGTGGGCAGGGTTAAACCTTGGAGCATAATGTTTCTCTTCCTATTCCTTCTTTTCCTGCCTCGCCCACTCAGACAATTGTCAAGTCCGTTGATTTGACCACAATTCCACTCTTGTCACTTCCACATTCCTTTGCCCCTTCCTTTGTTCCCAGAGAAAGGACCACTCTTGTTTTCTTTTGCAGTAGCTTACCAACAAACATACCTACCCAGTCTCCTTGTGTTGTGCCCACCCTGCCCACTGTTTGCCAGAGTGACCTGCCTAAAGCACTATGACTCCCGGGCCATGTCCCCTCCTCAAAACCACTCAGGACTCTCTGCCACAGGTGAAGCCCCACCTCCTCGCCCTGGCCTACAGGGTCCTCCAGTCTGTCCTCCGCCCTCCATGTCTACCACTTCCTCCCGCATGCAAACCTTGCCCTGCATGCTCCGGCCACACCTTGTTTCCACCATTCTCTTTGTTTAGGCAGTGACAGCCATCACTCCCCCTTTCTCTCATTGTTAACATTGTCCCTGGACTTCTAGAGCTAGAGAATGCTCTAGCTCTCTGGAAGACCCATTACATTCTGCCCCGAATTCTAAACTTGATCCACATTTTGCCTCTCTTTTCTAGCTCCCTGGGGGCTACTATCTGACTTACCAATTCAACCGATGCTTTGGGCAGAGCATGCTGTAGGTCCTGGGGATGCCGAGGTGCATAAGACATGACTTGGCTCTGATGGATGAAGCATTCTGTAAGGAAGAGAGACCAAAAAGGCACTATTACAATTTCACATGTTGGTACAGAGCCAGAGGTCTTCACATGGTGTTGCAGGAAGCACAGAAAGGGAGGTTATTGTAGCCCCCGTCTCCTTTGTACCCTGTAATACAGAGCAAAATGCCTTGCATTTAATGGGGCTGCAGGGAATGTTTATTTAATTGAATAATTCCTCAGTGACTCTTTTGTTAAAAAGGATTTTAAAATATTTGGTTGACTTAACCGAACTGAGGTATATATCTATATCTATATCTATATCTATATATCTATATCTATATATATCTATATCAGGTGTTCATACTTTCTATTGTGAGCTAATGATCTGGAAATGTTCTCAAGACTGTTTCATGTGTTCCATAGGTACATTATGAACTCCTCAAGGATATCTCTATTCTAGTCATTTATTCTCCAGAGAACAGCAACAGACAGACTAAAATTCCACCCATATTCCTACATCCGAGTAAGGGGCCAGCCTCTACCCTAGACTCTCACCTAAGCATTGACCACCTTTGACTTAATTTTTCCACTTTGGAGATGGAAGGATGTAGGGATAGTTAAATCTTACTCTTTAGGACCATTCTAAAGCCAAGAGGTAGATGATGGTGTTGCTTGTTCATCGCTGATCTTGGGTAGGTCCATTAAAGCCTCCTGAACCCAGTCTCTTTATCTATAAAATAACTCCTACTCTCAAGTGTTGGTGTGAGATGTGGGTGAAACAATGTGTGTTACTTGCCTAGCGCAGCTCCTGGAATATGGTCTGCATTTAACAGATAATAGTGATTGTGGCACCAATACTATTATTGAGTACAACCATGGTGATCGCTGGGCTAGGTAGGTCTGGGGAAGACTGTGATAATTAAGACAAATTTATTTTTCATTCCCCAAAAATGTCATAGTATAGTAAGGGAGAACTAAGGATAAAGGTGATTTGAGTGCAGTGTATGTGTCCCCAGATAGGGGTAAATAGAGCCAAGGGAGCACCCAGAAGGCTTTTCTGGAGGAAGTGACAGCTATGCTGAGACTTGGAGAATGGTTAAAAGTTAGCCAGTGAAGATGGGAGAGAGGGAGCAACAGGAAGGTGCTCCAGACAACATTCGCTGTTTTCCAGCGAATTTCAGTGTACTTGTAGCATGAGAAACTTAGGTTAAACTTTAGACCAGACAGAGAAAGAGTGGAATTAATGATGAAGGGAAATTAAGACATTTCTTTCTTTAGGACACTCAGCCAACAGATTGGTAGATTAGGCATGGCACTACTTTGGTGCGGCAGGACCACTTGGGCAGGAAAAGGCTGAGACATGAATATTTAGTTCAGTAGTTTTCAAACTATTTTTAAAAATCCATTATAACTGTCTCTTTAAATGAAAACTTTCACAGGAAAACAAAATACAAAGTAGTGCTTCTCTGGAAGGAAGAGAGTGCTGTTTCCAAACTCTTGTAGAGGGGTCCACCTGAGGCCTCCACTTACACTATGGTGGCCCTTGGGACACTTCCAATGGATCCCCTGGATTTCTAAAAGTAGAGCCTGAAGAGCCTTATTTGAAAGCCAAAGAGATGGCTGGCCAGAGAGTGATATGTTCTCCAAGTCCAAGGAACAATTCTGGCGTGAAAGCCAGTGATACTTGGGCCACTGCATTGTCTTCTATTATACAAGAGCTTCCTAAAGTGTCTTCCATCATGAGGTTATCTGTACCTTTCTAAGATGCTAAGGGAGCTCCAGTGTTCTTGTTACTATGGTTGAGTAATTTTTCTCAGGGTGTGTCTTTCACCCAGTGAGAGACAAGTAGATTGTCTGGGGACATTTCCTGAAGCTCAGATCTCCTGGGAATGGACAGATGACAGCAAGAGCTCCCCTTCCTCTAACAGGAGGGGTTGGGCTTTAACTCAACTTCCCATGAGACTGGAGTCTCCCTTCCCCCAGCAGCCTGAATCCACCTTTTCACAAAGTTTCCAGGTGCGGACAGCTGGCACTTTTAGATAACTCCCTACACAGCTGGCGTTTACATGCAGTCTGCCTGGCACGTGGGTCTGGCCTGTTTATGCCGCTCCCAGGTTGCTCTGCTTGTACTATAAGTAGCATCCTTTCCTTAGAGCATAACGCCACAGTCTGATCCATGGTGCCTTGACCCACAGGAACCGCAGGTCTTATTTTGCTGGCTTTGACTTGTAAGTTTTCCCAGTAAAAGTTGTTTCTTCATCCCCACAATGTGATATTATAATGTTTACCTTCTCCCGCCTTGACCCCACCTCTTGATTCCATTTTCTAGCCTTCCTAGTTGGAATTTCCACTAGAAATGGGGGGTGAAGATAGGGGGAGATGCAACCAGCGGGTTCTCTACTGGAGAAGTCTTCAGGGTCAGACAGAACTTCCTCTCTCTCTCTTTCTTTGACATTGTCCAGAAAGACCATTTGCCTTCCAAGAGGTCTCCTCCAGACCACCCTTTTTTGGATCAACACAACAATTTATTTGTAAACATGTTATATGTGTCAGTAATCAAGTTGACAACACTTTATACATTTCATTGTATAATATTAACATCATACAAGAAGAAAAATCCACTGTACTCTGTTACAGTTTGGGTATTTTAAAATCTTTAAATACAAATTTTATTTGAAATACTAAAAATAAAAGAGAAACAAACACAAATGGCAGGGAAAATTGGAAACAACTAAAAGAAAACCATATCCCCCCCCCAAACAAATAAAATCATCTAATTACTTTTTTTTTATTTCTCAAAAGTTCTACCTCCAAATTGTAAACTTTATTTTATTTATTGATTGATTTTTTTACATCTTTATTGGAGTATAATTGCTTTACAATGGTGTGTTAGTTTCTGCTTTATAACAAAGTGAATCAGTTATACCTATACATATGTTCCCATATCTCTTCCCTCTTGCGTCTCCCTCCCTCTCACTCTCCCTATCCCACCCCTCTAGGCGGTCACAAAGCACCGAGCTGATCTCCCTGTGCTATGCGGCTGCTTCCCACTAGCTATCTACCTTATGTCTGGTAGTGTATATATGTCAAAAGAAATCAAGGAAATCAAAGAATCATATATATATATATTTAATTTTAGAATTTTATTTTATTTATTTTTTCATACAGCAGGTTCTTATTAGCTATCCATTTTATACACATCAGTGTATACATGTCAATCCCAATCTCCCAATTCATCACACCACCACCCCCACCCCTCCGCCACTTTCCCCCCTTGGTGTCCAAATGATTGTTCTCTACATCTGTGCCTCTATTTCTGCAAACCGGTTCATCTGTACCATTTTTCTAGGTTCCACATATATGTGCTAATATACAATATTTGTTTTTCTCTTTCTGACTTACTTCACTCGGTAGGACAGTCTCTAGATCCATCCACATGTCTAGAAATGACCCAATTTCATTCCTTACTATGGCTGAGTAATATCCCATTGTATATATGTACCACATCTTCTTTATCCATTTGTCTGTCGATGGGCATTTAGGATGCTTCCATGACCTGGCTATTGTAAATAATGTTGCAATGAACATTGGGGTGCATGTGTCTTTTTGAAATATGGTTTTCTCTGGGTATATGCTCAGTAGCGGGATTGCTGGGTCATATGGTAATTCTATTATTCGTTTTTTAAGGAACCTCCATACTGTTCTCCCTAGTGGCTGTATCAATTTACATTCCCACCAACAGTGCAAGAGGGTTCCCTTTTCTCCACACCCTCCCTAGCATTTGTTGTTTGTAGATTTTCTGGTGATGCGCATTCTAACTGGTGTGAGGTGACACCTCGTTGTAGTTTTGATTTGCATTTCTCTAATAATTAGTGGTGTTGAGCAGCTTTTCATGTGCTTCTTGGCCATTTGTATGTCTTCTTTGGAGAAATGTTTATTTAGGTCTTCTGCCCATTTTTTGATTGGGTTGTTTGTTTTTTTAATATTGAGCTGCATGAGCTGTTTATATATTTTGGAGATTAATTCTTTGTCCATTGATTTGTTTGCAAATATTTTCTCCCATTCTGAGGGTTGTCTTTTCATCTTGCTTGTAGTTTCCTCTGCTTGGCAAAGCTTTTGAGTCTCATTAGGTCCCATTTGCTTATTTTTGTTTTTATTTTCGTTACTCTGGGAGGTGGATCAAAAAAGATCTTGCTGTGATTTATGTCAGAGAGTGTTCTTCCTATGTTTTCCTCTAAGAGTTTTATAGTGTCCAGTCTTACATTTAGGTCTCGAATCCATTTTGATTTAATTTTTGTGTATGGTGTTAGGGAGTGTTGTAATTTCAGTCTTTTACATGTAGCTGTCCAGTTTTCCCAGCACCACTTATTGAAGAGACTGTCTTTTCTCCATTGTATATCCTTGCATCCTTTGTCATAGATTAGTTGACCGTAGGTGCATGGGTTTATCTCTGGCTTTCTATCCTGTTCCATTGATCTATATTTCTGTTTTTGTGCCAGTACCATATTGTCTTGATTACTATACCTTTGTAATATAGTCTGAAGTCAGGGAGTCTGATTCTTCCAGCTCCGTTTTTTTCCCTCAATACTACTTTTGATATTCGAGGTCTTTTGTGTCTCCATACAAATTTTAAGATTTTTTGTTCCAATTCTATAAAAAATGCCATTGGTAATTTGATAGGGATTGCACTGAATCTGTAGATTGCTTTGGGTAGTATAGTCCTTTTCACAATACTGATTCTTCCAACCCAAGAACATGGTATTTCTCTCCATCTGCTTGTATCATCTTTAATTTCATTCATCAGTGTCTTATAGTTTTCTGCATAGATGTCTTTTGTCTCCCTAGGTATGTATATTCCTAGGTATTTTACTCTTTTTGTTGCATTGGTAAATGGGAGTGTTTCATTAATTTCTCTTTCAGATTTTTAATCATTAGTGCATAGGAATGCAAGAGATTTCTGTGCATTAATTTTGTATCCTGCAACTTTACCAGATTCATTGATTAGCTCTAGTAGTTTTCTGGTGGCATTTTTAGGATTCTCTATGTAGAGAATCATGTCATCTGCAAACAGTGACAGTTTTACTTCTTCTTTTCCAATTTGTATTCCATTTATTTCTTTCTCTTTTCTGATTGCTGTGGCTAGGACTTCCAAAACTATGTTGAATACTAGTGGTGAGAGTGGACGTGCTTGTCTTGTTCCTGATTTTAGAGGAAATGTTTTCCATTTTTCACCATTGAGAATGATGTTTGCTGTGGGTTTGTCGTATATGGCCTTTATTGTGTTGAGTCAGGTTCCCTCTGTGCCACTTTCTGGAGAGTTTTTATCATAAATGGGTTTTGAATTTTGTCAAAAGTTTTTCTGCATCTATTGAGATGGTCATATGGTTTTTATTGTTCAATTTGTTAATATGGTGTATCACATTGATTGATTTGTGTATATTGAAGAATGCTTGCAGCCCTGGGTTAAATCCCACTTGATCATGGTGTATGATCCTTTTAATGTGTTGTTGGATTCTGTTTGCTAGTATTTTGTTGAGGATTTTTGCATCTATATTCATCAGTGATATTGGTCTGTAATTTTCTCTTTCTGTAGTATCTTTGTCTGGTTTTGGTATCAGGGTGATGGTGGCCTCTTAGAATGAGTATGGGAGTTTTCCTTCCTCTGCAATTTTTTGGAAGAGTTTGAGAAGGATGGGTGTTAGCTCCTCTCTAAATGTTTGACAGAATTCACCTGTGACGCCATCTGGTCCTGGAATTTTTTTGTTGGAAGATTTTTAATCACAGTTTCAGTTTCATTACTTGTGATTGGTCTGTTCATATTTTCTACTTCTTCCTGGTTCACTCTTGGGAGGTTATACCTTTCTAAGAATTTGTCCATTTCTTCCAGGTTGCTCATTTTATTGACATAGAGATGCTTGTAGTAGTCTCTTGGGATGTTTTGTATTTCTGCAGTGTCTGTTGTAACTTCTCCTTTTTCATTTCTAATTTTATTGATTTGAGTCCTCTCTCTCTTTTTCTTGGGAAGTCTGGCTAATGGTTTATCAATTTTGTTTACCTTCTCAAAAAACCAGCTTTTAGTTTTATTGATCTTTGCTATTGTTTTCTTTGTTTCTATTTCATTTATTTCTGCTTTGACCTTTATGATTCCTTTCCTTCTGCTAACTTTGGGTTTTGTTTGTTCTTCTTTCTCTAGTTCCTTTAGGTGTAAGGTTATATTGTTTATTTGAGATTTTTCTTGTTTCTTGAGGTAGGCTTGTATTGCTAAAAACTTCCGTCTTAGAACTGTGTTTGCTGCATCCCATAGGTTTTGCATTGTCATGTTTTGGTTGTCATTTGTCTCTAGGTATTTTCTGATTTACTCTTTGATTTCTTCAGTGATCTCTTGGTTATTTAGTAATGTATTGTTTAGCCTCCATGTGTTTGTGTTGTTCACATTTTTTCCCTGTAATTGATTTCTAATCTCATAGGGCTATGTTCAGAAAAGATGCTTGATATGATTTCAATTTTCTTAAATTTACTGAGGCTTGATTTGTGACCCAAGATGTGATCTATCCTGGAAAATGTTGTGTGCCCACTTGAGAAGAAAGTGTAATCTGATGTTTTTGGATGGAATGTTCTATAACTCTCAATTAAATCTATTTGGTCTATTGTGTCATTTAAAGCTTGTGTTTCCTTATTCATTTTCTCTTTGGATGATGTAAGTGAGGTGTTAAAGTCCCCCACTATTATTGTGTTACTGTCAGTTTCCTCTTTTATAACTGTAAGCAGTTGGCTTATGTATTGAGGTGCTCCTATGTTGGGTGCATATAAACTTATAATTGTTATATCTTCTTGGATTGATCCCTTGATCATTATGTAGTGACTTTCCTTGTCTCTTGTAACATTATTTTAAAGTCTATTTTATCTGATATAAGCATTACTACTCCAGCTTTCTTCTGATTTTCATTTGCATGGTATATCTTTTTTCATCCCATCACTTTTAGTCTGTATATGTCCCTAGGTCTAAGTGGGTCTCTTATATACACATATATATGGGTCTTGTTTTTGTATCCATTCAGTGAGCCTGTGTCTTTTGGTTGGAGGATTTAATCCATTCAAGTTTAAGGTAATTATCGATATGTATGTTCCTATTACCATTTTCTTAATTGTTACAGGTTTGTTTTTATAGGTCCTTTTCTTCTCTTGTTTCTCCCACCTAGAGAATTTCCTTTAGCATTTTTGTAGAGCTGGTTTGGTGTTGAGGAATTCTCTTAGCTTTTTCTTGTCTGTAAAGCTTTTGATATCTCCATTGAGTCTGAATGAGATCCTTGCCAGGTAGAGTAATCTTGGTTCCAGGTTCTTCCCTTTCCTCACTTTAAATATATCATGCCACTACCTTCTGCCTTGTAGAGTTTCTGCTGAGAAATCAGCTGTTAACCTTATGGAGTTCCTTTGTATGTTATTTGTCATTTTTCCCTTGTTGCTTTCAATAATTTTTCTTTGTCTTTAATTTTTGTCAGTTTGATTACTATGTGTCTCAGCATGTTTCTCCTTGAGTTTATCCTGTCTGGAACTCTCTGCACTTCCTGGACTTGGGTGGCAATTTCCTTTCCCATGTTAAGGAAATTTTCAACTATAATCTCTTCAAATATTTTCTCAGGTCCTTTCTCTCTCTCTTTTCCTTCTGGAACCCCTATGATGGGAATGTTGTTGAGTTTAATGTTGTCCCAGAGGTCTCTTAGGCTGTCTTCATTTCTTTTCATTCTTTTTCCTTTGTTCTGTTCCGCGGCAGTGAATTCCACCATTCTGTCTTCCAGGTCACTTATCCGTTCTTCTGCCTCAGTTATTCTGCTATTGATTCCTTCTAGAGTGTTTTTCATTTCAGTTATTGTATTGTTCATTTCTGTTTGTTTGTTCTTTAATTCTTCTAGGTCTTTGTTAAACATTTCTTGCATCTTCTCGATCTTTGCCTCCATTCTTTTTCTGAGGTCCTGGATCATCTTCACTGTTATTATTCTGAATTCTTCTTCTGAAAGGTTGCCTATCTCCACTTCATTTAGTTGTTTTTCTGGGGTTTTATCTTGTTCCTTCATCTGGTACATAACCCTCTGCCTTTTCATCTTGTCTATCTTTCTGTGAATGTGGTTTTTGTTCCACAGGCTGCAGGATTTTAGTTCTTCTTGCTTCTGCTCTCTGCCCTCTGGTGGATGAGGCTATCTAAGAGGCTTGTGCATGTTTCGTGATGGGAGGGACTGGTGGCGGTTAGAGCTGGGTGTTACTCTGGTGGTCAGAGTTCAGTAAAACTTTTATCCTCTTGTCTGCTGTTGGGTGCGGTTGGGTTCCCTCCCTGTTGGTTGTTTGGTCTGAGGTGACCCATCACTGGAGCCTAACCAGCTCTTTGGTGGGATTAATGGTGGACTCTGGGACGGCTCACGCCAAGGAGTACTTCCCGGAGCTTCTGTTGTCAGTGTCCTTGTCCATACAGTGAGCCACAGCCACCCACTGCCTCTGCAGGAGACCCTCCAGCACTAGCAGGTAGGTCTGGTTCAGTCTCCTATGGGGTCACCGCTTCTTCCCCTGCGTCCTGATGTGCACACTACCTTGCATGTGCCCTCCAAGAGTGGAATCTCTGTTTCCCCCAGTCCTGTCGAAGTCCTTCAATCAAATCCCACTAGCTTTCAATATCTGATTCTCTAGGAATTCCTCCTCCCATTGCCGGACCCCAGGTTGGGAAGCCTGACGTGAGACTCTGAACCTTTACTCCAGTGGGTGGACTTCTGTGGTATAAGTGTTCTCCAGTTTGTGAGTCACCCACCCAGCAGTTATGGGATTTGATTTTATTGTGATTGCGCCCCTCCCACCATCTCATTTTGGCTTCTCCTTTGTCTTTGGATGTGGGGTATATTTTTTGGTGAGTTCCAGTGTCTTCCTGTCGATGATTGTTCAGCAGTTAGTTGTGATTCCAGTGCTCCCACAAGAGGGAGTGAGCACATGGCCTTCTACTCCACCATCTTCTAGGATTCCACATATTTTTTAAAAATTATTTTTGAATTTATTTATTTATTTTGGGCTGTGTTGGGTCTTCGTTTCTGTGTGTGGACTTTCTCTAGTTGTGGCGAGCGAGGGCCTCTCATTGTCGTGGCATTTCTCATTGGGGAGTACAAGCTCCAGACACACAAGCTCAGTAGTTACAGCTCATGGGCCCTGTTGTTCCGCGGCATGTGGGATCTTCCCAGGGCTCAAATCCGTGTCCCCTGCATTAGCAGGCAGATTCTCAATCACTGCGCTATGAGAGAAAGTCCACCTCAAACGTTTTTACACCTTTCATTCAGCTCAACTGGTCAGTTCTATTATTAAACACAAATTGCTGGGGGAAAGCGCGCATGCAGTTCCCCACTACCACAAATTATGCAGTTGAGTTTCCCCCATTTGGGGAAATTGCAGGTGTCAGCACACTCGCAGTGCAATGAGTGAGCCTCGTCCTGGGTAAACCACCTTCATGATCATGGTATCTCCCCTGCCAGGTAAGTATCCATATATATTTTTAATGACATAAAGTTACATTCTTTAGACCTACGTGAGAGGTGAAATTGTACCATATTAAATTCTATGTCCTTTTTAATATTTCTTTTTCTCTTGGTTTCTAAAGTTTGCCAACTGTTTAAGCTACATTAAGGGCAGTAAAGAGGGGAGGTCAGACCCCTTCTTGAGTGGTGTCTTCAGATAACCAGAGACTTTCGAAGAGAGGTTTCCATGGTGGAGGGGGTAGCAGTGGGCTGGAAGGAGTCTCTCTCTGACTTACCCATCACTCCTCTCAAGCACCCCTCCCCAGCTATAACATTTCTCACTCTATACATATTTGACTACTTAAGGATTTTCAGTCATAAGGTAGTCTCTGAAAAAGCAGGGGCAATATATGTTTCACCCATCACTGTACAACAGACCTAAAATAGTCCAAGGTTATTACAGTGGCCTGTAAGGCCCTACCAATTTGGCCACCCCATCCCCCATCACCTCTCTGACCCCTCACTTCTACTTCACTGCCCCTTGCTTAACCTTGCTCTGCTTCAGGCTTTGACTGTCTTCTGAATATTGCAGACCTGCTGCTGCCTCAGGGTCTCTGGACTTACTGTTCCATCTGCTTTCATGCACTTCCCTCTTGCAGATATCTCCAGGGTTGGCTGCCTCACTTCCTACAGGGCTTGTGTCAAATGTTACTCTTTCCACAAGGCCATTTCTGACCACCCATTTATAATTGGTACCAAACATACTCCCTATCCCACTGACTAAATTGATTTTTCTCTAAGGCTCTTATCCACAGGAATGCTATATATTTTACTCGTTGATTTTCTCATTTCTAGAATGCAGATTTTTGGAGGGCAGGGATTTTTGTCTGCCTTCTTCACTGTCCTACCTTTGATGTCCAGAACCGTGCCTGGCACATAGTAGATGTTGAATAAATGTCTGTTGAGCGAGTGCATGAATTCTTCTGAGAATTAGAGCAGGCTCCAGGCCTCTTTTCTGTGTCTGTCTATTTTTCTGGGGTTTAAGGAACTAGATATACAAGACTTACCATGGAAGACCAGAGCTGGCATATTTATTCTTCCTCACTTTGGCTTCCTTGCATTTCTTACTAAACCACACAAATAGGCTTTATGTTTAAGAAGTGCCTTCCTTCCCAGCATCACTTAGTAGAGAAAAATATTTATTTGAGTTTGAAGTTGGCAATACATCAAAATCCAATAATCATACCCTAGTGCAAATGCACTGGAGGGTGTGAGATACATAACGTAATAATATGTAATCTGCACATCAGGATCACAAAGGCGAATCTACCATTTCATTTAATTTATTTTCTTAAAATGTGACAATCCCACATGTACTTGAAATGATGCAGGTTGGGACAAACAGAAATGTGGGAGATTTATGAGCTGTGTCAGCCTGGTCTTAGGGATTCCTCCCTGGTCCGTGCTTGGAAGATAGGGCTGAGCAATTTCACCTTTTACTGCAGCAATATCTCGTCTGCATTCGGGAGAAAGACCTCCAACCTGTGAATGTATTAGCAGGTCTGTCTCTACCCGTGTGTGCATTTCCCACAGTGTGTGCCTCCTGGGTCTTGGGGGCCTGTTTACTGGTGTGAGCTGTTTGGAGGCTCAGTTGTGTAGCCTGTATGGGAGAGAGTCTCAGTGTGGGCTGGACTTGTGCAAAATGGAGGGTGGGAGACAGTCTGGAGATTTTAAAAAGCAGTAGACTTTTAATTTTTTAAATTTTATTTATTTTTTTTTATTTTTTTATTTTTTTGCTGTACGCGGGCCTCTCAGTGTTGTGGCCTCTCCCGTTGCGGAGCACAGGCTCAAGACGCACAGGCTCAGCGGCCATGGCTCACGGGTCCAGCCGTTCTGCGGCATGTGGGATCTTCCCAGACCAGGGCATGAACCCGTGTCCCCTGCATCGGCAGGTGGACTGTCAACCACTGCACCACAAGGGAAGCCCAGGCTTTTTTTTTCTGAACATGGAGCAGGAGCCTGCTCAGTTGAAATAATACAAAACAATTTTGAAGGCCTGTGAGCTGTGGACCCGTGGCCAGGGTTGGACATATCTGAATCTACCTAAGCTGTCCAAGGGTGTCTTCAGCCCCCAAGGGAAACTTCACCTACCTCTCTCCACTCTCCTTGATCACTCCCTCTCCCAAGGGTTCTGCTCTCTCTTCTCACTGCTCTGAGTTTGCTGTCCTCTGCCGATTGACTTTATGTTAAAGACAACAATAACCATTGTTTATTGGAAGGCTGATATTTGGCAGAAATGAACCACTCTGCAAGGCAGGTGTGAAGTCTCAGATTTGTCCAGGAGGAACCTACAACTCTAAGACGTTAAATGACTAAGAAAGTCAGTATTAAACCTAGGATTTGAGTCCAGGCCTGTGTGGTTTGCTTCTATTTCACTGTTTTAGGGTCATCAGACCTTCATCCGTACTGTCTTTAGCCCTACGCTACCAGGGCCCTGGCTCTGGGCTCCATGCTTAGAGGGGCCCAGCACTGGCTTTTGTCCTGTCCTGCTGTGTCCACATCTTTGGCACCCACAGGACATGACCCCTGGATCTCACAACCCCTTCTTCAAGACCAGGTTCCGGGTTCTCAAAGCAAGGAATGGAGCTTAGACATGTGGTCTGGAGTATTCACACACATGCATGCAGGTCCTCTTGTCGCATAGGGTGGAACCAAGTGTGGGAAGGGAAGATGGGCGGTCCCAGTCAGGCTGCTTCCCTACGACCCTTGCTGCAGGGCCCACAGATGTCAGGCTTGCCATTTTCATCATCATGATGTCCTGAGTGTGTACAGCCTCTGCACCATTTTCATTGCATCCATCCATCCTTTGGTATTCACTCCAGCTCCATGAGACTGGAGGAATTTGAGGATGAGGGAGAATTCACAGGTAGCAACTACCCTCAGACCTGTCCTCCAACCCCCTCTGTGCCTGAGCTCTCTGTCCCATGCCTGCCCTGGCCTGTCATGTTCTTTGTGGCCCCTCCTCTTTTCTAGCATCCTCCTTGCACAAACCATGAAATCAGCCTGTATCTCAGGGACAAGCTCTTTGAAGCTTGCCCCTACTAACCACCTCCAGTTTGGCTAAACTGACATATCCCCAAGGACATGGAGACCTCAGGGAGTCTTCCTCCACAAGCTGGCTGTGGATTGTCTATGATTTGCTGGTCAGATCACAGGGCAAGTTAGAAGCTGAGGGAAAAGCTGTCTGCAGTAACTAAACACCAAGCATCTTTTCATGGCTGTCTTCTCTCTGGCCATCTCCTACTGGGTCCACAGTGGCCTGGGTTCTCATGAAGCTATAGCACCTGGTTACAAGGAGATCTCCTGAATCCCAGAGCAGGCTCCTCTTCGAATGAGAGAGATTGTTCAATGTGTGGGGAATGGAGCCTACAATCCAGGGTTTCCCAAGGGGGCCAGCCTCCCTACCTCTCTACCTGAACCTCCTACAAACTCCCCAGTTAAACTCAGCCCCAGATCGACTGGCTTCTTCCTAGACCAATCCACATACTTGGTCTCCCTCAAAATCTGTGTCTTGCTTGTACCATTTTCCTTGCTAAGAATATTCATTCCCCTTTCTCTCATTTTGTGTGAGTTTCGCCCATTTTTCAAAGCCCTCGGCATTTGGAAGTCATGCCGTTTGAGATGTGGTTGAAGAAACTATAGCTGTTTAGTCAAGAAAAGAAAGAATTCAGAAGAAATGTGTAAAAGCCGATGTGAAAGATGAGAAGGACCGTCTTGCAGAAGAAAGGGCAGATCTAGTACTTGTGACCTCAGGAGGCAAATCAGAGCCACCAGGGTACCAATTCAAGCTCAGTGTGAGAGAGAACCTCCTGGTAGTAAGAGAAACCCAAACATGGATCATACTGCCTTGGACAGTATCAAGTCTCTGGTCAGATAATGACTATGTTCTCCAGGGGTTTGTTCCCTGGGGCTGATGAAGATGAAATTTAAGATGAAATGTAGGGTTGGTCTACATGACTCCCAAGGCCGTTTTAACCCTGAGATCCAGAGTTTTCTAGTGTCACGTCCTCTGGAAGGTCTTCTTTATCTACCGCTACCTTCACAGAGAGTTATTTCTCTAGACCTCTTAGAACCAAGACCTCAAACTTTAGTTCTTATTATTAGTTACCTTGTCTACTACTAGTTACCTTATGTAGGTTAAAAACTCCTTGAACTTAGGGACCTTTTTCTGAGATAATCACTCTTCCAGAATATAGTAGGGGAGCTCAATACATGTGTCTCTTTAAGATAACTTTTTCTGATGATAAAATATAGTTCTGCTTATTAAAAAGAGTTCAAAAACTGCAAAGTATGTGGAATAATATAAAAATGGTCCATTATCCCATCATCCAGAAATAACTTCATGCATTTCCTTCCAGTCTTCAATATGTATTTATTTTTTGAAATGATGAGAACAAACTTGCAGGGGAATTTCATATTTTTCAAACTCAAAAGCAAGTGGTAACCAAAAAGCTCAGTCAGCCTTCTGGGATGGTGCAGTTTGGTCCAGCACTTTCTGCTGTTGGTGCCTCCTGGGAAGCAGGGGAAGGGAGGGACTCTCAAATCACTGTGAGCTACTGACTCTTCCAGGTGAAGTGCCCAAGAGTCCCTAGGAAGGTGTCATTTTTTGCAGACTGTGTTTGCCTTCCAACCCTAAGACGTTCCTCATGGTCAAATGTGCTCTCCTTCTCTGCAGTTACCAGGGCGTCTCTGCAGGGAGGATTAGCCTGGCCGGAGCTGTGTGTGTGTGTGTTTTCCTTTCTCCCTATAACTCACTGAGAGCTTGGCGAGGCCAGGAGAGAGGCAGCTGATTATTTTTAGCCCCTTGTTCCTCAGAATGGATTGTGCATCACAAAAGAATGCTAATGCTCAGTGTCTTTATGAAAGCACTGGAGTTCATCAGCTTTGCAAAGAAGTGAAATTAAATCAAGATTTAATTGGGATATGCATGTTTTATTCATGCTACTAACCACAGGAGAAGCCAGCAAGCTGAAGGTAAAAAAGAGGGGAAAAAGTCTTTTGAAAAGTTGTTTCTCTCTGATTAAATAGAGATAGTTTCCAACTTCAAAGGCAGCAGGCCTTTAGTGTATTTTAAATACTCAACTATGCTTGGCCTGGCCGGTTCTGTTGCTGGTGGGTGACAGCAACCCAGGCGTGCCCTACTCCTGCCTTCATGTCCTGGCCTCCAAAGCATGTATGTGGCTCCTGGTCCTACTGTCTGTGCTTCAGTATGAGCCCTAGAAACAGCTGTCCCAGGACTCTGGGGAGAGGTGGGCACAGCTCAGGGGATCTAGAGTTATCCCTCAGCATATGAGTAGCTCCTACTGCCCACACCTGAAGAACAAATAATACTGAGGAATAGGACTTTTCTCCTTCGTCAGAGACTTCTCCCCTGGAAGGAGACATGTTGAGTATCAAGCTATGTTAGGTACAAAGATAAGGCAGTCCCAGCCTGAGTCTCTTGCACCTAACAATATAGAACAAGAGATTAAAGAAAGACCCAGATAATATAGGAAAAAGAGAGAGAAAGGATAAGTTTGCTGGAAAGGCTTCAGAAGCTCTGACAGATCAAAGGAAGGAGCAATCCAGTAGGAAGACCAAAGAGAGCTTTATGGTTGAGATGAGATTTGAGCTAAGTTAGAAGAATGTCCACAATTTCTGTGTGTACAATGGGGAGCAAGTGTTCCAAGCAGTGAAACTCTGAGTCAAGTTGCTGGAGATGGAAAGCTTGAAAGATGTTTCAGGGAAGACAAAGTGTCTGATTAGCTATGGCTTGTGGTGCATATGGTGTAGTAGCAGGAGAGTCTGGCAATATAGGTTGGGACAAGACCATGGAGAGTCTTAACCTCAGGCTGAGCAGTTTATAAAATGAGAGGATTAGCTAAAGTTTAGGCAAAAATAGCCCTTCATATTCATAAATTCAGAGGTCCATAGAATTGGAAAACATTTTCAGAATTATCTGGCCCCAGGATTTCTATGGCTAACCACCTCCTGTGACCATGGCAGACATCATTCATCCATCTTGGCACTCTTTTCTTCTGAGGTTAGAAGGAAGCTTACAGTCTTTTAGAACAAAGCAAACTAGTAGCCACTGCTAGATTCTGGCTATCTGAATTCCTTTCCTGACACTCTTGAATATATCATATCTCAAAAATATCTGCATGAAGTGGGTGGGACTGGTGCTCCTAGCTTTCCATAATAGTGGGCGAGGTTATTTGGTTCTAATTACCCATTGAGAAAAAACTACAAATCCTCTTAAAAGTATCAAATAGATAACAAGATAGTAAGGAATTACTGGGAAAATTAATTAAGGGAAAATGTGAGCAGTAAAGGCAACACAGAAGACATTTTTGCCTTAAGAGCATTGGCCAGTTTGGGGAATTTTGAACTTTTGTTTTGAAGTCCTTATAAAAAAAGGGGGGTAAAAATGAAAATCCAAGATCTGTACAAGGTTTGAAGTCTAATATGTGATACATTCCACAACAAGCTGGTATAAATGTGAACCAGAAGGAATCCAGCCTGCCTACAGTTTTGCAGTCTTGTTTCACATCTTCTACATGGTCCAAGGAGCCTTAGGGCATGAACTTGGCGTAGGGTGGTCCTATACTGATATATCTATGGCACTTGAAAGAAGAAATGAAGTTTTTCTCCAAAGGAAAGCACTTGCATCCTTGGCCTCAAATATTACAAATAATTATTTTAAATATAATGGGTATCATAAAATCAAAGATAACCAAGTCACAAAGAACAAAATAAGCATGGAAAAACAGAAACAAACAAAGCAATAGAAATATATCAACAAGGAATTTAGTATCAAAATTACCAGAGAGAATTTATAAAACAATTATGTTTGCCCTGGGCTGCAGCTTGGATTCTCAGGGACTCAGACTCTGAGATAGATATTAGAGTTTAGAAAGTTTATTGGGGATCAACACCTGTGGGGGAAGAAAAGAAAGCAGGATTGGGCAGAGGAAGAAGTCAGACTGGGATGCAGTCTCAACAGGCCTCAGCCAACACGAGAGGAAGATCTGAAGCTAGGATGGCTCTTCAGAGATATCCTGAATTGGAGGGAGAGATTTAGATTGTTAAATCCCCATTGCAACCAATCCTTAGATATGACTCAGCCCTAGGAAGACCCTTTTTTCAACTAAGGTAAGGAACCTCTTTTCCACCAAGGCAAGATCCAAAGAGGCTGTCAGACAACAACATTCCCATCAGCTGAGTAAAGGAATCTCTTATTCCAAAGGGAAGTGGGCAGTGCAGCATAGCATCCATAATGCTCTGTTTGAGGAAATAAAAAGAAGTGTAAATATATATGTATGAGAAGGAAGCTAAAAATATTGTCAGAATTTTTTTAAATAGAGCTTCTGAAAATGAAAAATCCAACTATTAAAATTAGAAATCCAAAAATGAGTTTAATTGCAGATCGAACACAGCTGAAGAAGGAATTAGTAAATTGGAAGATATGCCAGAAGAAAGTAGCATATGTATGACATGAAGAGACAGAAAGCTAGAAAATGAAGAGTAGTCAAGTGATACACAGGATAGAGTGAGGAGGTCTAACATACATTTAATCAGAATACCAGGAGAGGAAAGAGAAAATAGGGCAGAAGCAATATTTGAAGAGATAGTGGCTAAGAATTTTCAGGACCAATGAGTGTCATAAATCCATAAATTCAAGAAGCCTTACAAATGTAGAAAACATGTAAACACATCATAGAACAGCATAGACAAAGAGAAAATCTTAATAGAAGATTTAAAGAAATACAGGTTGTTTTCAAATGAATGAGAGGTTAATTGCTGACTTCCCAACAATAATAAAGGAACCTAGATGGCAAAGGAAGAATGTCTTAAGTATGTTGACAAAATTAATAGCTAATAAATAATTCTACATTTAGTGAAAATATCCTTTAATAATGAGCACAAAATAAAGACATTTTAGGTAGACTAAACAGAGTTCTTATCAACAAACCCTCAGTAAAATAAATTCTAAATGATGTATTTCAGGCAGAAAAAAAATGATTCCAGATGGAAAATGTGAAATGTAGAAAGGAATCAAGAGAAAGGAAGGTTGTAAATAAGTGGGTAATCCACATGAACATTGAATATACAAAAGAATAAGTGTAAAATCTTGAAGCTTAATTTTAAAAATATAGAATTAATGGAGTTAAAGTGTTATAAGATCTTTGGGTTATGAAGATTAAGATATTCACATTTGGCTTTGATAACTTAAGCATACATCTTATATATTTTAGAATATATTGGTCATGATTCAGCACAGAAAAAGAAACAAAGTATTTCAAGCAGGAAAAAAATAAATATAAGGAATTAGGAGTTGTGTTTAAATCATTGGAAAGATTGGAGGAGCAAAATCAGAAAGGCAGTGAAATGCAGTGTCCAACTGCTGCAAAAGTTCATGTTTTCCACAACCCATACATCAGCCATCACCACTGTCAAAGAAGGAAAGGTCATTCCTTCATTCCTACTCTCCAGGTTACATATGAGTATATTCATTGGCAGAACTTACATTGCACTTCAAAATCTAGTGTTAAAGAGTTTGAGAAATTTAGTTTCAGGTTTCCAGCTCCTGGGATATAGAGACAAGCACAGAAGAAGATGGTAATGAAATATGATTACCACTAAATATTATCCAGTAACAAAACAATAAAAATAGTGTATAATATCCAAAGAAGTAGATTTGTTACTATGTTTTATTCTAGAATTGTCATATTTTTCAGTTTTACATTAATGTATCTAATCTATTTTAAGGTTTTCTTGGTATATTGATTGGAATTCATTTTTCTGCACACAGATATCCTTTTGTTAAAAAGACTATATTTCTTCCACTGAACTGCCTTTGCCCTTTGTCAAAAATCAGTGTGTGTCTGTTTGTAATTTTTAGATTCTCCATTCTGTTCCATTGATCTGTCAGTCTATCTGATGCCAACATCACACTATCTTAATTACTGTACCTTTATATTGACTCTAAAAACAGGTAGTGTTAACTCTACTTTGCACTTCTTTTAAAAATTTATTTTAGCTATTCTACAACCTTTACATTTCAGTGTAACTTTTAGAGTCATCTTGTATATATCTACCAAAAAGAAGCCTTATGAAATTTTAAATAGAGATTGTCTTGAACCTATTTGAGGACAATTGACATTTTAACAATACTGAGCCTTTGAACCTATAAACAAGGTATATCTCTTCATTTACTTAGGTCTTCTTTTATTTCTCTTGACAATTTTTTTGTAGTCTTAAATGACAGGTTTTGCATATATTCTTCCAGTTTTATACCTAATTATTTCATATTTTGATGCTATTATCTTTTAAAAATATTTCAATTTCTAATTGTTCATTGCTAGTATATAGAAATACAGTTGAATTTTGTATATTGATCTTGCAATCTGCAATCTTGCTAAACTCCTGTATTAGTGTCAGTAACTTGTTTTTAAAAGATTGCATCCCATTTTCTAGATAGACAATCATATTGTATGTGAATCATATGTGTATGTATGTTAAGACAGTTCTACTTCTTCCTTACCAATCTGGATGCCTTTTATTTCTTTTTCTTGCCTTATTGCACTGGCTAGAAACTCCAACTTAATGAGTAAAAGTAGTGAGTCTGGATATCCTTGTCTTGTTCTTGATCTTAGGGGGAAAAATTCAGCCTGCCATCATTGTGATATTGACTAGAGGTTTTTATGGATTCCCTTCATATGATTGAGGAAATTACTTTCCAATTGTAAGTTTGCTAAAAGTTGGGTTTTTTAAATCAAAAATGGATGTTGAGTTTTGTCAAATGCTTTTTCTTCACCTGTTGAGATAATTATATGGTTATTCTCTTTCAGTTTGTTAGTATGGTGAATTTGATTCATTTTAAATGTTAAATCAACTTTAACATTGATTCATGGGATAATTCATGGGATAAACCCTATTTGGTCAAGATATACTATTGTTGATTTGGTTTTTTAAAATGTTTATAATCATGGCATCTATGTTTATGAGGAATATTATTCTGTAGTTTTCTTGTAATGTTTTTGTCTGGATTTGTTTTCATGGTACTGCTGACTTTAGGATGAGCTGGTAAGTATTCCCTCCTGTTCAATTTTTTGGAAGAGTTTGAATAGAATCATTCTAATGTCTTCTTTCAGTGTTTGGCAGAATTTACAGATGAAGCCATTTGGGCCTGGAGTTTTCTTTGTTGGAAGGTTTTTATTTACAAATTTAATATCTTTAACAGATACAGGGATATTCAGGCTATTTCTTCTTGAGTGAGCTTTGCTGGTTTGTGATTTTCAAGGAGTTTTACATTATATTTAATTTATTAAATGCATTAGCATAAAATTGTTCATGATAGTTCCCTATTACCATTTTAATATCTATAGAATCTGTAGTGATATCCCTTTTCATATCTGATATTGGCAACTGGTGTCTTCTCTCTTTATTGTTCTCCTTGATCAGTTTGGTTAGAGGTTTACCAATTTTGTCATTATTAAACAATATTTATTGCTTATTATTACATTATGCGTATACGTATATTTATTAAAAAATAAGCTGCTGAATTTATTGATTTTTAAAAATGTTTCCATTGATTTCTACTGGGATCTGGTCTTTATTATTTCCTTTCTTCTACTTATTTTAGGTTTTATTGGATTTTTTTCAGTTCTTTAAGGTGGAAACTGAGTTTATGTGTTTGAGATCATTTTTTTCTAAAATAGATACTTAGTGGTATAAATTTGTCTCTAGTACTACTTTAATAATCCCACAAATTTTGATACATTGTGTTTTCATTCAGTTCAAAGTGTTTTTGATTTTGTCTTTTGGTTTCTTCCTTGACTCATAGGTTATTTAGAAGTATGTTATTTAGTTTCCTAATTTTCAGAAAATTTCCCAATATTTTTGTGGGTTTGATTTCTATTTACTTCCATTTTGGTTAGAGAATGTACTTTACATGACTTGAATCTCTTTTAAATTTGTTTAGATTCATTTTAGGGGCCTGAATTTGGTCTACCTTGATAAATGTTAAATATGCATTTAGAAATAATATGTATTCTATAGTTGTTGGATGGAATATCCTATGGATATCAGTTAGGTCAAGTTGTTTGATAGTGTGTTTAAGCCTTCTATATCATTGCTGATTTCCTTTTACTTGATTTTATCGAGTATTAAAAGAGGAAAAATCTCTAAGAGAAATCTCCAACTATACCTGTGGATTTGTCTATTTCTTTCCTTAGGTCTATCAATTTTTATTTCATGTATTTTAAAACTCTATTATTATTAGATGCATAAATGTTTAGAATTGTTTTATGTCATCGATAGCTTTATCCCTTCATCATTATGACATAAATGTCTTTATTATTCTATTGTAATATTCTTTGCTAGGAATCTAATTGTCTGACACTAATATAAGCACTCAGCCTTATTTTATTTTTTTATTTTTTTTGGCCATGCCACACGGCAGCTTGCAGGATCTTGGTTCCACCTGGTTCAACCAGGGATTGAAACCAGGCCCTCATCAGTGAGAGCATGGAGTCCTAACCACTGGACTGCCAGGGAATTCCCAGTTTTTTTTTTATATGGATTCCATTTTAATATTTATGATTAGCTTTATAATATTGTATAATTTATATTACAAAACATGCTTGCTGGATGCCTATGCTTTCTTTCTTTTTTATTTTCACACACAAACACTGTATTTTATTTTTACAAGAGATAAATAAACTGACACCAAGCATTGTAAATGGATGACCACAACAAAAGCAACAATGACTGCAATTACCAAACACGAAACACACTCATACTATGTCATAATATTGACATTCAGTCCAGTAATCCTCCACTGTAACAGTTCCTTTACTTTGCAGTGAAAATTGATTTGTATATTTTTTGCCTCTGAGTCTTTGTGGGATTTTTCTTTTTTATTCAAACAGAAAGTCACAAAAATTATAATCAACCTCATCAGTTCACTCAGTCCCATGTAATTAATTTTATTTTCATCTTGATCTTTTTTTAGCAGTTTTTTGTTATTTTTTTCACTCCAGCCTTCTTTTAACTAGTGTTAGTATAGTATGTCCTTTTCTATCATTTTAATTTTTACAAAATTTACTATCCATTCATGATGAAAAGAAAACACTTAGCAAAATAGGAATGGAGGGAAACCTCTTTGCTTTGATAAAACTTATCTACCAAAACCTATAGCAAACATCATACTTAATGGTAAAGCTCTGGATGCTTTCCTTTTGAAAGGAAGAACAAAACAATGAATTTCATTACCCCCACTTCTATCAATTCAATATTGTACTAGAGGTTTTGACCAACACACAAAAAACCTTCCTTCTCCCTTTACCACTCCCAAAAAAATGATTGAAAAGGAAAAAAATGTCATCACTTAAAAATGATATAACTGGATATAAAATAAATATAAAAAATATTGTTAGAATATTTGCACCACCATATATCAAGACTTACTATAAAAGATATTATAACTAGGTTGGTGTTGCATTGGTGCAGTGATAGTAAAATTGAGCAATGCCATAGAATAGCAAGCTAAGCAATAGACTCTTGATACAGTGCAGAGGTGAGCCCTGCAGAGAATTAGATAAAAGACAGACTTTTCAAAAATGGTGCCAAGAAAACTGGATATCCATATGGGAGAAAAAGAAATTAGATATCTGCCTCACATCATACACTAAAATCAATTTCGGTGGATTAACGACCAGATTATGAAGTCAAAATTATATTGCTTTCTGGAATTTCAGGTCCAGAACAAGATACTATAGATTGACTTTTCCCTGCTCCTCTCTCTAAATATAACTAAATACCAAGAAATTATTAAACAGAGAGTGATAAAAGGACTCTGAAAGCTGGAAAGAAAAAGGCAGACTGGCCAGAGACCTCAGGACTTGAGGAATAACAATGTGGTGAGTTCCCTCCTTTTTTTTTTTTTTGTTGTTGTTCTTTGTTTGTTTGTTTGTTTGTTTTATATCTCTCATATATCCTTGAACTAGGCACTGGAGAAGTCTATGACCCAGAACAACTGACAGGCATAGATAAAGACAAGAAAAAACAGAAAAAGGCCTCTCTCTCCTGCCAAAGGACCAAGAAAAGGGAAGTCCAACAGAGATCTAGTGAGAAATCTCAGTCCCTGCTCCATCACTAGAAAATCAGCAATGGCAGCAGTGAAAACACAGCCACCTCAGCCCTGGTCCACAACCAGGACCCTGGTGGGTAGTCTATTCTGCTTACAGAAGCAACAGAAAATCCCCAGGCCATCTTGCCCCTGCTCCATAAGCCATGCTCAGTGGGTGATCTAATTCATAGGTAGCAGTGAAGCCCTAGGCTGTCTAAGCTGCCACTGCTGGGGCACTGGTGGGTTATCCCATCCATCAACAGTGGCAACAGCAATGAAGACCTGTGTCTCCTTGCTTTCCACCTAGAGGCATAGGGAGACCCAGGCTAAGGGATTTTTTTTCTTCTTCTGTACCAAAGGTCTTTCAGTAGCAGGTGGCCTAAGGAAGTACCTTCTGCCACTACAGACTGTGCTAGCAGGCATTGAACAAGAGTCCCAACAGCACTAGAAGAACAAAACAGGCTGAAGTAATATTACAAGGACTCAGAAAACTAAATTTTCATTAGAACTAAAGTCACAAAAGTAAGGCAGAACCTATATGCTAAACTTAAAAAGAGTAACTTTCTGTTAAAATAGGTTTAGATGAGATCAAAAGTCCCTTAACTAAATGACCAAAATGTCCAGGATACAATAAAAAATCATTCTTCATACTAAGAACAGGAGAACCACAACTTGAAAATGAAATGACAATCAGCAGACACTAACCCTGAGATGTTGAATTATTTGACAAGAATTTTAAATCAACTCTGACAAAAATGCCCCCATAATCAATTATAAATTCTCTTGAAACAAAGAAAAATATAGAAAATCTCAGTAAAGAAATAGAAGTTATAAAAAAGAACCAAACAAAAATAAACTCAAAAATACAATAACTTAAATGAAAAACTTGCTGAATGGAATCAATAGCAGAGTGGATATGACAGAGCACTGAATCCATGAACTTGAAGTCAAATCAATAGAATTTATTCAATCTGAACAATAAAGAGAAAATAGACTAAAGAAAAAAAACAGTCTCAGGGATTTACATAACAAACATCTAACATTTATATTATTGGAGTCCCAGAAGAAATAATAGCTGAAAACTTTCCAAATTGGTGTGAAAGGTAAAACAACTATACCCCAATAAAAAACAAACAAACAAAACCCCCTACAGATCCATGAAGCTGACTGAACCCCAAATAGGATAAACCAAAAGAAATATACACCAAGAAATATCACAAACTTCTAAAACCTAATAGTGAAGGAAAAAAATCTTATAAACAGCCAGAGATAGAGGACACATTATCTATTAAAACCCACCAATTTGAATGACAAAGGATGTCATAACTGAAACCATGTGGCAGACAGAAATGGCATAACATTTTTCAGTCCTCGAGAAGTGGCGGGCTTCCCTGGTGGCGCAGTGGTTGAGAGTCCGCCTGCCGATGCAGGGGACACGGGTTTGTGCCCCGGTCCAGGAGGATCCCGCATGCCTCGGAGCGGCTGGGCCTGTGGGCCATGGCCGCTGAGCCTGCACGTCCAGAGCCTGTGCTCCGCAACGGGAGAGGCCACAGTGGTAAGAGGCCCGCGTACCACAAAAGAAAAAGAAAAAGAGAAGTGGCAACACTGAATGTGGTGAATCAGACATCAAGTTTTTTTTTTTTTTTGCTTTGTTTTGTTTGTAGACATAGACAAGCTTATTTTATTTTATTTTTAATTAATTTTTACTGGAGTATAGTTGATTAACAATGTTGTGTTAGTTTCTGCTGTACAGCAAAGTGAATCAGTTATACATATACATATATCCATTCTTTTTTAGATTCTTTTCCCATATAAGTAATTACAGAGTATTGAGTTCCCTGTGCTGTACAGTAGGTTCTTATTAGTTTTCTGTTTTATAATCATACATATATGTCAATCCCAATCTCCCAATTTATCCCCCCTCACCCGCTCTTTCCCCCTTGGTAACCATAAATTTGTTTTCTACATCTGTGACTCTATTTCTTTTTTGTAAATAAGATTATTTTTAAATTTATGAAAGGAGAAAAGCTCTATAATAGCCAAAGCAATTTTGATAAAGAAGAATTAAGCGGGGGAAATCATTTTTCCCAATGTTAAATCTTACTATATGGCTAGGGTATACAATAAATGTGATACTAGTGGAGGTATAGACATATAGATCAATGCCATACAACAGAGAACCCAGAAATAGATCCACACAAATATATCCAACACAGTTTTGACAAAAGAGCCAAAACAACTAATGGAAAACAGATAACCTTTTCACTAAGTGGTACTAGAGCTATCCATAAGCATAAAATGGGCCTTGATTGTAAACCACACATCTTATGTACAAATACTAAGTCAAAATGGATCATGGGTCAAATTTTAGGAAAAAAGCATAAGAGAAAACCTTTGGGTTCCAAGGCTAGGCAAAGAGTTCTTAGACTTGACACCAAAAGCACAATCCATAAAAGGAAAAATAATAAACTGGACTACATCAAAATTAAAAATTTTTCTCTGCAAAAGATCCTTTTAAGTGGACAAAAAGGCAAATCAGGCTGGAAGAAAATGTTTGTAAACCACATGTCTAACAAAGAATTCATATCTATACTGCATAACGAACTATCAAAACTCAATATTAAAAAAACAAACGATCCAATTATAAAATGGGTAGAAGACATGCATAGACATTTTATCAAAAAGCATATGCAGATGACAAATAAGCACATGATGTCCGGCTTAGTCAGCTATTAAGAAATGCAAATTAAAACTACAATGAGATAGCACCACACACCTATCGGAATAGTTAATGTAAAAAATAGCGGTAACACCATATCCTGGCAAAGATGTGGAAAAACTCGTTCACCCATATATTGCTAGTTGGAATGTAAAATGGTACAACCACTCTGGAAAATAATTTGGTATTTCCTTTAATATTAAAAATGCACCCAACAGTCGCACTATATGACATTTATTCCAGAGAACTGAAAACTTATATTCACACAGAAGGTTGTACAAAAATATTTATAGCAGCTTTATTTGTAATTGCCCCAAACTAGAAACTAACCAATGTCTTTCACTAGATGAAAGGTTAAATAGGCTGTGGTACATTTACATCCTGGGTTACTACTCAGTAGTAAAAAGGAATAAAATTGATACTGCAACAACTTGGATGAACCTCAAGGAAATTATGCTGAGTTAAAAAAGTCATGGTCAAAAGGATATATGCTGCATGATTCCATTTATACAGCAGCATAATTACATGAATGGAGAACAGATTAGTGTTTGCCCAGAGGTAAGGACAGACAGAGAGGAGATAGCTATAGGGGTATAGCATGAAGGGAGTCTTGTGATGATGTTACCATTATGCATACTGACTGTGGTGGCGATTGTATGAAGCTACACATGTAATAAAATTGCATAGAGTGATACAAATACACACCAATGTATGTGTAAGTGCATATATATGAGTGCATGTATAGCTGGTGAAATCTGAATATGCTCTGTAGGTTGCAATGATGTCAATTTCCTAGTCATGCTACTTTTCTCCAGTTCTACAAGATGTTAACATGGGGGGAGGCTGGGTGAAGGATGCATGTATGGAGATTCCCCATACATTTTTTTTAGCACCTCTTGTGACTCTACAATTATTTCAAAATAAAAAAGATTTTTAAAAATTATATTGTTTGTAGACAATAAAATAGAATAACCTCCTGACCTCAAAGTAGGGAAGAATTTCTTAAATGAGACACAAAATGTACTAGATATAAAAGACATTTCCTCAGTTTTCAATCTTAAACTCCTTGTAGCATTTACTGTTATTATTTACCCTGAAATCTCATTTTGATTATTTTCTATCTTGGCTTCTATGGCACTTAAACTTATTTAAATTTTCCTTTTATCTCTCAGACTGCTTTATTCATTTGTTAAACAAGTACTGCGCACCTGTTATGTTCCAGGAACTCTTTTAGGTGTGGGATATTATAGTGAATAAAACAGATTTTTCAAATAGATAACGTCTCTATCCTGATGGGTCTTACAGTTTAGTGCTAGCTGGTGGTTGAAAAGGCAAAAAAATGTATACATAAATAAGTAAAATATAGTAGTATGCCAATTGGTGATAAGTGTTATGAAAAAACAATAAATCATAGAAGGGGAATAAGAATGCTGGGGGGAGATAAAGTGTTCAGTTTTAAATAGGATGATTAAGGAGGTCCTCATGGAGGAGTCTTTTGAGCAGGGAATTAAAGGAGGTGAAGAATGTGCTGTGAGGTTATCTGGAGGGAGAGTGTTCAGAAAAGAGGGATGAACAAGGAGGATGTATGCTTGGCCTGCTCAAGGACAGGCAAGGGGACCAAGGTGTCCAGAGCAGAGCGAAGGAAAAAGTAACAGGAGATAAGGTCAGCGTGGTCATAACACCAGATCCCAATGGCCCTGTGGGCCAATGTAAGGCCTTTGCTTTTACTCTACATCAGTGGTCTTAAAGCGTGGTCCTGAACCAGCAGCATCAGCTTCCCCTGGGAAAGTGTTAGAAATGCTCAACATTGCTAATTAGTAGAGAAATGCAAATCCAAACTACAATGAGGTATCACCTCACACCAGTCAGGATGGCCATCATCAAGAAGTCTACAAATAAGAAATGCTGGAGAGCATGTGGAGAAAAAGGAATCCTCCTATACTGTTGGTGGGAATGTAAATTGGTGCAGCCACTATGGAGAGCAGTATGGAGGTTCCTTAAAAAACTAAAAATAGAGCTACCATATGATATCGCAATCCCACTCTACTCAATATTCTGTAATGACCTATATGGGAAAAGAACCTAAAAAAGAGTGGATATATGTATATGTATAACTGGTTCACTTTGCTATACAGCAGAAACTAACACAACATTGTAAATCAACTGTACTCGAATAAAAATTCATTTAAAAATAAAAGTAAAAAAAAATAAAACCACCATGTGTGTCTGGAAGAAAAAAAAAAAAAAGAATCACCCAACAGGCTTGTTACAATGCAGATTGCTGGCCCCACTTCTAGAGTTTCTAATTCAGCAGGTATAGGGAAAGGCCTGGGAATTTGCATTTCTTTTTTAAAAATGTAATTTCATTTTAAAATTGAAGTATGTGATTTACAATGTTGTGTTAGTTTCAGGTGTACAGCAAAGTGATTCAGATATATATATATATATATATATATAATCTTTCCTTTATAAATTAGATTCTTTTCTTTATAGGTTATTACAAAATATTGAGTATAGTTCCCTGTGCTATACAATAGGTTCTTATTAGTTATCTATTTTATATATAGTAGTGTGTATATGTCAATCCCAATCTCCTGATTTATCCCTCCCCCCTTTCCCCTTTGGTAACTGTAGGTTTGTTTTCTACATCTGCGACTCTATTTCTGTTTTACAAATAAGTTCATTTGTACAATATTTTTTTAGATTCCACATATAAATGATATCATACTTGTCTTTGTCTGACTTACTTCACTCATTATGACAATCTCTAAGTCCATCCATGTCACTGAAAATGGCATTATTTCATTCTTTTTTATGGCTGAGTAATATTCCATTGTATATATGTACCACATCTTCTTTATCCATTCATCTGTCGATGGACATTTAGGTTGCTTCCATGTCCTGGCTACTGTAAATGGTGCTGCAATGAACAATCGGTGCATGTATTTTTTGAATTATGGTTTTTCTCCAGATATATTCCCAGGAGAGTGATTGCTGCATCATATGGTAGCTCTACTTTTAGGTTTTTGAGGAACCTCCATACTGTTCTCCATAGTGACTCTACCAATTTACATTCCCACCAACAGTATAGGAAGGTTCCCTTTTTCCACACCCTCTCCAGCATTTATTGTTTGTAGATTTTTTGAAGGCCATTCTGACTGGTGTGAGATGATACCTCATTGTAGTTTTGATTCATGCAGCTCAATATAAAACAAACAAACAACCCAATCAAAAAATGGGCAGAAGATCTAAAGAGACATTTCTCCAAAGAAGACATACAGATGGCCAAAAAGTACATGAAAAGATGCTCAACATCACTAATTGTTAGAGAAATGCAGAGCCTGCTGGGTGATTCTGATGCACACTAGAGTTTGAGAAACACTGCTCTAAATCATATGGACACCATCTGAGAGCCTTGAGCAGAGAACTGGCATGGTCTGATTTACCTTCTGGCTTCTAGGTTGAAAATACTTCATAGGAGTGGATCCAGGGAGGCCAGTTAGGAGGCTACTGCAAAGATCTATGGGGGAGTTGATGGCAGTTCGGTCTAGGGTCATAGTGGTGGAGATGGAGAGGGGGTTACTGTCACTGATTCCTCAAGTCTCCTTTCTCCATATGAGTTATTTTCTTTTGAGCTTGGTTACAGGGTTTCACGTGTAACTTGCACAGAAGATGCTCAGATCCATGTATTAGTGGGCACCTTGCAGAGCTCTCTATCCCCTATATTCAACTCCTTTTAGGATATTTTAAAGGAAATATCACCAAACTTTCACTTAGTGGAACTATTCTGCATGTTTTGGTATCTGCAGTACATATATTTACACTGATATATTCCCAAAGAATTAAAAAATTTTCATTTCTAGATCACACCTATGAATCAGGTCACTCTGACTCCAAAGCCCATGAAAAATACTTTGTCATCTATTGTCCCAAGAACTGAAGCCCAGGCTAGGATGAGAGGTCTGTCATTTTGCAAGGGTGGGGTTTGCTTTCCCAAACGTGTTGGGCCGGTTCTCATGGGATCACTGCAGCCAAGGAAACTGCAAGCCTCTAGCTGGTTCGCTTGTAAATGTTGAAGGCGACAGGTGACAAGAATGAGATGAATGTTTATAAGAATTACATGCATCTCTGAGTGTTTATTTATTTGAACTTTTTGAAATTAATCTTAGAATTTGTACCACATGTAACGTTGAACACTGATTTCAAACTTAATACAGTGCATGGAAATATTTACAGGATTTAGAGGCACTTCAGAGCCTGTCACAGGGACAGACCAATGACACAATCTGCTTATGCCTTCTGAAACCTATATTTAGTCACGGACAACTTTAGGTAACTCTTTTTAAGAGTTCAATGGCTAAAATCATTATTCTTGTGCCTAAGAAGAATGAGATTGTTAATTGTGCTTACAATAAAAAAATAAAGTATGTTAATATTTGATTATAACTGTTAGGATTTGCTAGAACAGCATTTATTACATTGGGAACAACTAGTAGATTTTATTTCTCATGCCAAGTCCTATTGATTGTTATTGACCGCTTGGAGCTCTGTGAGAAGAATCCTGAGGCTGAGTCTGGTTACCGCAAGAAAGAGGGTCACGTTTGATAGGAACTGTCTGCCATTGGTGCGGGTTGTGGGTGTGGGAGTGGGGGATGGCTCCAGAGCCTCATATTGTCTGACTCTTCCACAGAAGCAAAAACAATCCACTTTATTAGGATAAATTCAACATTTCCCAACCTGGATGGAAGCTCCCCACTCCTCAACTCTCCGCTCTGAATGTGCTTGTCTTTCTCATCTTTGCATTTTTCTCATGACCCCAATGTTCATCTACTTGCTATTCTATCTAGTATAAAATTCTCTATTTGGCTTTGAGGATCCTTATGACCTCTCTCTACTCCTCCTATGCCTATCATCCCCCTAAGGTCCTCTATGCATCCCCTTCATTCCGGTTAGCCTGGATTCCTCACTGTCACACGTGGAAATATTGATAATTTGGTCTCCGAGCATTTGCTTAAACCTATCATCTTAGTCTGAAATGTCCACTCTCCTCTCTTTCTATTTAATTTCTATCCATCTTTTAAGATGTGGTACAAGTCCTTTGTAGACTGTGGAATCTTCCCTCATTACCCTGATCCCTTTCGCCTGATGCTCTAATTCTTGATTTCCTAGAAACCTGGGGTTAGTTGCAGAAAATGCAATATCCTTCCTAAAGCAAAAAATAGATGAATTATAGAAAATTGGGTAGTGTTGGAAAATTTGGAGGAGTATGCTCTAGGCTGGGCTGTTAGAAAGACTTGCAAAATACTGCAGAGTTCATCCGCCCGGGAAGCTGCTCCCTAGACCCAATCAGGAAGGTTAGGAATCTGGAAAATAAATAAATAAAGAAAAACCCTAGAACCCTTGGTTTTAGGGACATATCATTTTGGGTAAAGTCCAGGAATCAGGGTATTACCACTGTTATATCTGTTGCCTCAAGAGCCACATCAACCCTGCCAGAATACACTGGGGAAAAATGATGTCTTGTACCCAACATCTTGGCATCCGAGAAGTGAATGACTGGATGATGGAACAGGTTGAACAAATGTCCTACCTCATGGTCATGCTTGCCAGCAGAAGACAGCAGATGCCTGTAAGGAGACCCTCCTCTACCTTCTAGATCTTGCATGAGTAGATGTGATTTCCTCTACCTAAGTCTTAAAATCCAACTGAAAGAGCCTGGGAAATGTAATTTCTGGCATTCTACCATCTAAAATAAAGGAAGGCACACCGGAAAGAGAGTGGGATGGATGTGGACAATCTGCCATGTTTGCCATATAGATTACAAATTGCTGTCTTTAAACATTGCAAATCCAGTCGTTACATTTCCCTTTTTAAAACCATTCATTGCCTGTTAATAGCCTGCAGCCTGAAGCCTTAACTCCTTAGCATGGCCGATAAGGCTCTCTTCTGTGCCCAGGGGGCAAGGGCAGTACAAATGAGAGTTTATTATGGGAGGGTGGCTAGGGTAGCTTTTCCAGCTTCTGGGCACTAGTGTTCTCTCCTCTGCTCTTTTGCAAAGTCATCAAAAACATGGCTTTCATTCTGATTTCACATTTTTTGAGATATGACTCTTTTGACGCCTCCCTTACTTTTATTTGAAGCTTCCCCTTCTTATGCCCCAATAGTCCCTTTCCTGCACAATTTGGATTTTACGCCCAGAAGTTTCTCCTTGGTGTAGTGCTTTGCCTTGGAAGCAAGATTTAGTTCGTTCATTCCAGGAGGTTTTAGGATCCAGACTGGTTCAGCACCATCTGTCATGATTGCACTCACCCATGTTGCACAGCCAACATTGCATTGTCTCTTTGCATTCACCCACAAATTGGCTCCTGTAGAATCCCTTCCCATTTTCGGTCTCTGTTCTCAGACTGGGCCTCCACAATTCCAGCAAATACTTTTGGCATCTTGAGGTTCTCATATTCTCAGGTCCAGGAGAGTCCAATTGCCTTCCCTTCTTTCCTCCAGCACATATACTAATATCACGTGGGTCTTATACATGTTGGTAGTTTGTGCCTACATATTGGGTGTTCATCAGAATTCCATGATTTCTCCTTTTATTGTAGATGTTTTCCATGGTTCTTTGGTTTTAATATCCCAGTTGCTAGGTCTTTTTTTTAATGGGAAAATTAAGGGAAAAAATAAAAAAAAATTCCATTTTTGTCACTACCTTCTTTTAAAAATATTAAGTGAATGAATAATGAATCACTGATGACTCTGAGTTCACCCCTAGTCTTGTTAGAAAAAAGGATCTTAGTGAAGTTTTGATGTCATGAAGAATGATGGGTTTGCAGGGATCTCTCCAACAACCAGCCAGCACCCTCACTAAGTTGACATTTTTGGCTTGTGTCCACCCACAGCCTCTATCCACTCACTGCCCTTTTCCTGTGGGAAACAGATGTCACTTCTGATATACAGACTGCCAGCAAACACATGAAAGAATGCTCAACATCATTAATCATTAGAGAAATGCAAATCAAAACTACAATGAGATATCATCTCACACCGGTCAGAATGGCCATCATCAAAAAATCTAGAAACAATAAATGCTGGAGAGGGTGTGGAGAAAAGGGAACACTCTTGCACTGTTGGTGGGAATGTGAATTGGTACAAGCACTATGGAGAACAGTATGGAGGTTCCTTAAAAAACTACAAATAGAACTACCATGTGACACAGGAATCCCACTACTGGGCATATACCCTGAGAAAACCGTAATTCAAAAAGAGTCATGTACCAAAATGATCATTGCAGCTCTATTTACAATAGCCAGGAGATGGAAACAACCTAAGTGTCCATCATTGGATGAATGCATAAAGAAGATGTGGCACAGATATACAGTGGAATATTACTCAGACATAAAAAGAAATGAAATTGAGTTATTTGTAGTGAGGTGGATGGACTTAGAGTCTGTCATACAGAGTGAAGTAAGTCAAAGAGAGAAACAAATACCGTATGCTAATGCATATATATGGAATCTAAAAAAAAAAAATGTCATGAAGAACCCAGGGGTAAGACAGGAATAAAGACACAGACCTACTAGAGAATGGACTTGAGGATATGGGGAGGGGGAAGGGTAAGCTGTGACAAAGTGAGAGAGTGGCATGGACATATATACACTACCAAACGTAAAATTGATAGCTAGTGAGAAGCAGCCACATAGCATGGGGAGATCAGCTCAGCGCTTTGTGACCACCTAGAGGGGTGGGATAGGGAGGGTGGGAGGGAGGGAGACGCGAGGGGGAAGGGATATGGGAACATATGTGTGTGTGTGACTGATTCACTTTGTTATGAAGCAAAAACTAGCACACCATTGTAAAGCAATTATACTCTAATAAAGATGTAAAAACAAAATTTTAGGTGCTTCAGGTGGCATTACTAAGAACAGAGTCTGGGCTTTGTCATCAATGGTATAAGTGAATTCTATCTTTCATCTTCTTGTCACTCACTCAAGAGTTAAAATCTGGGGTAGGGGAGGTTAGGTGCAACTTATTGGCAAAGTCTAGGCTTGTTCTTGTGATTTCCTTGCTAGGAAATGGAGGATGAAACTGGTATTTTAGTGTCAGTAGTGTACGAGGTAATACTGCATAATAGGTGGTTCCTCCACAATGAGAAAGGACTTAGATGCTGTAAAGAGGAGAGAAATGCTAAATTTCTATTGCAGTCCATCCCTTTGGATGGTGAACATCATTTATTTTTCCTTAAATTTTAAAATTTACCAGGAACAATAAAAATAAATGAAGGGGAGAAAGAAGAAAGAAAGACAAGAAACTCTTTTAATAAAAGGCTCCTATCTTTCATTCAAATGAAAACACTCCTTCACCAAAGGTAGACAGCCAAGGATCTTGCAGTTCTTGCTCCAGTTTTAGGTACAGGATTTCGGTGACGTGGTTTTATTGTTGGCTCTCCAGGTTGTGAAGTTCACCACCACCCATGCACATTATATCAAATCATGACAAAAAGGAAAAGAAAGAATTACAGATAAAAGCTATGTCTATTTTTTCCAAAGCTTATTATGATACCGTAGTTAATTTTTATGACTTCCTTTCTCCATTACCCATTTCCTGTTTCCATTGATTTTAACTAGTACCTCAACTAGTTGGGATTCTTTCCTGGGTGAGGTGGTGCACATGACCCGTGCCTTCGTTTCTGAGGGAGGTTAGATCTTGATAATCCTGCGTGTAGAGACTTCTATGAAATTTTACCATTGCAAATGATGCTACCAGGAGGTGCCCTAGGAAACCCTCTGGATTTGTTCCTTTCTCTTCCCTCCTCCCTTTTTATAGCAGCAACTTTATTTCATCCTGATACTGAGGATTAACCATTCCATCTAACACTACAAAATCTTTTTTTTTTTTTTTTGCATGTTCTCCCAGGAGCATGAGAAACTCAAAACATCCAGGAGGCAATTATAACTTCCAATTTGATGAAATAATTTTTGTGTTTCCTCATGGACACATTTCTCCATTGAGATGTAATGTAGCATAGTGGTTAAGGGCCTGAGCACTGAACTTAAACTGCCTGTGTTCAAATTCCAGCTCCACCATTTACCACTTCTCTGCATTCAATTTCTTAATGTGCAAAATATGGACAATATAGTATTTTACTAATGGAGTCATTATGATGATCAAATGAAATAGTCCATGTAAATCACAGAACAATGCCTGTCACATACGTGTTTTTAAAATATCAACTATTACCGCTGAGTGCTAAACACGCAGAGCACAGTTACAAGGGAGGGAAACAAACAAAAAAAAATCAAGATCACTGTGAGCGTGCACAGTCCCTCATCACTCCATGTACATACATTTTCACACCTTCATTTCTGGACCTGAGGATTATGTTAGTGGGAGAAATAACACCATGCATTTGTTGCCTACTCAAAGGACACAACTTATTCTACACCATGTACTCCAATCTCCCAAGATTCCCCCACAACTGGCACTGATTTTTATGAAGTCCATATTCTTGTTCTATAAGGCCATCTATTTCTGGGTGATGGGCACATGATATGACCAGTGAATCCCATGGGTATTGATCCATTGTCTTAATTCTTTTCTGTAACAATATTAATTATTATTGTTAATATTTGAATTGTTTGATAAGAAATAATAATGTGCAGACTGTCATAATGATGTATAAGTCAATACTTAGACCACAGGTTACATGTTGAAAAGGAAAGAAAATCCTAATACAGAAAATCTTTCTCTTCCAAAGGGGGCAAATCATTGCCCCTTCATAATGGAAGGGTTCATTGTAATCAACTTCCCAACAGGAGCCTAGCTGGTCACTTTGAAGTATGATACTGTATTAGGGGCTAGGGATGTTGGTTGTTGCTTCTACAAATTGTTGAAGGTAAATTCTTAGTCTGTGTTCCTGTCAGCTCTTGGTTACATGGTTACATGGACCTGGTGTTCCATGTGTTAAATAGCACTCTATATTGTTTACTTATTCAGAACATAGACTGTACTCTGAAGAATAGAATCCCCAAACCAACTTTGTTAGTTCATGAAAATAATGAGCAATGTTTAATTTTCTAATGCTGCCATTAAAAGTTACTACAAATTTGGTGTCTTAAAATAACACAAATTTGTAATCTCACAGTTCTGTAGGTCAGAACTCTTACATGGGTCTTATGTATCTAAAATCAAAGTGTCAGCATATCTGTGTTTCTTTCTAGAGGCTCTGAGAAAAATCTGTTTTATTGCTCATTTAAGGTGTTGATAGAATTCAATTCCTTGAGGTTGTAGGACTGAGACCCCCACTTCAATGCTGGTTGTCAGTTGAATGCTGTTCTCAGTATTTAGAGGCCCCTGCATTCCTTAGCTTGTGCCTCCTCTATCCATCTGCAAATCCAGCAATTGTGGGTTGAGTTTCTTTCACATTTTGAATCTCTCCTGCCCCTTTGGTTGCATCCCTCAGGCTCTTCTTTTAGGAAATACTCTCTACTTTTAAGGACTTAAGTGATTTGATTGGGTCCACCAGGATACTACAGGATAATCTTCCAGGCTCAAGATCCATAGTCTTAACCACATCTGCAAAGTTCCTTTTGATAAGTAGCATAGCATAATAGGCTCCAGGGATCAGGGCATGAACATCTCTGAAGAGCCATTATTTTATCTACCGTAAGCAAGCACTATAGAAGAAAGCTAATCTGATTCTCTGCAGTAGGAAACTTTGATGATTATTCACAAGGGGCACAATATTATCATACCAATCCTCAAATGTTGATCCTTCTAACTCCCAAATCATTTGGCTAAACCATTAGCAACCACCTAGTTCCTTAACTCAGTTTATCACTCTTTCCAGGCAAAGTAGAAAAAGCGATATCTTACTCAGGAGAATTAAGACGTCTCTGAGAAAGTCATAAAGGTGTACATTTGTCCCATCAAGTGAAAGAAAATTACTTCTAGTGTCCTCCATTTGTTGGAAATTGAAGAGAAAAAAAGCATTTGTCAGATTAATAACTCCATACTCAGTATCAAGGGCTGTACTGATTTGTTCTAATAGGAGACCATGAAAAGAAAAGTACCTGCAGTTAGAGTCATACATTATTAAGCTGACAATAATCCACTGCCATTTTCCAAGGTTCATCTACCCTTGGCAGGATAAACCAAAGAACCAAATGGCCCTGTGAATTGTAATGTTTTTCAAGTATTTGTTGGTGACACTGATTTCTCTGATTCTCCTAAGGATGTGGTTTATGTTTTAAGTTATTTTTTTGGTAGGAAGCATAAAGTGTAGAGGCTTCCTCTTGTCCCTTTCTGCCATGATATCCCTTCCCACATTGGTAAAGGGGGCTGATAGAGGATTATTGCTGTGTATATTTTTTTCATTTATTGACATGAGTTTTGATTCCTTTTGGTCCACTACCATGACTTAGGTCAAAACTCCACTTGTCACCTGTCTTGCATAAGCTTCCATTCTGGGTATTAGATCACTGTGGTGTTCTGAGTACCCAAGCAGCAGTGTTAGTTAGTTTAGACTTGATGTGCAATATATATAAAATGTTTAGATATCTATCTTTTTCTGAAGGTAAACATCCTTTGGAGAAGGATAAGAGGAAGATTCTAAGTGTACACTTGGATATTTTTGCAGGATCTTTCATCAAGTGTACCCAGTCTTCTTTTCACTTACGAGTTTCTGTTCCTTTGAACTTGAGTCTAGGAAATGGGTGAAAAATCAGGACCACCATAATATGAAGTCAACCACCATAGTTGAAGTCAGGCCTCCAGTTATTCAGTAATATTCATAAAGTGGGACTTTAGTAGGTATGGCAGAAAAAGTAATGTTCACATATATTCTACCTGGTCCATCCATTTCCCTGCTCCCTTGTAGTTAAGTGCTGCCATGTGATTAGACTCTGCTCAATGGGCTGCAGAAGTAACATGTGAAACTTCTGGGCTGAAGTCCAGAAAAGCAGATATGAGTTCTCCATGTAGTCTCTTCCCCTACCATGGAAACTATGAAATCAGATCATAAGATGAAGCAAGTTTGGTCTCTAAGCCACTGCATGATCAAAAGCCCTAGAGAGTCACTCATACCTGTAGCAGACTTTGTGTCCATGAGAAGTAAACTTTTAAGTGCTAAGCCACTGACACTTGGGAGTTATTTTATTATCAAAGCATATCCTCATTCATTGGGGAACCAGATCTTATAGTCAAAGGACCTCATGAACAATCAACCACCATGAATGATCTTGTGTGTTAGACCATTTTATTTACCATAATGATATTTCCTTCTGTTATGGTAATCAAGCTCATTCTACCTCTGTCAGTTAAGTTTCTCTATTTATTTTTATTTTTTCCATTCTGGAATCTTTGCATCACACTGAAACCAGGGAGCCCATTTTAACTGCAGCACCTTCCTCAATATCTACAGCCACCATAGTGTTTCTCAAAGATCCTCATACTTCTTTTACCAATATCTATCTCAAGGCTTCAGTGAGGAGAGATGTTTTTTTTCTGGGGTCTCCCCAGAGACTTAGGGAGAGGGTGGTTGCATTGTGATTAATTTATTTCAGATTTCTTATATACCTCCAAATTCGAAATCCTTTATCTACATTAGGTCAAAATATTTTTGGTATTTTGATTTTATTTAGTGAGGGTCAGCTCTGAACATAGGTGTTCATTAACCAGTTATACAAACTATCACAATCCATACCAGCAAGCACACGAAAATTGGGCTTTCTAGTAAGTTCATTCAAATTGATAAATTGAATCCAATCTAAAGCTATGTTTCTTCCAATTTGGTGAGGACCCTCTAAATTCATTCCCATACACATTCCACAGACTTCTGCAGATATAAATAAAGTCTCATAATTCTTTGGGATAGATTCCTCTCTTCTTTGATTTGATTTATTGTTTTCTCCTTAGAGTATGCTGTGATCTAATTTAATTGTAGCTTTGGAGAAAAGAAGGGGTTGGAAGGGGTCAGAGAGGGTAGATCAAAAGGGAAATTGGCTTGTTGTTGTAGGGTAACTCTCTCATATGCGGGCACAGGAAGGTTGTTTCCAAGAACGTGGGAAGTTCAGTGACGGGTAGGGGTTCTGTACACTAAGACATCTCCTAATCCTGCCATATATGTCTAATCCAGTGTTTCAATGTTCTCTTCTTTCCTGATCCATGGCCCAACTGAAGAGACATTACAAGTTGGTTAATTCAACAGATGTCGCAATTTGGCAATCTGCAGGGGAAAAACATAATCTTTGATAAATTTGGTTTTCACTTATCTCAATCCTAAAGATGCAACTGAAAAGATATTCTTTCATGCTGTTCATAGAGAGCCTGAGAATTTAGAAATTTAAATGCTTCATTTTCTTTAAAAAAATCATCAAATGCCAAGATAAGTAACTCCCTTATCCTGTAGTCCTTGCATTAGCAACTACAGTCTCCCAAGCTTTGCCCTCCACGAGCACTTCATTCCAGATGACTCTGGGTAATACTTTAACTATTTTGCTGCTGTATGCCATAAACTAGAATTCTATCCTGGAATAGTAATAGAACGTTCATTGCTTTCTGCTGTATCTAGGCTAGATATCCAATCCCAGCTTTTCCATAATTTATTGGAGACATCTTAATTACAATGTGCTTACTAGGTACCAGGCACTGTTCTGAGTGGTTTTCACACATTAACTCTTTAAGCATTAAAACAACCCAATGAGATTGGCACTGTTATTACCCACAGTCAAAAATGAGGAACTGATACACATAGAGGCTAGTTCACAGAGCTTATAAGTGGCAAAGCAGGGGAATTAAATTCAGGCAGTCTGTCTCCTCCATGTTTTTAACCACTGTGCTTTATTGCCTCTCAATTTGAAAGTATATTCTTATAATTTGGTTTGCTGTCATTTTGTAAGAAATAGAAACTAATTTTTGCTATCTTAACAAAATAATGTTTTGTTAGAAGGTCATCAGAATTGACAGAAGCAGACTAGAAGGTCAGCCTTGGATAACAAACAAGACTGAGTTGAGGTCCCTATAGTGGGCTAAGGAGAAGGAAGTGAATAACCATTCTGCAGAGGAAACAGTCTGGCCAGGACATTACTCTTGTCACTACATCTGCCATCACTGCTAACTTCATGGTAGAATTCAAACCACTCCATCATCTTATTGCCACTCACTCAAGTGCCAAATTTCACAGCAGAAGCTTCTGATATGCTGAGCTTATTTACCTGCCTGTACTGTGGCTGCCAAGGAATGGAGGGAAGGGGGATTGAAAGCTTTTGGCTTCCTTAGTGGGAGAGATATGAAGCCCAGCTTCACAATGAGATGAAATACGATGAGGAAATCTTACACATGGTAAAGAGGTTGCTTGACAGACATCAAAATACTAACTGTTCATTATGACTTCTAAAGATCTAAAAGGATTGAGACCCTACAATCTCATTTGTGTCTGAAAACACAAGAAACCAAGGAACAGATATTTATCGGCTTTCCCAACCTCCAAATCTCTCCCAACTCCACTGTATAGTTGGATGGACTTCACTAAAGAGAGGTAAACCGACTCTCCCTGCTCCCATCCCTGAAACACAGCAAGCTAGATGCAAATTCTAGGCTCAGTCCATTTAATATGAGGCTGTATTTCCAAAAACTTTGCAAACCCAAGACACACCCTAGTCTATTCTGAGCTTGAAGCTATTTCTCACATTCCTTTGTAGTATTGGTTACCCACAGTCTCAGTAGTACCAGGCCAAGCCCTAAACCACTGAACTCAGCCCATCTGGCTTTCAGATAAAATCTGGTATGGTAGAGTCAGCAACTGACCCTTAAGATGCTCTGAGCTGTCCAAGTTGTCAAAATAGGCCAACTTCCTAGGTCCCTCATACTCTCGTTCCCCAACCCCAATCTTCCTGGGAGTACTGTAAAGGAAACATCAAGACATAGACTTAGGTGAGGCTGCAGATAGATATAATAGGAAATAGAACTAAGAAGGTTCTATTTTTGTTTCTTTCCACCATTGCCTTAGACAAACCTTGATTAAAAGCTGTGGCTACTTGGAGCTCTGTCCAGTTGTCCTCAGGAGTAAAATCAGGGGAGCACCAAAGTTGTGCCTGTAAGGAGCTGATATAAACAGGTGTGGACTCAAACTTTGGGCTGTGGCTTCCCTACCCTTCTTTGTCTCCTCACAAGGTTGCCTTTCTCTGTGAGCAATGGTCCAAGCCCTGAACTGATTAGTTGTTTTTAGGGTGAGGAACTATTGACTGTGTTTTCCAAAACCTGGGCTCTTCACACTGTGGCTTATCTACCTCCTACCTCATAAATTCTCTGGGACTCTGGCAGCCTGGGGTCTGACTTTCCTATAAAACATCACAGGACAGATAACTAAAACACCCTTAGGGTCTAGAAACCTCCTGGTGAGAGTGTTTCAGCTTGAATATAAAATAGAGTAGACCATGAGTAAGGAGAAAGAAAAAGTAGCTCCACTTAAAAGAAAACACTTCCCAAGTCACTCCATATCCAGAGTGGTGCCCCCCTTATTTTTGGGAAGTTTCACTATTCCTAGCCTGCCTGCTTGCCTACTCTTTACCCACATAGCCTACAAAATAACTCTGCCTGTCAACATTTGCAGTCAGTGTCCAAATGCAAATGTGAGGATTGGGCTCATGGAACCTATACCAGTTTACTAAGCAAATGGACAGGGTTCTTCATTCACAAATATTCATAAACAGCCACTAGAAACGTGACTAAAACCTATGATAGGAAATGAAGGTGTAAGGTGAACAAGCAGAACTGACCATAGACAAAACTGTGGTTTTGTCTATAAGGTAGCAGAAGAGACTTGATATACATTTGAGGTGTCATCGCAACCATAAAAGGATGCAATCAAAAAACAAAAGGAGGGTTAGGAAATCTATGTTATTATTGTTAACTGTAAAAAAATCAATGAACCAGTAAATAATAAAATGGACATGGTCAAAGTAAGTTGGCTACTTGAAAGGTAAAAATCAAGAAAACCAACCATATTGTAACAGATGGAAAAACTTACAGAAAAGTTGAGACTTGGTGAATAGAGTTCTATTCAGAATAAAAGAATTTACAGAAAAGAAGAGTGAAGAAAATATCAAAGAATAACAGAAGAATAGTTGCCAGAGCCAAAGAAAGATATACACCAGCAATAATATTTATTTTTACAAGTTTTCTTCTTTTTTGTCTTATTGCTGATACACCTTATTCTTATTTTCTGTTTCCTTACTTATCTCTGTTTCTTCTATGGTTAGTTCTGTTTACTCCCCAAGTGTGTGTAGAATCTATTTTAAAAGGTCCACACCTGGACTTCTGGTTCCAATCAAGATGAAGTAGGTGGTATTGGAATTATACTCCTGCCATAAACAACTATAAAAACTGGACAAAAATATTTAAAAACTTTTGTTTATAGGCATTAGAGAACAACCATAGCAGAAATACAATACAGGAGGTGAGCTCATCATTTATACTCACTTTGTCCCTGAAGGCATTTTCTAAACAGAGGTGCAGAGAGCCCAAGCAGAGAGTGGTGGTCTATTTGAGCAGAAGAGACATTCATTGTTTAGAACTGCCAAGAGAGCTACTAATTTAAAGATTGTGTCACAGGTAAGGAGAGAACTGCGGATGAGTCCCTGAAATCTAAATAATATTTTCTTTGTTCTTTGGACAATTTCTAAACTATTCATGCACAGGGAGAGACTCTGGAAGAAGAGCTGCAGGTTGGGAGATAAAGATTGGAATTCTGATATAAACAGAATGGAAATATCTTAGTGAACCCCATAGGCTTTCAATCAAGAGCTAAGAAAGGTAAGAAGTAAGAAATGTAAGAAGTAGCAAATGTTAAGGGTCATAGCTACATCTAAGAGTAGTACAAAACTGAGGTAAACCTGCTTAACAAATACTAAAAGTAATCCTCTACAGGATAAAAGTGATCATTCAGTAATTTTTTTTCTTTTACATTTAAAGCGATTTTACCGAGGTTTAATTTACATACAATAAGGCATTTTAACAACTCATTTTAATTGTAAAGTTTTATGAGTTTTGACAAATGTTCACAACCATATAATCACCACTCCAAAAAAAGGTGTAGATAACTTCTATCACCCCAAATTTTCTTTGTAATTTTTTGCAGACAATGACCCCTCCTATTCTTCTGCATCCAGAAAACCACTCATCTGCTTTTCATCAGTAGATAAGTTTTTCCTGTCTTTTAATATCCTTTTGTGTCTGGTTTCTTTTGCTCAGCATAATGTTCTTGAGATCATCTATATTATTGTGTGTATTACAAGTTTGTTCCTTCTCATTACTGAATAGTGTTGCCTTATATAAATATACTACAATAATTTACTTATTTGTAGGCATTTAAGATTACTTTCATTTTCTGCTATAGTGAATAAAGCAGGTATAAACATTCATGTACAAACTCTTTGTGACATATCTTTTCATTTCTTTTATATAAATACTTAGCAGGGCAGTTTCTTGGTTATAGGGTAGGTACAGGTTTAACTAAACAAGAAACTGCCAGACTTTATCAAAATAGTTGTGTAATTTTACACTCTCACTAGCAATGTGTGGGAATTCCAGTTGTTTCACATCCTTGTCAACTCTTAGCATTGTCAGACTTTTAAATTTTAGCCACCTTAATGGATGTGGAATACTATCTTATTTGGTTTTTAATTTGCATTTCCCTGATGACTAATAATACTGAGTATGTTTCAGGTGGTATTGACTATTGTATATCTTCCTTTGTGAAGCTCTGTTCAAATATTTTGCCCATGTTTTAAAATTGAGTTGTTTGTGAACTATTGAGTTGCAATACTTTTTTATATAATCTAGATGCAAGTTCTATGTCAGATATATGCATTGCAGATATCTCCTCCCAGTCTGTAGCTTGTCTTTTAATTTTCTTAATGGAATCTTTTGAAGAGTAGAAGTTTAAAATTTTGATGGAGTCATATTTATAATTTTTTTCTTTTATCGTTTGTTTGTGTTCCATCTAAGAAACTTTTCTTCTAGAAACGTTTTCTTCTAGAGGTCTATGGTTTTAGCTTTTACACTTAGGTTCATGATCCTTTTTGAGTAAATATTTTTCATGTTGTGAGTGAAGGGATGAGGTTCATTTTTTATCCAAACAGATATCCAGTTTTTCCAACACCATTTGTTGAAATAATTTTCATTTCCCTATTGGATTACCTTGTTGGAAATCAACTGAACATATATTTTTTTCCCAGTGAATTTTTCATGTTCCATTTGTTTTTATTTTATAATTTCAATTAGTATCATTATTATGATTAAGGTTTCTTATAAATTCTTAAGCTTTTTAAATAAAAAGTGTTTTAAATTGTTTGCTAGTTCCATCATTTTTCTTATTTCTGACTCTGCTTTGTTAACTACATTTTCTCCTGATTATGAGTTGCATTATCCTGCTTCTTGTTATGTCTATTAAATTATGATTGGATGCTAGGCATTGTGAATGTTATGCTGTTGAATGACTGAGTTTTGTTATTGTCCTTAAAGAGCATCTATTTTGTGTGTGGGGGGGGTGGTGCGGTGGGGTGGCAGCTAAATTGTTGTTTGACTTGATCCTTTTAAGGCATTTTAAAGAGTTTTGCATGTACACACCTTTAATCTACCTCCTAACAAGATATAATTATTTTGGAATCTCTACTTAATATCCTGGGTATTCAAAAAAGTTTCTCCATTATCACTGGCCAGAATTTGAATGTCTCTCAGCCCTGTGTGAATTCTTGAAGTTTTTTTAGCTTATGGAAAACTAAAAGTTGTCATTTTCCCAGCATCAAGGATGATGCATAATTAGTACTCAGCTACAAAATCAACAATACCCCTATGCAGATTTCTAAAGCTCTCCTCCTGCATAGCTCTCTCCTCTACAGTACTATGCCCTGCAACTTCTGGCCACCTTGGCCTTACAGAAATCCTGCTTATGTCTTCCCAAGTCAGCAAAACCCCATTTTATCTGCTTGAGCTTCTTTTTCTTCTTTTTTTTTTTTTTGAAAAAAGTCTGGAAGTCTCTTCTTTGAAGAAGGCTAGGGTGAATAGAGCTTAAGAGACATATAGCACATGGGCTAAGGGTGTAATATATATGTACTTGATTTGACAGAAGTGAGGATACATAATGAGGTGAGATATTTAAAGAAATAGCAACTGAGAACTTTCTAAATCTGATGAAAGTCATTAACCTTTAGATTCAAAAAGCTCAGGTAGAATACAATTTAAAAAAAAACCTTACATCTAGGCATATAATAGTCAAAATGTTGAAAATGAAAGATGAGGAGACTATCTTAAAACATTTAGAGAAAAATGGCAAAAAAAATCTACCATAACACTGATGATTTTTCAACATACGATATAAAAGCCAGAAGGCACTGGAATGACATATTTAAAGTGTTAAAATAAATAAATAGAATGGCCAACTTAGAATCATATAATCCATGAAAAATACCCTTTAAAAATATGGGCAAAGATGTTAAAAAAATATGGGCAAAATAAAGGTGTTTTAATATAAAATAAAATACTGAAATATTCATTTTCAGCAGACCCTTACTGTAATAAATACTGAGGAAGAAATGAAAAACTAAAGAAAAATGATACAGATGAAAGCCCAAAACATAAGGAAGGAATAAAGAGTACTGAAAAGACTAAATAAGTAGGTAAATGTAGATAATATTAACTTTTTAAAAGAACACACAAAAAAGTCTTGTAAGATTTAAAACGTATAAAAGTAAACTACTGGACAACAATAGCATGAAGAGAGTGAAGGGGAACGCATGGAGTTAAACTGTTGTAAGTTTATTGCATTGTTTGAAAATTAGTGTAAGTATTAATTTAAATACTCTGTAATAGATCAAGGATAAATATTAAAATCTTCAGTTTTTAAAAGAATATAAAATAACTTTAAAATCTCCATATAATAGAACAATAAAAGAAGATACAAGTAAAAAAGAAAAAAAGGAGAAAAATTGAAATATGGATAAACTTGATTGATTTAAAAGGGAGCAAGAAAGGAAGAATAAAGAAGAACATGTGAAACAGATAGAACACAGAAAATGAAAGACAATGCTGACTAGATCAGTAATTATATTAAGTATAATAATTTAAATAGTTACATTATAAATGCAAATCATTAAGTAGCATAATTAAAAGACAGAGCTTGTAAGAATGGATGAACAAATAATCTTCAACTCTATGCTATTTATACATGATACTCTTCATTAAAAGCCACTGAAAATTGAATATAAAAAGATAGAAAAGTATATTCTATGCAATCACTAACTCAAAGAAAGCTGATATAACTAACTATGTAAACATCAAGTAGAGTTTAAGACAAGATGTATTATAAAATTTATATGTAATATCATATGCTATATATATATATATGTCATTTCATTTTGTAATGGTAAAAATTCCAACTCAATGGAATGGTAAAATATTGCTTAATTTGTGTGCACTCAATAACAGTTTCAAAATACATAAAGCCAAAGTTTACAGAATTAGGAAGAGGTAGATGAATACACAACCAGCTATCAGTGGGAGAGATAATGATCAACATCCTTGTAGATGAGGTACACTTCAGAGGGTAGCACCACGGCTGGTCACAGACCAGAGGCTCCATGCCTACTATAATGCCTTGTAAGCCCCAGAATGTAGACTATATTCTGGAGAGAAGGGTTCAAAAGGAAGAAATTCAGAGTTGACTGACCTTAATTCTGAAATGACTGAGTGAACCGTAAAGTAAGATGACTAGAATTGACAAGATTATATTTTTGGTTGCCAGACAAAATGGGGAACTGAAATGCAGGTTAATCAGAATTACAGAAAATAAGAGAGTCACTATTTTTTGATTAATCCATTATGTGGCTATAAAATTAAAATCCCATATAGTTCTATAATTAAAAATGATAATTATGATACACTGACACAATGGATTACTATACAGTAGTTAAAACAATGAAAGAGGGCGCTTCCCTGGTGGCGCAGTGGTTGAGAGTCCGCCTGCCGATGCAGGGAACATGGGTTCGTGCCCTGGTCTGGGAAGATCCCACATGCTGCGGAGCGGCTGGGCCCGTGAGCCATGGCCGCTGAGCCTGCGCGTCCGGAGCCTGTGCTCCACAACGGGAAAGGCCACAACAATTAGAGGCCCATGTACTGCAAAAAAGTAAAAGAAAAAAAAAGAAATAGATCTATAGGTACTATCATAGAAAGATGTTGACAGTATAGTAAATTTTGAAAATTTTGCATAATGGTATGTATAATAGGATACCAATTATATAAAAACATATTTACACATGTATTCATGTACTTCTATGTACACACACAAACACAGGCTTTTAACAATGATTATTGCTAAGGAGAGGTATTTGAGGGGGAGGTATGCCAAAACAGGACACTTTTACTTTTTTTTTATAAAATTTGTTTTTTAAATTTATTTTATTTATTTTTGGCTGTGTTGGGTCTTTTTTGCTGCACGTGGGCTTTCTCTGGTTGCGGTGGGTGGGCGGGGGCTACTCTTCATTGAGGTGCACGGGCTTCTTATTGTCATGACTTCTCTTGTTGCGGAGCATGGGCTCTAGGCACGCGGGCTTTAGTAGTTGCGGCATGCAGCCTCAGTAGTTGTGGTGCGCGGGCACAGTAGCTGTGGCTTGCGGGCTCTAGAGTGCAGGCTCAGTAGTTGTGGCGCACGGGCTTATTTGCTCCGCGGCATGTGGGATCTTCCCCCACCAGGGATCGAACCTGTGTCCCCTGTATTGGCAGGCAGATTCTTAATCACTGCACCACTGGGGAAGCCCTACTTTTACTTTTTAATAATGAATTTCTGAACTGTCAGACTTTTTCTTTTTTAACAGCTAGCTAGCAACCATTACTTACACATACTTAAAAAAAAAATAGGCAATGTGCATGACACAGAGTAGGCAGCCAATAAATGATAGCTGCTGTTGAGAGAGGGTAGCTTTTCCTGAGCTCACTATGTGTCAGGGGTTAGATAAATAACTCGCACATAAACTTTCTCCTCTAACCCTCCCCAGCTGCTAATTGCAAGAGCCAACACCAAGACTCCACCTGTCGACCCTCTGCTGATTTCTTCCTTCCATGCTTACTTCATCTTCTTCTTCAACAACATGCAAACCCCAGACTTCTGGGGCTGCTCTAACTCTGCTCCAACCAAAAGAGCCACTTTGACATGACATTGACCTATTCCAGGGCAGGAGTGGAAATCAGAGGAGTGCTGGCACTGTCTGGGGGTACAGAGGTGTGCAGGCGGCATGCCCAGTGCAATTAGAGGCAGATTAAGAAGGAAACAGTATGGGGGCCAGGTGTGATGTGTTTTTGCCGTCTTGTCTGGGATTAGTAATAATATTTCTGCTGGTGTGATGGACACATCTGCTTTGGTTTATTCTGAGCCCTGTCAAGCTCACAGGCCTGGATTAAAGCAAAATCATGCTGAGTGAACATCGCTAATTTAGCTACTTTTTCCCCTCTCTTTTTCTTCCTCATATTCAAATTTTAATGTGAATGTTGCAAGAAGCCATTTCTTTCCAACAGGATGATTTGGGAAAGGAGCCTCCAGTTCATATATGCTGAAGGGGAAGGGAAATGAGGAGGTGTGGACCAGAATGTGCAGCCTGGGCAGTCAGGTCCATATTCAGAGGGGAAGAAGAGGAGAAAGGAAAGAGAATGGGATGGAAGGGGAGCAGAGGAAACGTGAATTTCCACGGTACTTCCTGGGATGAATAGATCTGGAACACTTCCCCATTAAAGCAACAAACAACAATCTCCTCGGACAGCTAAGCAGAAAGCCCCGTGTATATTGCACGGTTCTCTTCCACCTCCCAGAGGATCAGACTTTTCCTCTCTTTTGCCCCATCCTTGAGGCTGGCTCCCAGTTTCTTAGTCTCCTCCCTGCCGGATACATCCCTTCAAAAGAACTTCACTGCAGTGTGAGCTGCTCACAGGTGCCTCAGTTACAGGTACACCATCTCATTTCTGAAGCCCAATTCTCAACAAGTTCAGTTGCTGTACTTCACACCTAGTACATTCCTTTAGCTCAGTCTCTGGTTAACTCTGTCATTTCTTGCTGGCTGCCCAAGTTCTGCTTCTCAGTGCTGAGTCAAAGCACTCCCTTCACAGCCTCCAGAATCCTCTCTTAGAGATTCTGTCTTTTCTTAGTTTCTGCCCAGCACATATTTATCAAAATCATGTCTTCAGGCACTTTTTGTTGGTCTAGACAAGATCTTGGGATTTCCCCTCTCTCCACCCTAGTTAGTTTTTGCTAGACAATATGCTCCTTTCTGCTGTCCTTGGTATTTGATTTGCATCAATTCATTTGGCCGATTTCTCTTTGGTTTCTTATACTTTTCTCAACTTCCCTTTCCTTTTAACATCTTTGAGACAGCAGCATCTTTATTTACCAAGAAGAAACATTACAAGAAAACATATTTCTTGTTTTGAAATGTTATAGCCAGATGCAGAAATAGTAAATGAGGTCTAGAAATAAATGCCAGGATGCCAGATAAAGGGGATTAAGGTATGAACAGTATTTAAAAGCATAATAAAATCAAGCTGAAAGTCAACATGGTGTCTTGGGACAAAGGGAGGGCATGGCAGGGATCAGGCTAAGATTAGAGCATTGAAGAAGAGACAGAGCTGATCTCAAGCCAGAAAGAGTGGGGGGAGAGGCAGGAGGCAGGGCTGCAACCCATCTCTCCCGGAGTCAGACAGGCTTCGGGTCCTAAAGATAGTGACTGAGGGATTGAATCTCTTTTACCTTCTCCAAGGCTTGGGACATCAACAGCCTCAGACTGCTGTTTGCCTTCTCCCCAACCCTATCTAGGAGGGCAGGGACCGTTTAGTGGAGCAGCCCCTCTGACTACTGTTCCACTCCATCTTCAGCAAAACAAAATACACTTGCAAAGTGCTAAATCAAATTCACCTTCAGAACTAGCAGAATCTGGCTAATGTGATTTCAAGCTTCCCCCTCCCTTCCCACAGAGCTCGCCACCTTCTTGCTGAAGTCTCAAATTCTTTTAACAAGGGAAAAAGTCTTTCATGCTACAATTAGGGATAAAAGACATAAAATGCAAACGCCTGGCTGAGCTCCAGTCAGAGAATAATCAATCAATCCCTGGAATATAAATTACTAATATCAGATTCTTTCCTGGTATGATAGAGGGAAGAGGGTTAAAAGAGCAGGATGGTATTGACACCTGAAATGGGGGTTGCCAAGGAGATGGGAGCCGAGGAGGAGGGGGCAATCCCTTCCAGGTACATAACACCTTAAGATTTGAAGAGTGTGTGTGTGTGTGTGTGTGTGTGTGTGTGTGTGTGTGTGTGTGTGTATGCTTTGAGTCATTACTGCTCACAGCCCTGGCAGGCAGGCATGTGTATCCTCTCCATCAAGCATAAGAGGCAACTGAGGCTCAGACCTGTCAAATCACCGTTGCCAGGGCCAGAGATCTTTATTTTGTATTTGAACCTAAAGTTCTGACTGCAAGCCCAGTGATCTTTAAAATATATACCAAAACTGCAGAAAGAAACTGGCAACAAAAGAAATATCCTACCAACTTTTACAATTTTGGCTGAGACTTGTTGACTTTCAAGTGGGAAAGGACACATGAATCTGTGAGTAGAGTCATTTTAGGATGGAGCTGCCAAGGCAAGTAGCCTGCTTTGCATGATTTATGAAGACTTTTAAAAAAAAGAGGAAGAGGTTGAGTGTTGATTTTGTAAAAAGCGATCTTCACTTTCTGGGAATTTACTATTTGAAGTACTCCAACATTTTAATGAATTTATCCTCTCCTCACAAAACTCCATCCACCTTTTCTGCCTCACCTACCTAGGTAGTCCAGAACTTCAACTATTTCCAATTTAGTATGGATGTTTATGCTTATTTTTCTTAATTTTTTTAAATTGAAGTACAACACTCATACAGAAATATGTATACAACATGAAACTATAACTCTATAAATGATCATAAAACAAGCCCCTGTGAAACCATCACCCAGATGGGGAAATAAAACACCTCTAACACCCCAGAAACCCCCATCTTACCTCCTCCTAGTTACTAGTCTCTCTCCTCCCCAAAGGTTATTCTTATCCTTGCTTCAAAGATTATAGGTTGGTATTGCTTATTTTTTGGACTTTACATAAATGGAATCATACAATATATATTAGTTTGTGTTTGACTTATTCTGATGAGTATTATATATGTGAGATTAACCCCTGTTATTTCATGCACTGATAGTTTGTTTATTTTCATTGCTGGGTAGTATACCATTGTACAAATATACCTCATTCATTTACCTATTCCACCGTTGATGGAATTTGGATTGTTTCCAGTTTGAGCTATTATGAGTAATGGCACTATGAACATCCTTGTGCATGTATTTTGAAGTATATGTGCATATTTCTATTGGATATACACCTGGGATTGAAACTGCTAGGTCACATGGTGTGTAAAAATTTAAGTTCAGTAGATAACACCAAGCTGTTTTCCAAGTAATTGTGCCAAAGTACAGTCCCATCAACAACGTGTAAGTGTTCCAGTTGCTCCACATCTTTGCCAACACTTGTCATTGCCAATCTGTGTAGTTTTAGCTGCTCTGGTTGGTGTGTAGTAGTATTTCATTGTGGTTTTAATCTTTATTTCCTTAATTACTAATAAGGTTGATCATTTTCATATGTTAACTGGCCATTAAAATATCCTCGTATATTAAGTAATTTTCTCACCCATTTTTCTAATGATTGTCTGTCTTTTCCTTATTGATTTTTCAGGGGTCTTTATATATTTTGGATTGAGTCCTTTGTCAGGTTATGTGGATTGCAAATAACTTCTCTGGCTCTGTGCATGCTATTTCCCTCTTAATAGTATCTTTTGATGAATAGAAGATCCCAATTTTAATGCAGTCCAATTTATCCATCTATTCCTTTATGTTTAGTAGTTCTGTGTTCTTTCAAATAATTCTTTTTTTCTCTCCTTGGTTCATAGAGGTAATATCTTATATTGTCATATAGAAACTTTACAGTGTTGCCTTTTACTTTTAGATAAACAAACCAACTGAAATTTATTTTTGTATGTGCTATATTGTAAAAGTCAAGTTTTATTTTGTTCTATATGAATATCCAAGAGTCCCATTATAGAGAAGACTGACCTATCCCTTTATTCTACAATGTCAGACCCAATGCTCATATATGCATAGTAATTTCTGGACTCTCTTCTGTTCCATTGTTCTATTTGTCTATCTTTGTGCTAATGTCACACTGCCTTAATTATTGTAGCTTAATGATATGTTCTACATTTTTGTTCTTTGTCAGGAATGTCTTAGCATCTTGAACTTTGCACTTCCATATGAATTTTAGAATAAGGTTTTCAATTTCAAAAAGAAAACAGGAAAGAAGGGAAAATTCATTAGCATTCTGATTAGGATTACATTGACTATATAGCTAAACTTGGAGATAATTAATATCATTGCACTATTTAGTTTTTAATCCTTGAAAATTGTATATATCTCATTGAACTTAGATCTTTTTTTCCAATAAAGTTTTATAGGGGCTTTCTGGTATTTTTTGTTGTTGTTGTTGTTTTGTTGTTGATGGTGGTATATGTACATGTAGAAGTCTATCATATCTTTCATTAGATTTATTCCTAGGTATTTTGTTTGCTGATGCTATTATGAATGTCTTACAATTATCTAAAAAATAATTTATACTCTAACTCTTTGTTCATATTATACAAGCATATACTTGAATTTTGTATACTAACCTTGTATCTAGCCACCTTGCTAAATAATTTTAAAATTCTGATTATGTATCTGTATATTCTTTTGGATTTTCTATGTACAAAATGAACTTATATGCAAATGTTATAGTTTTAGTTATCTCTTTATAATTATGACCTTTTTTTGCTCATTACATTGGCTGGAATTTCTAGTACAATTTTGAACGGAGGTAAATTCTTGCTTTATTTCCCTCTTCAAAGGCTTCAAAGGGAAGTCTTCAATATTTCCCATTAAGAATGATGTTTGCTATTTTTTATAGTTACCTTCTTCATAAAATAATTGCATTCTATTTCTATTTTGCTTAGAGCTTTTATCGTCAATATGTGTTAGATTTTATTAATTGTCCTTCCTGCTTCTATTGAGGAGATCATATTAAATTTCTTCTTTATTCTGTTATTATTGTCAACTAGATTGTTTTCAAATATTAAACCAACTTTGCATTTTTATAGTAAATATTCCTGGGCCTTAATGGTCTCCTTTTCATATATTCCTGAATTCTGTTTGATGATCCTGTTTAGGATTTTTGTATCTAGGTTTGTGAGTCAGATTGATTTAGACTTCCCTTCTTGTAATATCCTTGTCAGTTTTTGGTATCAAGGTTTGCTAACCCCTTAAATGAATGGGGGAGTATTCCATCTTTTCAAAGACTCTGAAAAAGTTTTTGTAAAATTTTTGCTATCTCTTCTTTAATTTTGGTAGATTTCAGAAGCCACCTAGGCCTGAAGCATGTGTGTGTGTGTAAATGCTTTTTAACTATAGATTTGACTTCTGATTAGATGTGGACCTATTCATAGTCTCTCTTTCTTTTTGTATTAGTTTTAATAAGCTGGGTTTCTTAGGAATATATCCATTACTGCTATAGTTTCAAATGTATTGGTATAAAGTTTTTATATTAGCTTCATGTTTTTAGTCCTGTAGAATCTGTAACGATATCACCTTTTCATTCCTAATATCAGATACTGTTTTTGTATCAGAAGAAGTGGATTTTTTTCAGATCCTGGGCCTTAATAGATGCAGAAATGTTCACCTTTATGTTACTAATCCCAGCACCTAGTTCTGACCTCCGACCATCATCTTTAGATGCCAACTCCAGGCTAACAAGGTAGAAGGAGTCTTCCTAAATTCTACAGGCCATCATCAACAATTCCTTATTTCTGCAACTCTAGTACTTTTAGAAGAAAATTTATTAGAGTATAATACACATACACAAAAGTGTACATATCACACAACTTAATGAATTCTGAGAAACACATCTGTATAAATGTTTATACATCTATATAATCAACACAAATATTAAAAAATAAAACATTATTAGCATCCAGAAGCCCTTTCCATGCTTCCTGCTAATTATACCACCTACAAAGGTAACAACCATCCAGACGTTAAACAGCATAGATTGGTTTTGCCTTTGTTTAAATATCTGTTGTCTTTTGCTCAAAATTGTGTCTTTGAGAATTATTCCTATTGTTGCATATAGTAGTAGAATGTTCATTCTCTTTGCTGTATAATATTGTGCTAATGTACCATAATTTATTTATCTATTTTACTATTGATGGATATTGGGATACTTTCCAGATTAGTATCATTGTTCTACTATGAACACTCTTGTACATATCTTTTGGTGAACATAAGCATACATTTTTCTTGGTTCTATACTTAGGAGTGGAATTGCTAAGTCATATGGTTTGCATATGTTCCACAATAGTGTAAATACCATACTCCCAAAAAGTTTTAAAAAGTGATTCTATGAATTTACTCATTACTAGCAATGGATAAAAATTACATTTCTTCTGCATCCATGCCAACACTTGATATTTTCCATCTTCTTCATTTTACCATTTGGCTGCATGTCTAGTGATATTGCATTGTGATTTTTTTTTTTTTTTTTTTTTTTGCATGGTGATTTTTAAGTGGAGTTCTCCTGATGCCTAATTAGGTCAAGCATCTTTTTGTATGTCTATTGGCTACTTGGAGATCTTCTTTTGTGTCTATTCAAATATTTTGCTCATTTTTCTATTGGGTTAATATTTATTTTTATCATTATGAAAATAATGTTATGTTCATGATAGAATTTTTTTTAAATATGAAAAACAATATTTATTATTTTTAAAACAATATTTATTATTAAAGAACAACAAACATACCAAATGGTAAAATGCTAAGGCCATTTCCTTTAAAATTAGATGCAGAAGAGGATACGTACTATTTGGTTTTGTTTTGTTTTGTTTGAATTTTGTTTTACTTATTTTTTTATAAGCAGGTCCTTATTAGTTATCCATTTCATACATATTAGTGAATATATGTCAATCCTAATCTCCCAGTTCATCCCACCACCACTACTTCCCCCACCACTTTCCCACCTTGGTGTCCATATGTTTGTTCTCTACATCTGTGTCTCAATTTCTGCCCTGCAAACCGGTTCATCTGTACCATTTTTTAGGTTAACATATATGCGTTAATATATGATATTTCTTTTTCTCTTTCTGACTTACTTTACTCTGTATGACAGACTCTAGATCCATCCAAGTCTCTACAAATGACCCAATTTCGTTCCTTTTTATGGCTGAGTAATATTCCATTGTATACATGTAGGACATCTTCTTTATCCATTCGTCTGTCGATGAGCATTTAGGTTGCTTCCATGACGTGGCTATTGTAAATAGTGCTGCAATGAATACTGGGGTGCATGTGACTTTTTGAAATATGGTTGTCTCTAGGTATATGCCCAGTAGTGGGATTGCTGAATCATATGGTAATTCTATTTTTAGTTTTTTGAGGAACATCCATATTGTTCTCCATAGTGACTGTATCAATTTACATTCCCACCAACAGTGCCAGAGGGTTCACTTTGCTCCACACCCTCGCCAGCATTTGTTGTTTGTAGATTTTCTGGTGATGCCCATTTTAACTGGTATGAGATGATACCTCATTGTAGTTTCGATTTGCATTTCTCTAATAATTACTGATGTTGAGCAGCTTTTCATGTGCTTCTTGGCCATCTGCATGTCTTCTTTGGAGAAATGTGTATTTATGTCTTCTGCCCATTTATTTATTCGGTTATTTGTTTTTTTAAATATTGAGCTGCATGAGCTGTTTATATATTTTGGAGATTAATCCTTTGTCCATTGATTTGTTTGCAAATATTTTCTTCCATTCTGAGGGTTGTCTTTTGGTCTTGCTTGTAGTTTCCTTTGCTTGGCAAAAGCTTTTACATTTCATTAGGTCCCATTTATTTATTTTTGTTTTTATTTTCTTTACTCTAGGAGGTGGACCAAATAAGACCTTGCTATGATTTATGTCAGAGAGTGTTCTTCCGATATTTGCCTCTAAGAGTTTTATAGTGTCCAGTCTTACATTTAGGTCTCTAATCCATTTTGAGTTTATTTTTGTGTATGGTGTTAGGGAGTGTTCTAATTTCATTCTTTTACATGTAGCTGCCTGCTTTTCCCAGCACCACTTATTGAAGAGACTGTCTTTTCTCCATTTTATAGTTTTGCCTGCTTTGTCATAGATAAGTTGAGCATACGTGCGTGGGTTTATCTCTGGGCTTTCTATCCTGTTCCATATTTCTGTTTTTGTGCCAGTACCATACTGTCTTAATTACTGTACCTTTGTAGTATAGTCTGAAGTCAGGGAGTCTGATTCTTCGAGCTCCGTTTTTTTCCCTCAAGACTGCTTTGGCTATTCAGTGTCTTTTGTGTCACCATACAAATTTTAAGATTTTTTTGTTCTAGTTCTGTAAAAAAATGCCATTGGTAATTTGATAAGGATTGCATTGAATCTGTAGATTGCTTTGGGTAGTATAGACATTTTCACAATATTGAGTCTTCCAATCCAGAAACATGGTATACCTCTCCATCTGTTTGTAACATCTTTAATTTCTTTCATCAGTGTCTTATAGTTTTCTGCATACAGGTCTTTTGTCTCCCTAGGTAGGTTTAATTGTAGGTATTTTATTCTTTTTGTTGCAGTGGTAAACGGGAGTGTTTCCTTCATTTCTCTTTCAGATTTTTCATCATTAGTGTATAGGAATGCAAGAGATTTCTGTGCATTAATTTTGTATCCTGCAACTTTACCAAATTCATTGGTTAGTTCTAGTAGTTTTCTGGTGGCATCTTTAGGATTCTCTATGTAGAGTATCACGTCATCTGCAAACAGTGACAGTTTTACTTGTTTTCCAATTTTTATTCTTTTTATGTCTTTTTCTTCTCTGACTGCTGTGGCTAGGATTTCCATAACTATGTTGAATAATAGTGGTGAGAGTGGACATCCTTGTCTTTTTCCTGATCTTAGAAGAAATGCTTTCAGTTTTTCACCATTGTGAATGATGTTTGCTGTGGGTTTGTTGCATATGGCCTTTATTATGTGGAGGTAGGTTCCCTCTATGCTCACTTTATGGAGAGTTTTAATCGTAAATGGGTGCTGAATTTTATCAAAACCTTTTTCTGCATCTATTGAGATGATCATATGTTTTTTCTTCTTTAGTTTGTTAATATGGTGTATCACATTGATTGATTTGTGTATATTGAAGAATCCTTGCATCCCTGGGAGAAATCCCACTTGATCATGATGTATGATCCTTTTAATGTGCTGTTGGATTCTGTTTGTTAGTATTTTGTTGAGGATTTTTGCATCTATATTCATCAGTGATATTGGTCTGTAATTTTCTCTTTGTGTAGTATCTTTGCCTGGTTTTGGTATCAGGGTGATAGTGGCCTCATAGAATGAGTCTGGGTGTATCGTTTCTCTGCAATTTTTTGGAAGAGTTTGAGAAGGATGGGTGTTAGCTCCTCTCTAAATGTTTGACAGAATTCACCTGTGACACCATCTGGTCCTGGACTTCTGTTTGTTGGAAGATTTTTAATCACAGTTTCAATTTCATTACTTGTGATTGGTCTGTTCATATTTTCTATTTCTTCCTGGTTCAGTCTTGGAAGGTTATACCTTTCTAAGAATTTGTCCATTTCTTCAAGGTTGTCCATTTTATTGGCATAGAGTTGCTTGCTGTAGTCTCCTAGGATGTTTTGTATTTCTGTGGTGTCTGTTGTAACTTCTCCTTTTTCCTTTCTAATTTTATTGATTTGAGTCCTCTCCCTCTTTTTCTTGATGAGTATGGCTGATGGTATATCAATTTGTTTATCTTCTCAAAGAATCAGCTTTTAGTTTTATTAACCTTTGTTATTGTTTTCTTTGTTTCTATTTCATTTATTTCTGCTTTGACCTTTATGATTCCTTTCCTTCTGCTAACTTTGGGTTTTGTTTGTTCTTCTTTCTCTAGTTCCTTTAGGTGTAAGGTTAGATTTTTTATTTGAGATTTTTCTTGTTTCTTGAGGTAGGCTTGTATTCCTATAAACTTCCCTCTTAGTACTGCTTTTGCTGCATCCCATAGGTTTTGCACTGTCATGTTTCGGTTGTCATTTGTCTCTAGGTATTTTCTGATTTACTCTTTGATTTCTTCAGTGATCTCTTGGTTATTTAGTAATGTATTGTTTAACCTCCATGTGTTTGTGTTGTTTACTTTTCTTTCCCTGTAATTGATTTCTAATCTCATAGAGCTGTGTTCAGAAAAGATGCTTGTTATGATTTCAATTTTCTTAAATTTACTGAGGCTTGATTTGTGACCCAAGATGTGATCTATCCTGGAAAATGTTGTGTGCCCACTTGAGAAGAAAGTGTAATCTGATGTTTTTGGATGGAATGTTCTATAACTCTCAATTAAATCTATCTGGTCTATTGTGTCATTTAAAGCTTGTGTTTCCTTATTCATTTTCTCTTTGGATGATGTAAGTGAGGTGTTAAAGTCCCCCACTATTATTGTGTTACTGTCAATGTCCTCTTTTATAGCTGTTAGCAGTTGCCTTATGTATTGTGGTGCTCCTTTGTTGGGTGCTTATATATTTATAATTGTGATATCTTCTTCTTGGATCAATCCCTTGATCATTATGTAGTGTCCTTCCTTGTCTCTTGTAATATTCTTTATTTTGAAGTCTATTTTATCTGATATGAGTATTGCTACTCCAGCTTTCTCTTGATTTCCATTGGCATGGAATATCTTTTTCCATCCCCTCGCTTTCAGTCTGTATGTGTCCCTAGGTCTGAAGTGGATCTCTTTTAGACAGCATATTTATGGGTCTTGTTTTTTTTTATCCACTCAACAAGCCTGTGTCTTTTGGTTGGAGCATTTAATCCATTCATGTTTAAGGTATTTATCCATATATATGTTCCTATTACTATTTTCTTTATTTCAATGGGTTTGTTTTTGTAGGTCCTTTACTTCTCTTGTGTTTCCCACTTAGAGAAGTTCCTTTAGCATTTTTTGTAGAGGTGGTTTGGTGGTGCTGAATTCTCTTAGCTTTTGCTTGTCTGTAAAGATTTTGATTTCTTGGTCAAATCTGAATGAGATCCTTTCTGGGTAGAGTAATCTTGGTTGTAGATTCTTCCCTTTCATCACTTTAAATACGTCATGCCACTCCCTTCTGGCTTGTAGAGTTTCTGCTGAGAAATCAGCTGTTAACCTTATTAGAGTTCCCTTGTATATTATTCGTCATTTTTCCCTTGTTGCTTTCAATAACTTTTTTTGTCTTTAATTTTTGTCAATTTGATTACTATGTGTCTCGGCATATTTCTCCTTGGGTTTACCCTCCCTGGGACTCTCTGCACTTCCTGGACTTGGGTGGCTATTTCTTTTCCCATGTTAGGGAATCTTTTGACTCTAATCTCTTCAAATATTTTCTCAGGTCCTTTCTCTCTCTCTTCTCCTTCTGGGACCCCTATACTGCGAATGTTGTTGCATTTAATGTTGTCCCAGAGGTCTCTTAGTCTGTCTTAATTTCTTTTTTCTTTATTCAGTTCCACAGCAGTGAATTCCACCATTCTGTCTTCCAGGTCACTTATCCGTTCTTCTGCCTCAGTTATTCTGCTATTGATTCCTTTTAGTGTATTTTTCATTTCAGTTATTGTATTGTTCATCTCTGTTTGTTTTTTCTTTAATTCTTCCAGGTGTTTTTTCTTTAATTCTACTAGGTCTTTGTTAAACATTTCTTGTGTCTTCTCAATCTTTGCCTCCAGTCTTTTTCTAATGTCCTGGATCATCTTCACTATCATTATTCCGAATTCTTTTTCTGGAAGTTTGCCTATCTCCACTTCATTTAGTTGTTTTTCTGGGGTTTTATCTTGTTCCTTCATCTGGTACATAGCCCTCTGTCTTTTCGTCTTGTCTATCTTTCTGTGAATGTGGTTTGTGTTCCACAGGCTGCAGGACTGTAGTTCTTCTTGCTTCTGACATCTGCCCTCTGGTGGATGAGGCTATCTACGAGGCTTGTGCAAGTTTCCTGATGGGAAGGACTGGTGGCGGTTAGAGCTGGGTGTTGCTCTGGTGGGCAGAGTTCAGTAAAACTTTAATTCACTTGTCTGCTGATGGGTGGGGCTGGGTTCCCTCTCTGTTGGTTGTTTGGCCTGAGGTGACCCAACACTGGTGCCTACCTAGCTCTTTGGATGGACTCTGAGAAGGCTCATGCCAAGGAGTACTTCCCAGAACTTCTGCTGCCAGTGTCCTTGTCCTTGTCCTCATGGTGAGCCACAGCCACGCACTGCCTCTGCAGGAGACCCTCCAAAACTAGCAGGTACATCTGGTTCAGACTCCTATGGGGTCACCGCTCCTTCCCCTGCATCCTGATGCGCACACTAGTTTGCATGTACCCTCCAAGTCTCTGTCTCCCCCAGTCCTGTCGAAGTCCTGCAATCAAATCCTGCTAGCCTTCAAAGTCTGATTCTCTAGGAATTCCTCCTCCCGTTGCCAGACCCCCAAGTTGGGAAGCCTGACGTGGTGCTCAGAACCTTCACTCCAGTGGGTAGACTTCTGTGGTATAAGTGTTCTCCGGTCTGTGAGTCAGCCACCCAGCACTTATGGGATTTGATTTTATTGTGATCACGCTCCCCCTACCATCTCACTGTGGCTTCTCCTTTGTCTTTGGATGTGGGGTATTTTTTGGTGAGTTCCAGTGTCTTCCTGTCAATGATTGTTCAGCAGTTAGTTGTGATTCCAATGATTTCACAAGAGGGAGTCTGTTCATGATAGAAAATTTGACAAACACAGAAGAGCATATAAACAACATATTGATGATAAGAACCTATGATTCCATTAATATTTAAATAACCAGATATTTATAATTCTACCACATTATATCATTTAATATGGTATAGTTGTAAAATAGTTATAAAATAATATAGTCATGTTTATACTGTTAAAAACAATTACATTGACTCCTATTTTATTTAAGGTCCTCCAAAACACACACATTAGAAATGAAGGGAGGTACTTTTTTCTCTCATTCTTAAGAGGGTTGAGGATATTAGCCCCTTGGCCTCATTGCTAACAGAGGGGCATCACTAGCTGTTCACAGGGTCAAATGTATTCTTGGCATCGCTGGAATCTGAAGAAGGCACAGTTGGGGATCATTTGTGTCAAATTTGTTCCCTCTCTGTGTTCATGGCATCACCACTTTCCCTCTTTCCTGAGCCAGACACCAAAGTCAACGCCTACTCCTTTGTTTCACAAAGCTAAATTTTTGCTAAGTCCAAAACCTCTTCTTCCCCACAGCCAGTTCCCTAATTTGAGCCTTATCTGTCATCTGAATTATTTCTTCTCACTTGACTGATTTTCTTGCCTCTATTCTTACCCTACTGTCTACCTCCCAGCCCAGTCCAGGCCATTCTTCAGCAGCCTTTCTAAAATGCAAATGTAACCATGTCACTTCCCTGCTTATACCATCTAAGAGGCTTCCCAATGCCCTCAGATAAGGTCCAACATCTTTATATTGATTACTTGGATGCTTCTAATCTGGTTCTTTCTTTCTTTAGCCTCAGCTCCTGCCACTGACAGATCATAGACGTCTATGCTTCAGAGCCTTTGTTTAAAGCCTGCTTGAAATGCCCTCCCCTGGTTTCTCTGCCTTGGAGAAATCTTGTGCACTTTTTCAAGGCCTGGGTTAAGTGCCATCTGAGCTCCTAGACAGGACTAATCTGCCCTCTCCCAGTTGGTTGTATAAATCACTCTGCCCACTGAATTGCTATAGTATCTTTGCCACCTTCTCCACACAATGCATTTCTCAAATCTTTATCTCTTGCATTTCAAGCACTTGGCACGAGGTCTGTTATATAATAGATGCTTAATAAACATTGAAAAAATGCCCAAGGGAATTAAACAAAGATAAAAAGAAAAGGGAACTAACATTTGTTAAGAATTTGCCAGGTACTAGACACTTTACTTATGCTCTCTCTTTTAAACTTTCCAACAGTACTATGAATTAGGTGGTCTCATGCCCATTTTTATGACTGAGGAGACTAAGGCACAGAGAAATTTAATCATTTGCTCAAGGTTACACAGCTAATACATGGCAGAGCCAAGATTTAAATCTAAGTCTGGAAACAAACCTGGTTGTTTACCCTTAGATTATTTTAATAATGTTATTAATCATTATCATCGTGATGATTGTACTAAGAAAATGATCAGAGCACTTTACATGTGTACCTCGATGGTTTGTTCACAAGGCACTTTCCCTTCCGTTATTGTTATCAAGTCCCATCACAAACAGTTGAAGTCGGTAGAATTAGCCTCCAACTCTAACTAATGAAGACAGTGAAGTTTGAGGATTTAAAGCGCCTCACCTAAGGTCAAAGTCTTAGCAAGCAGCACAGCTGGAACTGAAATCCAGGTCTTCCAGCTCTAAGTCCAGTGGGGGCTGACGAGGAGGACAGAATCCCAGAGGAATAAGTGCTTTGAAATAATACGCTGGCTGCTAACTCTGGCAGACATCCTTTCCATTCCCCTTGCAAATCTGCTGGAGCCATAGCAGCTTCTAGGAGGTGGAAAAACAAAATCACAGGCTGAAGCTTTCCACCATTTCGGGAGGGTGGGGAATTCTTTACATGAGAGCCATTGTCTGACTTGGCAAGAAAAAAAAATGTTAATAAAAAGAAGAGAAACCAGTACATATAAACATTTTTAAAAGCTGCATGGAGCCCAGACCAGTATAGCAAGAAAAAAAGCTCTCTTGGGCCACTGCCCTGTGTGAACCATCCCCCGGTAACCCCCTGTAGGCACTGCCCACAAGGCCTGTCTAGGGAATCTCCAATCTCTGTGAAGAAAAGGATAAAACAACACCAATTCTCTAGGACCCTCATTATTCAAACAGTTCCAGAAGCAGTGAGAGGACACCGGTGACTTTGGGAGAAGCACAATCTTATCTCCAGGGTGAATAAGACCACTTGTTGTTTATGTCCAGGAAAGCAGGGCAGCACAAAAAGAACGGGGAGAACTGGAGGAGAAGGGCGCCAAAAGCTAGCAGCCGATCTAAAAATCCTCTGCAGAAACAATGGCTCCTCCTGGGATGAGCTGCAGCCCCTTCAGAAAACAAAAGCTCTTGCGGAGGAAATTGGTCTTTTGTGGTTCTGGCAAAAAGTAACAGACAGAGCTCGCCTGGCCTGACCCTCTCCCTTCAAGCAAAGGAGACGCAGAACTTGTTGGGAAGTGGGGACACTTTGGCAAGGCTCCCTAACTTCCATCTGATCTTCCAGCTTCCTGGCTCCTCCACAGAGACCTCCACTCTTTTCCCACTGAGACCCCAGGATGTCCTGGTTACTCGCTGCTCAGTCCCCTTTCAGTGTCCCTCTGTAGTCTGTGGTCTGTCCCTTTCTTGTTCCAGCCAAAACCAAACACTGCTGTTGGGCCTAGAGCTCCCTGAAGTTTTTCTGACAATTTCTGAGCTTGAGCTAAAAATATAAACTGGCCTGGGACTTTACTTGAGCCCATTTGGCCCTTCTCACCCGGCCAGTAAAAGCCCCTACATTTCAAAGGAAGCACAGGTGGACATGGAACGGGCTGCCAGCCAGCAGTTGTCCCTCCTCCTGGACCACCCAGGGTCCCTCAGGTGGCCCCAAGTTCTCCCTTGTCCCCTGAGACCTGACCCGGGGGCGCCCTTTAAGCTGACTCTGCAGAGTTGTTTTTTTATGAGAGTTCCCAAATTTTTATTTAGGTGGGACTTGGGAAAGGTCATTTGTTTAGAAGAGGGTCCCGAAGACCTTGTCTTGAGATGATGTTTGCAGAGCAAGGGAGTGGTTTTTATTTAGATTGCAGGTCTAATTTGGGAGATGGCTGGAGGATGGAGGCCACCAGAGGCTTTCCGAGCTACCCCTCTGCAGTTGTTTCTACTAACGACCACATCAGTGGCAGGGAGGGGAAACCACACCCAGGAGCAGAGCAGAGTTCATTCTACCCACAGACTGGGGGAGGCGGGGGATGGGGGGGAAGCCAGGCCATTCCTAAGGCTTCCATTGGGAAGGGCTCAGGCATCTCCAGTGTGAGAAGATCTGTGATGCCCTGGGCCAGCCTCGGAGAAGGGAGAGAGAATCATTTCCTGGAGGAGCTGCTGAGGCTCCTTCTTCACCTAGGAATGTGGAGGAGAAGCCACGATGGGCACTGTTGTTGGGCACACAGGACAGTGACCGGACTGAATCGACCAGTGTTTGTTGGTAATAATAACCAGCTTGCATCTCATTCTTTGGAGGTAACAAAGTGCTTCCTCACATCTTATAAAGTTCTTCCATTAAGAATGTGAGGTAGTAAGAATATTAATCAAAGCTGTCTCTTACTGAGCACCTACTATGTGAAGGGCAATGTTCAGTGCTTACAAAGCAGGGGTGTTTAGCATACAGGGCTACAGACCCCCAACAGAGCTAGAATGGACTTCAGGTCTCCATGATGTGTTGAAATTCCAGGAACAATTTTGCATTTAAGCATGACTGAGCTTGTTTCTTTAGTGAAAGGCCATGACTTCCATCCAGTTCTTAAAGGCATTTAGGAATGATAAATGTTCAGAACCACTGCTTTAGAAACAGGATTTCAGGTTCTATATTGCTTTGATACCAGGGTCAGTCCCCCTTCTGGCAGATTTAGAAATCTTATTTCTGTTCTCACATTGCACTTTGCACATGCCTTCGATGGAACAATTATAAATGTTTATTGTATTTTAAAGGGCTCTTTTTGAATCCCCCCTTACTTTTATTCACTAGATTATAAACTCTTTGAAGACAGGCATTGTGTCTTATTCACAATTTCATATCTGGTGCCTAAAGTAAGTTCAGGTACTTAGTAGATGCTCAATAAGACTTTGGTGCGTGAAATTAACACAATATTGTATATCAACTATAATTGAATAAAATTTTTTAAAAATTTGGTGCATGAGTGAATGAATGAATATAAAGGCCCCTGGTAGTGAAACTGCTCTTGTTTAACTATGTGAATGTGTAAGAGAGTGCAGAGTGGGCGGGGGACAGTTGGTCCCCTCAGACATGGCAGTGGAGGGTGTGTGTGTGTGGAATGACTCGGGGCCAGTTTGCAGGAAAGCAGAGGCTGCCTGTGTGTTGGGCACAGAGCCAAGGGAAGCTGTGTGCTCGCATCCTGGTGGCACTCAGATTTGGCTCTGGACCGGAACATCTCAAGCGCACCTCTCCCTGCCAGCACCCCTGTGCCTTCACTTTCCCCAGCATCTATTAACCATAAAAGTCCCCATGGTTTATAATTACCAGTTTGACAAGTTTAGGAGTTCTCTGTTAATTATTATAATTAGCTCTCACTCAGTGCGACTTCAGTAGTTTAACAACAATATTAACAACGGGAGGACGACGATCAGGAATTGACTACAAAGAATTGACTGGAAAGACTTCCTTCTGCTGTCAGGGAAATATTAATGAAGGCAGAACCTGCACAGCAGCTCCCCTCTGTCTGCCTTAACTCAGTGATTGGGCCTAAATCTGCCTTGGAGAATTGAAAACAACGGTTGTGGCCACTGCTTGCAAACCTCAAGTTTAAAATTAACCAGGGAAGAAAGAAGAAGCCACTGAACTGACAGCTGTGGGCTCCTCCTTGACCAGAAATCGAGCAGAAGCAGCAGCCAGGGAGGAAAGCATGAACCAAAGCTGTCAGCCGTGGCTCCAGCCCTGGTTGGTAAGGAGTACAGACATGCACGAGGTATTAAGAGCAGGAAGAAGGAGGGCAGGGCTGGATCATCCCTGGGGGCAGCCAGCCTAGCCTGAAACTGTGATGCTTAGGGTCACTTTTTCTGCCCATCTCTCAATGCTATTTGTTACCATGACTATCCCCTGAGTTATGACCCTCAGCCTCTCTCACCTGGATGTTACTGGACTTAACTGGACTCCACACCATTTTCCAAATCTGCTTCAAATTCACAGACCTGCCAGACTACCCATCCTGAAGGATGGCTTTGGTGGCCTCAACTTCTCACCTCCAAAGTCTTTGATTGGTTCTAATTGCTCACCAAATACAGCCCAGAGTCTTCATTTTGGCACCAGAGTCTACTCAGTATGGGTCCAACTTGTATTTCCATTACTGTCTTCTAATCATTCTCTTAGTCCTTCACTCAAACAATAAACACCCACCAAGCACCCACTTGATATCAGATGGTGTTTCAGATGCTACAGCCTCAGCAGCCAACAAGACAGATGAGTCCTTGCCTCCATGGCCTTTTAACTCTAGGGGAGGACATCAGAAAATGAACTCATGCACTGATAAATAGTATCATTGAAGGAGATGATAAGTCCTCCATTGTCATCGTAACCCAACATTCCAATCAGAGGAACGGCAGGTGCAGCATCCCTGGTCAGGGACAACTTAACACATGGGAATACAGCAGGAGGGCCAGAGGATGGGGCATGTGAACAGAGCAATGGGCAGCCATCAGAGAGGTTGGCAGGTCCACATCATGAGGACCTGGGGAACCATGGAAGGAATTTGGTCTTTATTTCTCATGTGGAAAGAAACCTCTGGAAGTTTTAAGCATTCTTCTCCTTTGAGTATGATGGAGTCCTGCTGAGCTGAGTGCCCCAGCCTCTGTGGTCTCCTGCCAGGTGTGGCTTCTGTAACAGGGGCCCTTGGTCGTATGAGGATAATGCACCTTCAAGTTTATTTCCCTTTGACCAATCCTCAGCTCTTTAATAATAAACTTCTTTGTTCTAATGGGTGTGAATGGATGACTTTGGCTTGGCTCACCTGCTTACCTGGCCTCAGGATTTCAGATTGGACTTCAGGGCTGCTCCACATGTCTTCACTCTGGAGCCAGCTGTATGGCAGCTTCCCAGGGTATGCTCTTCTTCCTGTGGGTCACAGCACACGAGGGCACACCAGGTCTCCCCAGTTGCTTTAAAGCCACGCTCCCATCTCATTTGCTAACATTCCATTGGCCAGAGCAAGTCATGTGCCCAAGCCCAGCTCAGTGCACCTTTCCTCAGTGGGGTTACTGCACAGGATAAAATAGGATGTATAATCCTATTAAAGGGGAATGAGACTCGGAGTCAATGACTCAACCTACCACATTCCTGTCTACTTGCATTTCTGCAGACGTCTTGAAAACTTTGTCTAAAGTTATTCTTTTGGGGGGGAATTTTACCAGTGGGGAGTACTCTGGATCTCAGGGAAGGCATTTTATGCCCCTCAAAACCTTTCTTGGGCAGCCACAGATGAGCAGAGCAGTATCTGCTTGGCAGTAAAGCAGGAAGGATGGAAACTAACATTTATTCAGACTCTATCATAGGCCAGGTGTGATGATAGCCCTTTGGGAATATCCCCTTTAGGTTAAACAGATGCTTTTCTACTTGCTGTTTTACAGCTTCCTCCTACCATGCTACAATGACCAACAAGGAACAGAAAAAGAAGAAATCCATGGAGACAGAGAGACCAGGAGAGTAGGATGGTGGAGCAAAGAATGAGAGATGTCAACAATTCTTTGGTAAATGGAAAGCAGGCTGGAGTGTTGATGATTCAGCAGACTGAAGGAGCTGAAATCTGACAGCCTACGGAGGGAGTCTGCAGATGGGGCCAGTCCCTGGAAGTCTTCAGCCATTGGGACTACCGGGGCCCTGGGGGCATGTATCTGGAGTGAGGCACATGCAGGGAGATGGGTTAAAGAGCGCTTAGACCCCCAGATCTTCTCCATCCTGTGCAGCCAAATGACTACTCCTAGCCAACCTGGCAGGAAAGTTTTCTTCCTAGAGAAATTCAGTGAGGGAAGGTCTGTATTTAGGGACATCAGGCAAAGGTGAAGGTAAGGAGATGCAGTGGGACAAAAGATAGTGGATGAAACTACACTATGAACTCCTCCAGTGGCCACTCCTCTTCTCTACTCCCTCAACTCTGCTGAGAGATAGAAGGGTTGTTCTCTGGGGAAGAATATCCCCAGAGAAAAATCCTGCGGACACTGACATTTGAGAATCCCAAAGACATGGGCCCTGTCCTACAGACTAGTGGACCCAATAGTTGACAAGCCTTCATGCATAGAATTTCTAGTCAGCTTTTAGCGCCTCATCATAAAGGATCACCAAGGATTACCAGACACTTGGGGAAAGCATAAAAGCAGTGTCCAAACTATCAGGGAAGGAAATTCAGAGGAAAAGAAAACAACACAGCGAGCAGAAGAAAAACATGAGGGAAAAAAAAATCCCCATCAAATCTGTGGAGAAGTAAGAGAAGATTGCCTTAGACAAACAAGAACAAGGTACTATTTTTTTTTAAAGGAACAATGATATAACAGAAAAGAACTCTTGAAAGATAAAGCTATAGTGACCAAAAAAAAAAAAAAAAATCAGGGGAAGATTTATGAAATAAGGGAGAGTGTACCTCCCAGAAAGTGAAAGCAAAAGACAGAGGGAAGTGAAATGGAAGGGAAAAGACAAACATAATTGAAGTAAGTGAGTGGGTTTTATTGAATCATTAGAATAACTGTGTAAGGTACGTGTAATTTCTTCTATTTTATTGAAGAGAAACTGAGACTCCAGGGAGCTTCAGTAGTCTTCCCAAGATCACACATAGTGAAATGGCAGAGCTGGAATGGAAACCACGTCTTAGGACTCCAAAGCCACATGCGCCTGCTCAGCTGTGCCCTGAGAAGAGCAGACTCAGCAGAGGTTGACTAGAGGCGTAGAGGGAGAGGGAGCTGAGAAGGCAGTTTTATTGGAAGGCACCATATTTTCACCTTTCTGGCATGTGGTAACTCTAAGGTCCGTGCTTTTCAAAATCTTTTAGTGATGATATATAAGAGAGACATCATGCACAGTGTACAGGGCCTCAAAATAGGGTTCTTCTCTCTTCTAATCTGCAACTGATTTAAAATTCCAGTAATTCTTAGTCCTGGGATTTTATCTGATAAAATTATGAGTGTTCAAAACACACAGTCATCCTTTAATCAAACTTAGTGGGGCATTTTCATAAAGTGACAGTGGGATCGAGGAGACGGTTATACATCAGACTTTTCATTCAGGTGGATTAGGCCATGACATATATTTTGAGTCAGGGGAAAATGTAGTGTCAGAGGAAACATAACCAATAACAACTGGGCCTGGCAGATCTTCTGATTAATGGGCCCCAGCTCAGCTGCTGGTCACGGACAGTGGAAGGAGACAGGACCCCCCAGCAGACCTGTCTCCTGTTTTCTGGGAGAAAAGAGAATAGAAGAGAAAACTTAGGAGACTGTGGCTTCTTGTGGATCAAATGAGGCCTGATGACATAGATGGTGTGAGGTTCTACAGCCCATAGAAATTACCCCTCTTTTGCCTTCTTCCTTCCCTATTTCCTTCTTCTTTCCCTATTTCTTTCCTTCTTTCCTTCCCTCCTCCCTCCCTCTTCCCCTGCCTCCTTCCTTAAAGGAGACAGAAGATAGAGGTCAACACAATCACCTTGATTATTGATACAGATTAGTTTGAGGACATGACTTAAATAGATGACAACAGCAGGCTTCCAGACACTGACTTAAAATAGACAGACATGGTCATGGGCCTCAGGAGAGCTGTCTGGCAGACTGCATCAACCCCTCCCCAAGTCAGTTCCTGGGGCAGAGGCTTTATCCACCCATCCTGTCTAGGGAAGAGTGGGTGAAGAATGGAGGAGACATGCTGTGCTAATCAATGTTCCTCCCAATAGAAGGAAGCCTACAATACCTTTGCAGGGGATGTGGAAGAGCACTGGGGTTTTAGTTTTCTTTTTGCTCCCTTCCTGGGGTACGTTTTGATAAATACTTGGCAACTCCAAAATGATTAATTTCTATTTCTTCCTACTAGTAGCTGGGAATCTTGTAGATATCACTATGTCACCCCCGGCGATTTGCTCTATCATCTTGGGTTTCAGCTGGCCTGTCTGGGAGTCAGGCATAGCTCCAGCTCCCTTGTTCACTTTCCAGGGTTGCTGTGGAGATCAAAATGCAACACTGCTGTGAAAAAGAATCATAAGCACTTAATAATGCAGAGGATTGTTCCAGTGTTGCCCAATATGATGACTGTTCACTGCTCCAGACCTTCTCCTCCACAGCCCTGTCCACAGTTACCTCTTCCACATATGTGCCTCCTGTTTCTGGTCCACAGAGACACTCAGGAGAACACCTTCTCCCCCAACCCATGGCCACAGGCCAGGCATCCTCTGTTCTCCACTCTTCCCCTGCTTTAAGTGCCTTATGCTTTTGGCAACAGGCAGCAACCTGCCCAGCTACAGCCAAAAGGAAAGAAAGAAAGAAAGAAAGAGAGAGAGAGAGAGATTAGAAACACACACACACAAAAACATATTCTACACCTCTTGCTCAGAAATGGTACAACCAGGGAGGTCTTAAGACAGAGAGATTAACTTTCTCCAAAAGCCAGCGCACCTGGGAATACACAGCGAAACACAATAGGCTAAGCAAATATTAGACAATATCCCTTTTCTGCATGGCCCACTTTGTTGGAGATGAATGGATTGACTTCTCAAACACTCTCAGGGTGAACCAGCCAGCCTGGCTTCAAGATCAACATCGCTTGTCTTTCTTTCCTTCCCACCCCTCCCACCTATTCTAATTTCTAAAGCAAATGTATACAAAATATTTATCTAAAATAGAGGCACTCAGAAAAACAAGCTGTGCAGAGTTAGTGATCTGCAGCCATTGCCTGCCTGACATGGAGACTCTGGTCTCTATTCCTCTGTGGGCTGTTACCCGTCTTGGCTCCAAACTGAGCTTGCAATGTGGGAACAGCTGGGCAAGGCTTGTGGCACTGCCCTGGCTCCAAGATGATGCTATCTGGAGCCCTTGACTCCTCCAGGCAGAGCTGGGGTGCAAGGGGCTGGGTAAGGAGCTGCAGATTCAGGATGGCAGAGAGCACAGAGGCTTGCACTCTCTCAAGAAAGAGCATCGTGGATTTACGTTGAATGTGAGAAAACATTTTCCAGTGGATACTGGTTGAATCTGAAATAACGTGAAATGTGAAGGCTGTAGAATGACTTCCTGAGGTCCAGTAGAAGCAAGTGGAGGGCAAGGGTCACAGGTCAGAGATGGTACCTACATATGAGGGCAAGGTTGTCTTGAGGCAGGAATACATCCATTGTGACCTTTAGATGTCCCTGTCTGCTGGAACCAGATCATAAGAAGCCAGCTCTAGATGGTACCTTGAGGTCATGGTGCTTTATCAACAGTTGAGGAAATGAAACTCAGAGAAGTGAAGGGACTTTTCTGGTGTCACATAGCAACGAAGTGGTGGGGCTGAGATTGCCTGCCTGGCTGAGTCCTAATCTCCTGTGCCTTCTCCACCTGGGCTCAGCTCTCTCTGAGCCCCATGGACAGGCTGGTCCTGCCCTGAACAGACTGATCCCCTGGGTCAGAAACTACCATTCTCTAACTTGGAGTATCCCTATAGCTCGAAAACCTTGACTGAGGCATCACCAGCAGCCTGATATCACACTATGTGTTGTACATTTCCCCATGTGCTGAGGTGCTAGCCTCTTCCTTATAGGCTCTTTCTGCCTCAATCCTGGTCTTTCGTGGTCCCAGCTTCTTTACTTTCCCCACTGCCTAAGGCAAAGGTCCCAGCATGCCTTTCTGATGAGTCTGTTTGCATTAGGACAAAAATGGGTGGAAGCAGGATTTTCTCACGGCTCCAGGCCCCATAGGACAGTGGGCATTAGGATGTGACATTCTCATTTTTCTGGCAAGAGGAAGAGGGATTTTCATCTTCTCTCTGGAAGAGGAAATGACAGGAAAGCCACAGCAGCCAGGGCTGGAAGACAGACTGTGGTTTCTCATCATTAGAAAAATTAAAGTATACAGACAGAAATGTGGTTTTGCTTCATAACTGTATCCTGTCAACTAAATATTTCATTTAGATCTAATGCCTGAGCCAAATGAGAATCTCGAGCAAAACTGCACTATTAGAATACACTTAATTATTGATTCAGCCAGGCAAAAAATAAAGAAACCGGGTGGTACTCTAATTCCTCTTATCAAGCATCTCGAGTGCTAATATGCACTTGAACAGCTGCTATTATCCTAGGGAGCCCACTGCCTTCAGCTACAAAATGTACAACTTTACACCAGCCACAAGAAGCCAGATGGAAGGCAACAATGGAAAAACATCCTTTTTTTCCAGCCTCAATTCCTCACTCAGGGAGGGGTGGGGGCAGAGGTCCAATAGTCAGCATGAAGAGGGGAGCCTCCACCTACGCTTCTTTCTGACCTCCTGTCTCATATGTCTAAAAGATACCAGATTATTTCAGTGGTTTCCAACCTGGAAATTTTGGACATGCCCAAAATATCATTCCTGTGAATGTCCTCTATTTCTTCACTTCTTTAAAAATCATAAAGACAGAGTCCCTCCCATAAGGAAGCTTGCACAAGCCTCTTACATAGCCTCATCCACCAGAGGGCCAACAGTGGAAACAAGAAGAACTACAATTCTGCAGCCCATGGAATGAAAACCACAATCACAGAGAGACAGACAAAAAGAAAAGGCAGAGGACTATGTCCCAGAGGAAGAAACAAGATAAAACTCCAGAAAATGAACTAAATGAAGTGGAGATAGGCAACCTTCCAAAAAGAGAATTCAGAATAATGATAGTGAAGATGATCCAGGACCTCAGAAAAAGAATGGAGGTAAAGATCGAGAAGATGCAAGAAATGTTTAGCAAAGACCTACAAGAATTAAAGAACAAACAGACTTGAATGGTACAATAACTGAAATGAAAAATACACTAGAAGGAATCAATAGCAGAATAACTGAAGCAGAAGAACAGATAAGTGACCTGGGAGACAGATGGTGGAAATCACTGACATGGAATGGAATAAAGAAAAAAGAATGAAAAGAAAGGAAAACAACCTAAGAGACCTCTGGGACAACATTAAATGCACCAGCATTCACAATATAGGGGTCACAGAAGGAGGAGAGAGAGAGAAAGGACCCGAGAAAATATTTGAAGAGATTATAGTCAAAAGCTTCCCTAACATGGGAAAGGAAATAGCCACCCAAGTCCAGGAAGCACAGAGAGTCCCAGGCAGGATAAACCCAATAAGAAACATGCCGAGACACATAGTAATCACATTGACAAAAATTAAAGAAAAAGAAAAATTATTAAAAGCAACAAGGGAAAAATGACTCCCATAAGGTTAACAGCTGATTTCTCAGCAGAAACTCTGCAAATCAGAAGGGAGTGGTATGATATATTTAAAGTAATGAAAGGGAAGAAACTTCAAGCAAGAATACTCTACCTGGCAAGAATCTCATTCAGATTCAATAGAGAAATCAAAAGCTTTACAGAGAAGCAAAAGCTAAGAGAATTCAACACCACAAAACCAGATCTACAAAAAATGCTAAAGGAACTGCTCTAAGTGGGAAACACAAGAGAAGAAAAGGACCTCCAAAAACAAACCCAAAATAATTGAGAAAATGGTAATAGGAACATACGTATTGATAATTACCTGAAATGTGAATGGATTAAATGCTCCAACCAAAAGACACAGACTGGCTGAATGGATACAGAAACAAGACTCATTTATATGCTGTCTATAAGAGATCCACTGCCAATCCAGGGACATATACAGACTGAAAGTGAGGGGATGGAAAATGAAATGAAAAAGGAAATCAAAAGAAATCTGGAGTAACAATACTCATATCAGATAAAAAAGACTTTAAAATAAAGAATGTTACAAGTGACAAAAAGGACACTGTATAATGATCAAGGGATCAATCCCAGAAAAACATATAACAATTATAAATATATGCACAACACATAGGAGCACCCCAATACATAAGGCAATGCTAACATCTATAAAATGGGAACTCCACAGTAACACAATAATAGTGGGGGGCTTTAATACCTCACTCACACCAATGGACAGATCATCCAGACAGAAAATTAACAAAGAAATACAAGCTTTAAATGACACAATAGATTAGGTAGATTTAACTGATATATAGGACAATCCAACCAAAAACAGCAGATTACACTTTCTTCTCAAGTTCACACAGAACATTCTCCAGGATAGATCACATCTTGGGTCACAAATCTAGCCTTGGTAAATGTAAGAAAATTGAACTTGTATCAAGCATCTTTTCTGACCACAATGCTATGAGATTAGGAATAAATTACAGGGGAAAAAATATAAAAAACACAAACACATGGAGGGTAAACAATATACTACTAAATAACCAAGAGATCACTGAAGAAATCAAAGAGGAAATCAAAAAATATCTAGAGACAAATGACAATGAAAACATGACAATCCAAAACCTATGGGATGCAGCAAAAGCAGTTCTAAGAGGGAAGTTTATAGCAATACAAGCCTACCTCGAGAAACAAGAAAAATCTCAAATAAAAAGTCTAACCTTACACCTAAAGGAACTAGAGAAAGAAGAACAAACAAAACCCAAAGTCAGTAGAAGGAAAGAAATCATAAAGATCAGGGAAGAAATAAATGAAATAGAAACAAAGAAAACAACAGCAAAGATCAATGCAACTAAAAGCTGGTTCTTTGAGAAAATAAACAAAATTGATAAACCTTTAGCCAGACTCATCAAGAAAAAGAGGGAGAGGACTCATTTCAATAAAATTAGATCACAGCTTACCCTTCCCCCTTCCCATATCCTCAAGTCCATTGTCTAGTAAGTCTGTGAGTGGCATGGACATATATACACTACCAAATGTAATATAGATAGCTAGCGGGAAGCAGCTGCATAGCACGGGGAGATCAGCTCGGTGCTTTGTGACCACCTAGAGGGGTGGGATAGAGAGGGTGGGAGGGAGGGAGATGCAAGAGGGAAGAGATATGGGAACATATGTATATGTTTAACTGATTCACTTTGTTATAAAGCAGAAACAAACACACCATTGTAAAGCAATTATACTCCAATAAAGATGTTAAAAATAAATAAATAAATAAAAATAATAAAATTAGAAATGAAAAAGGAGAAGTTACAATGGACACTGCAGAAATACAAAGCATCATAAGAGACTACTACAAGCAACTCTATGCCAATAAAATGGACAACCTGGAAGAAATGGACAAATTCTTAGAAAGGTATAACCTTCCAGGACTGAATCAGGAAGAAATAGAAAATATGAACAGACCAATCACAAGTAATGAAATTGAAACTGTGATTAAAAATCTTCCAACAAACAGAAGTCCAGGACCAGATGGTGTCACAGGTGAATTCTGTCAAACATTTAGAGAGGAGCTAACACCCATCCTTTTCAAACTCTTCCAAAAAATTGCAGAGGAAGAATAACTCCCAAACTCATTCTACGAGGCCACCATCACCCCGATACCAAAACCAGACAAAGATACTATAGAAAGAGAAAATTACAGACCAATATCACTGATGAATATTGATGCAAAAATCCTCAAAAAAATACTAGCAAATAGGGTCCAACAACACATTAAAAGGATCATACACCATGATCAAGTGGGATTTATCCCAGGGATGCAAGGATTCCTCAATATACTCAAATCAATCACTGTGATACACCATATTAACAAACTGAAGAATAAAAACCATATGATCATCTCAATAGATGCAGAAAATCTTTTGAAAATATTCAACACCAATTTATGATAAAAACCTTCCAGAAAGTAGACATAGAGGGAACTAACCTCAACATAATAAAGGCCATATATGACAAACCCACAGCAAACATCATTCTCAATGGTGAAAAACTGAAAGCATTTCCTCTAAGATCCGGAACAAGACAAGGATATCCACTCTTGCCACTATTATTCAACATAGTTATGGAATTCCTAGCCACGGCAGTCAGAGAAGAAAAAGGAATAAAAGGAATCCAAATTGGAAAAGAAGAAGTGAAAGTGTTACTGTTTGCAGATGACATGGTACTACACATAGATAATCTGAAAGATGCCCCCAGAAACTACTAGAGCTAATCAATGAATTTGGTAAAGTTGCATGATACAAAATTAATGCACAGAAACCTCTTGCATTCCTATACACTAACAATGAAAAATCAGGAAGAGAAAGAGAAAAATCAGAAAGGAAACAATCCCATTCACCATTGCAAAAAAAAGAATAAAATACCTAGGAATAAACCTACCTAAGGAGGTAAAAGACCTGTATGCAGAAAACTATGACACTGATGAAAGAAATCAAAGATGACACAAATAGATGGAAAGATATACCATGTTCTTGGATTGGAAGAATCAATATTGTGAAAATGACTCTACTACCCAAAGCAATCTACAGATTCAATGCAATCCCTATCAAATTACCAATGACATTTTTTACAGAACTAGAACAAAAAATCTTAAAATTTGTATGGAGACACAAAAGACCTTGAATAGCCTCAGCACTCTTGAGAAAGAAAAAAGGAGGTGGAGGACTCAGATTCCTTGACTTCAGACTATACTACAAAGCTACAGTAATCAAGACAGTATAGTACTGGCACAAAAACAGAAATATAGATCAATGGAACAGGATAGAAAGCTCAGAGATAAACACACGCACCTGTTGTCAACTAATCTATGATAAAGGAGGCAAGGATATACATTGGAGAAAAGACAGTCTCTTCAATAAGTGGTGCTGGAAAACTGGACAGCTACATGTAAAAGAATGAAATTGGAACACTCCCTAACACCATACACAAAAATAAACTCAAAATGGATTAAAGACTTAAATGTAAGACTGGAAACTGTAAAACTCTTAGAGGAAAACATAAGAAGAACACTCTTAGACATAAATCACAGCAATAGCTTTTTTGACTCACCTCCTAGGGTAATGGAAATAAAAACAAAAATAAGCAGATGGGACCTAATGAAACTTAAAAGCTATTGCAAAGCAAAGGAAACTATAAACAAGACAAAAAGACAACCCTTAGAATTGGAGAAAATATTTGCAAATGAAGCAATGGACAAAGGATTAATCTCCAAAATATATCAACAGATCATGCAGCTCAATATCAAGATAACAAACAACCCAATCCAAAAATGGGCAGAAGATCTAAATTGACATTTCTCCAAAGAAGACATACAGATGACCAAGAGGCATATGAAAAGCTGCTCAACATCACTAATTATTAGAGAAATGCAAATCAAAACTACAATGAGGTATCACCTCACACTGGTTAGAATGGGCATCATCAGAAAATCTACAAACAAGAAATGCTGGAGAGGGTGTGGAAAACAGGGAACCTTCCTGCACTGTTGGTGAGAATGTAAATTGATACAGCCACTATGGAGAACAGTATGGAGATTCCTTAAAAAACTATAAATAGAACTACCATATGACCCAGCAATCCCACTACTGGGCATATACCCTGAGAAAACCATAATTCAAAAAGAGACATGTACCACAATATTCATTGCGGCACTATTTACAATAGCCAGGTCATGGAAGTAACCTAAATATCCATCAACAGACGAATGGGTAAAGAAGATGTGGTACATATATACAGTGGAATATTACTCAGCTATAAAAATGAATGAAGTTGGGTCATTTGTAGAGACGTGGATGGACCTAGAGATGGTCATACAGAGTGAAGTAAGTCAGAAAGAGAAAAACCAATATTGTATATTAACGCATATATGTGCAATCTAGAAAAATCATACTTTTTTGCTCTATTTTCTTAATGAGTGTCTTCCCTTTGGTGTGTACTCCAAGATACCATTTCTCTTTCCTGTTGTCTCTTGTTTTCCTTTGAGTTCTTTATATGTGGAGTCCAGACTGGACAGTGTCTAAAGGGAGACCGCCAGTGATGTGGCTGCTGTGAGCCTGGGAGGCCCACTGTCCAGGTGCTGACAAACTTTATCACACGGTCTTGTGGAGGAGAGAAGAGGCCTGGAGAGGTCTAGGCAACAGCATTCTGCGTTTCAGAAGGACTGGCATGCAAGGACCCAGCTTTTCTTGGGAAATCCCCACCTCCTGTCACCAGCAGAGTCTGTGATCACTGGTCTTGCCCTGACACTCACTTTGGCTGCCTGGGGGAGTGATGCAGCTTCTTTGTGTGTTAATGTAAAAGAAAATGCCCATGGAGGCCTGAGGGATACACAAAGCAACCGACAGTTTGTGGTGTTAGGAAAACAACATTGGAGAGACAGAGGATGGAAAAAAGAAATCAATGGCTTGTGAAGACTGGGCCGAGCAATTAGGCCTGGGAGCCTGGCTCTTGCTTGTGGCTGGTGGGTTACTGTGAGTTGTGGCTGGATTTGTGTTCTTTTATGACTCCTGAAAGACAGTGTGCTTCTGAACCCCCCCTCATTTCCAAACCATGAGGAAACTATGGAGACAGTTAGGGTTCTTATGGGAGTGAGGCCGATTGCAAAAATGGCTGCATTTTTTGCCCTCCTGCATCCATGCCTTTTGCAACGTGACTTTGCAATTCCTTCTATCAGTTTTCCTATACCTTAAATCTAGACTGAACTTTTTCTAAACTTGTTTGCCAATAAAATGCAGCAGAAGTGACAGAACCTAAGACCTTTTGTGTGCCTCTGCTCTCCTGTGAAGAAGGCATTGCCAAGTGAAAAGCCTGAGCTAGGCTGCTAGATGATGGGAGATACATGGCCCTGGCACTCAATAGCCAAGCACCAGACACAGGAGTTAGGCATCCTGGACGAGCCATCTCCCAGCCTACCCACCAGCTGACCACAATCACATGAGTGAACCCAGTCAAGATCAGCCAAGCCTGGCCCAAATCAGCAGAACTACCCAGTGGACTTATGGATTTGTGAGCAATAATAAAGGTTTATTGTTTTAAGTCATTGTGTTTGGGGTGGTGTGCTATGTAGCAAGAGTGAACTGATGCAGGGATTGAAAGGGTGAAGGGGAGAGGGATTGTCTTCTAGATCCTAGAATGAGTCTTGTTCTTAATGGTACACAGGTATCTCCAAGATGTGGACTCCTCTTACATCTTTGGCTGTACTTCTTGCTACTAAAACACCCCTCAACACTTGCCTGGCTCCTCCCTCCCCCATACGCACCCCTCTAGCCTTTCTGAGCTCCTTGTAACACTTTGAACTCTGGTTTGAATTCTACTCTTCCCCCTTCCTGATACATTGTCCCGTTTCTCACCTACTTTCCCTTTGCCTGGCTGAGTCCTTCAGAAGGAGTATGATGGAGTGCTTCAGAGGACTGAGTTCTAGAGTCAGACAGTCTATAGCGCCAGCTCTGCCTCTCAGCACTTGTAGGACGTTAGGATGGGAAACTTCCGGACCCTTAACTTCTGCAACTCTAACAGTCAAATCATACCATCTCGTGCACAGGTTTACTAGGAACCTTAACTAAAATAAGATATGTAAAGTGCTTAGCATAGTCCCTACACTCAATAAATAAGGCTGTATTCAACAAATACTCTCTGACAGTCGTTTCTGTGTCTGATGCTTCACTAGCCTCGATGGACATGAAAAATAAAGCTGTAGTCAGAGGAACTGGTGGGTAAAGACACGTTTTATATATTTCTCTTGTATGTACCATCTCAGGCCACGAGGTACCCATTGGGGTTTATCCTGAGTGTTGCATCCAAGTATCTAAAAACTTGGTCTTTGAAGGCACTGGTGACCCTGAGCCAGAGAAGAAAGAGGTACCTCTTTCCAGGAGAGACAATCATCTATGGGGCAGCTCATTCAGTCACATCCCAGGTTTTCCCAGGAGATTTCCCCACCATCCAAAAACCAGTGAGGTCTGACCTTGCAAGATGGGATGAGCTCCCAGCCCAGAGCAGTGTGACTGCAGCTGAAGATGGGCCCATTCATAACCAGGCACAGACAGACCCGTTAGCAACATTGCTGCAGGCAGGCTATTACTTACAATATAGTTACTGTCGCTTAACCAAAATGGATGGGATGCAGTGTTTGGGAGAAGAGCCCTGATTCTGACCAAGAGGAAAATAAGTTACAGCAGTAGTGGGCTGGTCTAGGGAATCTCAGGGGGCAGGGACAGGGGTTGCTACTGAAGCCAGTTCCCCCTTACTCAATGTAATTGTTTTCCTTTTTTGGTAAATGTCCAAGATTAAAGCTCCCAGGGAAGGATCTGATGTGGGATTCAATCTTTGCTTAGGGAAAAGTGGACTGGGCTGCAGTGAAAGTGAGAATTATACAAGAGAAAGAGCACCAGGGATTAGGCACAGTGGTGGCATGGGGGAGGGGGTAATATGAGCTGTAACTGGAAATTTCTCTAAGTCCTCTTGTCTACAAAGCTAGTCTATTTCTGCCACCTTAAGGGTCTGCTCTGCAGTCTTCAAAGTTCAGAAAATCCCTCCCTAAAAGCCACCAAAAGCAACCCTGGGTGTCTGCTGAGATTTTTTAAACTGTCAAGTTCTAAACCCAAACATGATTTCCCTTATGGAGTTCTTTTGGCCATGGGGATCACCTAAAAATTCTAGAAAGATACAAGTAGATAAATTTTCCATTCTCCCCCAACCTTCTCCTCTTTCTAGGTTCCTTGGAGATCATCAGGAATGTCAAAGGCACAAGAAAATATATGCGAACTCTTGAAATATTTTGTGGCCAATCCCTGGATAGGGTACCCAAGTGGACCCTAAAACTCCAGTGACTTTTTTGAGTCCCACCTCTACAGTGAAATCTTCCATGAACTACCTTGACCCAGTTTGTTTCTTTTGTACTTGCTAAGAAGGTGGAAGTTATGGAGCTTAAGAGTGTAGGCCTGGGTGAGACAAATGGGCTCCAACCCACAGACTGAAACCTTTGATCTGTGTAAGCTTACTTACCCCTTTTAGGCTTTGGATACTCCCTATTAAATGGATTAATCATAGTGTGTTCTTCACAGACTGGTTATGATTATTGAGAAAATGTATATAAAGTACTTAGCACTGTGTGCACTCAATAAAGAGTGCTATTTTTCTTTATTTCTTTATTTTCAGAATTAGGAAGCATCTGACAACTCTGTTCCAGGAGTCAAGTGATGGAAATTTTAGCTCCAGCTTCATCACTAAAGAGCAGGGTGACCTTGGATGGGTCATTTAATCTCTCAATTTTTAAACTTATAAAAGTGAGATGATCATTTCCCAGATTTGTTATGAGGATCAAAAGACAAAATGGATGGGGAAGTGATTTGAAAGGTATTGAGAAGGAGAATATTAAAAATTGGAAGGAATCTGCTGAGAGATTACCTAGCCCAACCTTCTACCACTCATCAAGACTCAGCATGGAAGCTTCAACAATGGAAAAATCACTCTTGAGCAACATGGTTTCATTGGTGAAAAATGCATAGGTTTTAAAAAATTAATTTTAAAGTTTTGTTCAATATTATGGAGTATCAATTTTTTTGTGTGTCGTACGTGGGCCTCTCACTGTTGTGGCCTCTCCCGTTGCAGAGCACAGGCTCCGGACGCGCAGGCTCAGCAGCCATGGCTCACGGGCCTAGCTGCTCTGCGGTACGTGGGATCTTCGCGGACTGGGGCATGATCCCGTGTCCCCTGCATCGGCAGGCGGACTCTCAACCACTGTGCCCCCAGGGAAGCCCTGGAGTATCAATTTTTGGGCCAGCCACTATGATTTCTCTGAGGGCATATCAATGAACAAGGTAAATATGGTGCCCACTTTCATGGAGCATACATATGGTGCAGTTTTAGGAAGATCTTCTATTCACTGAAGTTAATTGGATTTCCTGTAACTTCCAACCATTGATTAGTCCTGCCTTATCAATCAGTAATCACCACCATCTCCCCAAACATACACACACACACACACACACACACACACACACCAAGGCTTCTCAGTTTCAGCTTTCTTCAACTGTTCCTAATGAGATATATGAGTTAGGATGAGCAAAGTGTCCTCCTTCTCTTTCTTTCATCACCCAGAGATTAGAGTGATAAGAAATTGGCATATGGTTCCAGAGTTATTTTTTCCAAAGAAATAATATAATAGTTAGAGTAACACTCGCTGCTGTTACAAATAAGCCCCCCAAATCTGGCTTAGCAGAATAGACACTTGTTTTCTCATTCACCTAACAGTTTAATTCTGGAAGGCCTTGCCGATGGTAATTAGGGTCCAAGGTCCTTAAGTATTGTCTCTAATTACACCTAGGGCCTTGGAACCCTCTGCATTTGTCTGGTGGATTGGAAAAGACATTGGAGGACGTATACCCACTTCTTAAGCTTCATGACTTGGAGGTGTTGCCTATCACTTCTGCTCACATTCCAGTGACAAGAATTTGTGTCATATGGCCCTTCCTAGCTTCAAGAGAGGCTAAGAAATTATAGCCCTTACTTGGGGCAACTATTTGCCAGCATCAAATCTCCAGTACAGAAGCTAGCTATCTCTGCCATAAATAGGACCAAATTTATGTCAGTAAGAGTAATATGTTTTGAGGGCTGAGTGGGTGGTCTTTGGAAGGAAACTGTCATTGTTATGAACTTATGTTTAATTTGAGGACCTTCTCCAAACCTTCTTCCACCAAATTTTCAGCATGGGGTTTATCTTTCTCTCCACATTGTGGAGACAGTAGAAACTGAGCAGAGCAGAATGTCTAAGGCAGCAGAACTTGAAAGCCAAGAATGAACTGGAGACTGGCCCTTTTTTAGTCTAGCCTCCAGAGTAGGCATGTGGGACAGAAACATCAGTTCAGGGAGGAGTTAAAGGGCAAGGACTATGAGAAAGAAGATAAGTGAAGAGGCAAATGCAGAGGAGTTATAACACCTCTGAAGGCTTAGGTCCCCACGCCTCTGTGTGGTGCTAGGGACCAAGTAAGTCTAAACAATGCTCTACTTACCTTTTCCTCTCTACTTTTCCCCTTTCTTCTCTATGGCTTTGGGGAAGATCATTTAAACCTTTAACAAAAGAACTGTTTAATGTCCATGGGATCCAGTGTATATTTTATTAAGAAAAGTAGGCTAAGTGATATTCAGAATGGGTAAAGGGTAGCCTTACTCTTTGGTCTTATGGTAAGTATCAGCCCACACACTCAGTTTGAAATAATCAGAAGTGAGGAATAACCACCAGCAGATAATTACTTAGCTAGAGAGATATAAAGCCAGTTCTCTCCATGCTTATCTCCCCAAAGCAATCACCATAGATAGATTCTGAAAGCCATGAGAGTTTCAAGCCCATTATATTCTGGCCACCTTCTTGTTGATGCTTGCTATTATTTCAAAGATGGCATTGGAACGGAGCACAATTATCTTGATGTGTATGGACAGTTCAGTGCACAGTAGGTTGGGATTATTAACTTTATTACTCAGGACACTGCATTTCTATTAACGTTACATTAGTGTTATTGAAAGTCATGTACTGTACTAGTACATAATGAGCTTACCATTCACTAATCCCCCATGACGTTGTTTTACATGAATTTCTGGGAAACTAAGCCTTCTCCCATTGCACAAATAGTTTTGGATCTAAGGGTGGGATATTAAATGTAGCGCTGATAAATTTCATCTTGTGTATTCTAACCCAGCCTTCTAGTCTGCCTTTTGAATCTAGATTTTGTCACCCAGAGTTATTATCTATCCCTCCCAGGTGAGAACCATGTGCAACTTTGATAAGCAAGCTTCCTGTGTGATTTAGACGGACTTTGTGATGGTCAAGTTTCAGCAGATCTCTGTTCTTCACAGAGTGTTGTTTAAATGAGCTTGCATTCCTTTGCATATATTATTTGATAAAAGGAAAATTAGTGTGCCAAATTCAAGTCAACTTATGGAAGACTTGTAGACAGTTTACCTGCGAATTGACTCTATTTTACTTTTTGTATTTCTCCTGAAAGGTGGAAAGGAATATTAAAAAAAACCTTTTTGGTGTTGGTTAACATTTTTTGTTCTTGATTGAAAGCTAATAGATGTCTCATGGCATATTAACTTTCCAATATCCAAAGCAAAACCCTTATTATCCCACTTAAGTCAGTTCCTCCCCTAGTCTGCTCCATCTCAGAAAATAATTCCAGTCTTCCAGTTGCCCAGGCTGTAAAACTTTGGCATAATCTTTGACTCTTCTTTTGTTTTCCCACCCCAAATTCAAGTCAATGACAAATCATTCTGGCTCAATCTTTAGAAGATATCTAGGACCTGATGACTTTTCATCACGCCACTGCTACCGCCCTGTCCAAGCTGCGGTGATCTTCTGCCTGGTTACTGCATTAGCCTCTTCACTTGTACCCTATTTCCATCCTTGCTCAATTATAATCAATTCCTCACTCAACAGCAAAAGTGATCCTTTAGAAAAAGAGTCATATCATGGCGCTCCTTTGCTTAAAGCCTTCCAATGGCTCCCAGGTCACTCAGAATAAAGTCCAAGTGACCTGCAATGGTCTACAGCATCCTAAATGATCAGGGACCTCTGATGTCTGAGAGCCCTCTCCCAGTGCTCCTCTTGCTCACTACTCTTCAGCCACAGCTCTGGTTGTTCCTTTCCAGGCAAGAGCCTTTCCTTCTGGTGTTTCCCTGCTGGAATGCTCCTTTCCTAGTTATCTGCATTGCTCACTCCCTTACTTCCTTCAGGTCTTCTTATGTTACCTTATCACAAAGGCCTTCTCTGATCAACCCATATAAAATAGCATATCCCCTCTGCCCCACACACTTATGTATTGAATTTTAATTTACTTAATTTTTTTGCCCTACACATTTATTTTCCCTCCTTATTCTATTTTTTTATACCATTTAGCACTATCTGGCATAGTATATATTGATTTCTGGTTCATTGTCTATCTCCTCCCACTAGAATATAAACTCCATGTGGACAAGAGCTTGGTTTAGTTCACTGCTGTACTCCAGTACCTAGAACATGCCTAGCACATAGAAAGCTCCCAATAAGTATTTGTGGAACGAATGAGCAGATGGCACTGGAAAAGACTTAAAGTCATCTCTATGGTCTCAGTATCCCCAGCTATAATATATGTTCACTGGATTTCAAACTCTGTCCACCTTTCCAAGCTAGGGAACTCTTCCTTTAAGTGCATTCTTTTTTTTTTTTTTTTTTTGCAGTACGCAGGCCTCTCACTGTTGCGGCCTCTCCCGTTGCGGAGCACAGGCTCTGGACGCACAGGCTCAGCGGCCATGGCTCACGGGCCCAGCCGTTCCACGGCACGTGGGATCCTCCCGGACCGGGGCACGAACCCGCGTCCCCTGCATCGGCAGGCGGACTCTCAACCACTGCGCCACCAGGAAAGCCCCTAAGTGCATTCCTAAGCAGAAATCAAAGAGACAATTTCAACCAGAAAAACTTCACTTTTAATTATATTAATTAATTACATTAAAATGAGTTCCATGTGACCCAGCAATTCCACTTCTGGGTATATAACTGGAAAAAATGAAAGCACTAATTCAAAAAGATACACACACCCCAATGTTCATAGCAGCACTATTTACAATAGCCAAGCAACCCAAGTGCCCATCAATAGATGATTAAAGAAGACGTAATATATATATGTATATGTACACACACACACACACACACACACACACACACACACACACACACACAATGGAATATTACTCAGCCATATAAAAGAATGAAATTCTGCCATTTGCAGCAAAGTGAATGAACATAGAGAATATTATGCTTAGTTAAATAAGTCAGATAAAGACAAATACTGTAAGATATCACTTACATGTGGAATATGAAAAATAATACAAATGAATATATATGCAAAACAGAGGCAGACTCATGTTAGGAAACAAAATTGTGGTTACCAAAGGAAAGGGGGGAGGGGGGAGGGACAAACTAGGAGTATGAGATTAACAGATATAAACTACTAGTATAAAAAAGAAAAGCAACCAGGACATACTGTATAGCACAGGGAATTATAGCTACTATCTTATAATAACTTATAATGGAGTATATAATCTGCAAAATTACTGAATTGCTATGTTATATACATGAAAATAATATAATATTGTAAATCAACTATGCTTCAATAAAAAAAAATAGAGTTATTCTGGTTGAAATGAAGCTAGAAAGTCAGACACCCCCACCCACCCTGTTGACTGTGTACGCTCCAAAGTTTTCTCAGAGAGAAAGTTTGAAAAACTACAAAACCAAAATATCCTATAACTCCATCACTATGGTGACTGTGAGTTAGCAGAATTCATTACTAAGAATAATTGTGGTGTTTTATCATTTATAGTTTTTTAAAGGGGAAGTAATTCTTTTTAAAACTTTATTTGAGCTTAGTTCTCCCTTCTTACCCCCCTCCCACCAACACTGGGGTTGGGGGGTGGGGGATGGACTGAATGTCTGAAGGTCCTGCTTCAGGATGAAGATTGTATGAGCAGCTAGTGCTGCCATAATGGGTGCTCCCAACTGAGATAGGATGAAGGAGCTGTGGAATTTAGGGGGAGGGGAGACTTAGACTTCTAATGTGACTCAACCCATTGCTAAAATGGAGGAAGATCATGTCTTCAAAGTTAAATGCAGATTCAATTAGAAATTTTACTGAAATTTCAAATTACAACCATTTTCCCCCTTAAACGAAAGAATTATATGGCGTCGCAGAGAAACTGACAGGTAATTTGGGAAACTAAAGGTTCCTTGGACTCTGTAGTTAATGGAGAGTTTAGCACAAATCCCTGTGTAATTTGCACTTCTGAGAAGCAGAATTATTATAAAGTCAGACATCTCCAGCACTTTCAACTCTTGGATCTGCCGGGCTCTAAGATGACCAGGAACGTAGAAGGGCTGAGGTCAGAGGTTGCCATTTCAATATCTGAGGCTGCCCGGCTCCCCCAAACTGGCATTTGAACTGAAGAGTTGAAAATTGGAGGTGACATTCAGAAGTCTCTGAAAATTATAACACTGACTTCCTCCTTGAAAAGCTTATCTGAATCCTAGCTTATCCTTTGATGAGGTTACTGAAAAAGCACTCTGCTCTGAGCTCTTGAAAGATAACAGTCAGCGCAAGTGAGGCCCGGCTGTATTCCTTGGGGGAAAACAGTGGCAGATGTAATAAGCTGGGGACACTAATTAAATGGTCTGGGCAAATTTCTGGGGATGAGGGAGTCTGCCCCTTAAACCTTTCTCCCTAGGCTCCTCCAGGGAGTGAAGCGCTGAGTGCTTGGGAGCCCCGTTAAAAGAGGTGGCCCCCCACTGCTGCCCAGGAAAAAGGCATTTGTGCCTAAAGTGGAGTCGCTCAGGAGAGCATGGCTTTCCCCCTGCTCCTCAGGTGGCTGCTCTGCTTGTCTTTGCCAAACAAGGATGAGAGGGAAATGAAGAGCTTCGGCACCAAAGACACCTCCTTCCCCAGGCATCATTAAAGCCACAGCGGTCCTGACAACAAAACCACTGCCAATGTTAGGATCAGTGCTCCTGACTCCTCACAGAATGCAACTAGAATCATCCCTGATTACTGTTCCTGTGCTGGTCTACCCGTTTTCTGAACTCCACACTGCTTAGGGTCTCACGCGTTTATTTTGGCCCTTCTCATGATTATTTAAATGTTTGCTCGTGGATACCAAGACTTTCCAGCTAGGTGGTAAGCTCCATGAAAGCAGGGACCATGTTTTACATCTCTACTGCTCCCAAAGCTCCTTGTACATTGCTGAGTACAAAATAGGTGCTCATTAAGTACTTTGTTAGTTCGGCAAGTATTTAGTGAGTGTATTCTTTCCATAAGACATCATGTGGTAAGTAGAAGTCCTCTGGGCCATGGTCCTGCCTCCTCTGCTTCTTACTGGCTGTGTGACCTTGAATAAATGAGCTCATCCTTGTAACTTCAGTTTCTTTACCTGTCATGAGGGGATAGAAAAGCTAGCCTTGACTATTGTATTAGTGTCGCTGTTGTAAAGATTAAAGGATTAAATTAATGCCTTTAGTTGCTGGTTCATGTTATGGTTTTTGTTTATAAGCACATAGGATTTAGGTTATACTTTCAGACACATCTCTGGGACTCAGTTTTTAATAATATTTACAATAATTTATAATTTTAAAATTTATTCATTGTTCAATAAATATGCAATGAGTATCCACTCTGTGCATAATATTACATTACTATTAGGAATAAAAGGCTGAATCTAAGCCATGGCCCATGCCCTGAGATCTTATCCTTCAGTGAGAGTGATAAGGTTGGAAGAGAACTAACAGATGAAATAAATGCTTCTTTATGTAAGGGATGATATATATTCTATGATATATACATGTAAATAATAAATATATGTCATAATTATTATTATGCATTGTATTCGACTTGCATTAATTCTGCAGCTGTATACCTATATAATTCCAAAGTGTCAAAAAAACTATAAAAAATGTGTCTTCTTACCTTGTAAAACACAAATCAACTTGATTTGTAGGTTATTTTTTAATATTAAAAAAGCAATCGTTTTGGGAAGAAACAGAAGCACCTTCTTTATCTACCATGTGAGAATCTATATGGGAAAAAGATGGTTTTAGGAGACTCACAGCCAAGTTCACAGGTAAAGGGGTCAGTGGACAGTTCAAGCGACACCCCAGACCCAACTCCAATCCTGAAACAGAACCACTGATGACTGGGAAGGGTTGCATCGGATGAACCACCAAACATTTGTCCATAGAAGGCTCCATGCTAAGGAAGGGAGTCGGGAGCCAGAGACACCAGGCGAGTCTGTTCTGGAACAAAGACTCCTCCGAGCTGAGTCCACATTGAGCAGTAAATAATCATTGACTTTGCAAACAGTGTGTTCTTTCCCAGCCAAAGAGTAATCTTCCTGTGTGCACAGTGTAGAAAGGACAGTTCGTCCCAGGGTGATCTTTCCGGCCATGGTCTCACACACAGATAACAGTTATTGTCAGTTCTACCATTCTCTAAAATAAATGACAGATAAATACCAATCTGGATAGCACACACATAGATGCACGAACTCCATAAAGTTCTTAGGGAATATAAGCATTTAATAGCCCAGGTCATAGGTATGGTAGGAAGAATCTGTAAGTAGTGTTTTTAAACAAATGAACTAAAGCTTGTGGCACCTGTATTATTCATTCACATTGCATAAATTTTGATTTCCTTATGTTATCAATCTGTTCTCCCCTGAAATGCCTAGAAGAGTGTCTAGAAATAGGAGACATCAACAAATTAATTTTACAATATTGTACCTGAGTGTCTCAAAAACAGCTAAATGAGTAATGAAATATTCAGGCTATCTTATTCTGTTAAACATCAATCAGCTGCACTGGCCATTTTTTTTCCTTTCATTAGAAGGTTGGTTCATGAGAGCAGATTTTTTTCTGTTTTGCCCACTGATGTGTTCTGAGTGTCTACAACAGTGTTTGGCATACAGTAGGTGCTCAATAAATATCTACTTGGTGAATGATTGAGGGAATAAACATTTATTGAATGAGTAAATTGATTTCAAGTCACTGTGGACAAGTAAGGCAGCTCATGTACTAGTTGAACGGAAAGGCACATTAGCTATGCAAGGAGATTTCATTTCTTTATTCATTTATTCTCTATTTACTTATTCACTCGTTCAAGAAGCAGCTCTTTAGCATTGCTTATGTTCAAGAGACTGTGATGGGAGACACAAAGATGGACCAGAAACATTTACCACCATTAGAGAAGTTATAATTATGTTTGTGTCAGGAAAAGAGGCATAACCAAATACAGCAATTGGATAAGGGTTGAATTAGCAAGATAACCTCTCAAGTTTCTTATTCTGAGATTCCATGATTCTATGCGTTAAGTGCTGATTTCAGATAGTTTCTATGATACATACAACCTGAAGTTACTGAGATTTAAAATTTAGACACTTGTCTTTTAAAGACAAGAGTTTTATGAAAAATGTGAATTTTAAGTGAATTGCTATCGAAAGCTAGATGACCATTGGTTTGTTCTGGGTTCTGAGTGCATCCAGATCATGGGGTCAGATGCTACCTTCTGCATTTTTTTCTTCTTCAATGTATAACAGGTTTAATACATTCTTATTTACAAAGTAAAAACTGTATTTCACATTTTTTCATCTTCAATGTACAGGAAGTTTAATACATTAGTGTTCATGAAATAAAAACTTGAAATTTTTCTTGTGCTTCTGCCTTATCACTAAGCTTGAATGACCAGAAGAATACAATACTTAAGGAAACTGCTTTATGGATTTAACCATGCAGTTTGTGGGGCCATGAATGACGGATAAATGTTTGTAACAAAAGTACCATATCTTTAAAAATTGTTGCTTATTAAAGTCTACAAAGTTGAACTGTAAGACACACACACACAAAAAAAACCCCACAACTTTTCTCAAAATAGCCTAGAATACAAGAAATGCTTTATGCAACTACAGAGATACTAACCAGTTCTATGGCTAATATTAAAAACTGAACAATCCATTTAAACCTTACTCATACTATTTCTACACACAAAGGTTCAATGGGCAACCCAAATCCAGGATGGCCTTGGCCCCAGCAAGTAGCCATCCTGCAGGTCACCCTCTGATGCACCTTACCTCGGCTGAGTCACCATGGTTCTTCTGCTAAGACATAGAAGTGGTGTGTAAAAGTCACAGCCAGGCTAAACTTGAGGAGTATGACAGTAAACTTGAAAGCCCGTAGAAGTTACCTTTACCAGAATAATCCCTTTCTTTCATTTGTATGGACCTTAGTTTCCAAAACTCTTTTCTCATACATTATCTCATTGGCTTTAAAAACTTTTTAATTTTATTTTTATTCCTTTATTGAGGTATAGTTGATTTACAATATAATATAAGTTTCAGGTGTACAACATAGTGATTCACAATTTTTAAAGATTATACTCTATTTATACTTAATATAAAATATTGGCTGTATTCCCTGGGTTGTAAAATATATCCTGTAGCTTATTTATTTATACGTGGTAGTTTGTAACTCTTAATCTCTTAGCCCTATCTTTGTCCCTCTCTGCTTCCCTTTCCCCACAGGTAGCCACTAGTTTGTTCTCTATATCTGTGAGTCTGCTTCTTTTTTGTTATATTTGCTAGTTTGTTTTACTTTTAGATTCCCACAAATAAGTGGTAACATATAGTATTTGTCTTTCTCTTTATCATTTATTTCACTAAAGCATAATACCCTCCAAGTCCATCCATATTGTTGCAAATGGCAAACATTCATTCCTTCTTATGGCTGAGTAATATTTCATTATATATTTGTATACATACATATATCACATAGTTCTTATCCATTCATCTCTTGATGGATACTTAGGCTGTTTCCATATCTTGGCTATTGTAAATAATGCTGCAATGAATATAGGGGTGCATGTATCTTTTTGAATTACTGTTTTTGTTGTCTTTGGGTAAATAGCCAGAAGTGGAATTCCTGCTTCATATAGTAGCTCTGTTTCTAGTTTATTAAGGAACCTCCCTACTGTTTTCAGTAGTGGCTGAACCAATTTACATTTCCACCAACAGTATACAAGGGTTCCTTTTTCCCCCATCGTCACTGACATGTCTTTTTTAGAGTACATTATTTTTCTCCACCCATTTTATTGAAAAGACCACTGAGTCTCATTTGCTCAAGGCAACATGATTAATCAGCAGTAGAAATGGAGTCTACTTTTCCCTTGACACCGTGAAGACTACTGTCTTGGATACTATGAGTCTGTGGGAGGATATAGAGTCCTTTCTCTCTGCACAGAGTGAGGTTTTCTCTGCCCAAAGCTGGGGCTATAAAATCATGCAGTCCCCATGCCCCAAAACCCTCCTCGGTGCCAACACCAGACAACATTTCTCCTGATCACTAGTGTGACATGGACCCACCCCAATGGTCCAGTTAGCTGACAGCTAGAGGAGAGGTGCTCCATCTTTTATGCTTGTCAACTCCATGAATGGATTAAGGTATCAAGAGAAGACAGCATCAGGGAGACTTTGGGCCACAGCCAGGACCAAAGACATAACTTGAAGGAGCAGATGGGGTTGGAAGATAAGCTCTCCTCTTCAGTTATCTAGAGGGATGGCAGGGGCAGCATTTCTGCCCCAAATCATGCCAGGATGAGCTACTTTGGGGTACCCAGGTCTACTTGTGCCATTTATCTTTTGAAGCCACCACTATGAAGGGCCACCTCGAAGCACATTGAGGGCATATGCAGTGGAGTCAGAAATCCCGGATTCAAATTCCACTTCTACCTTTCGTATTGTATGTGACCTTGGGTAGCACACCAGAAGGTATCTGTAAAACGGAGATAAAGTGATACACCTGTATACATCACTGGCTTTTAAAGAGGATAAAAGAAAACAGAATTTCTGAAAATTCATTGCAAACATTTATATTCTGTACAAACATGAGTATTTCCCCTGAGGCAAAAGGGAACCGTGAGTTGTCCTCAACTAACCCCCCCCCCTTTCCCACAGGCACTAGTGTCCCCACCATAGCCATTGCCCAGAATACGGACAGGAGCTCAGCTAGGTTACTGCTGAGAGCAGCACTTTAGGCTTTTCAATGCTGGTTCAAAACCCGAGGGATGGATAGAACTAGGACCAATAGGTCCAAATTACAGGGAGACAGATTTTGTCTTCATGTTATTATAATAATAACAATCAATATATATTGGATGCCGGCCCTTCATAAGTTCCTCTGCTAAGTTCTTTGCCTATATAAACTTATTTAATATGTTAAACAAGGTTGCAGTCAATCATTCAATAAATACTAAACACGTACAATGTATCAGGTTCTGAAATAGGAACAAAGCCACAGAGGTGAAAAAATACAGATTCGGTCCTTGAGAAGCTCATGGTCTTGTGGGGAGACAAATATACTAATATAATATAACGTGATAAAAGATATAATAGGAATACATGAAAATAAAGTCGGGGGGATGGAAGACCCAGGTTTGGAAAGAGATGTCAAGCAGGGTCAAAGGAGGTGACCCCTTTTGAAGGACACATTTGTGACCAAGGCTAGACCTGCTCATACGTGTGACATTGTCAGAAAGTTGCTTCTCAAATCATCAGTAGGAAAATAATACTGCTCTGTATCATGTGGGCTAAATTAGCTGCTCCAGGGGCCAGATAATGACACAAATATGATTGCACAAAGTGAGATATTATAACGTATTTCATAAGCTGTGGCGGTCTTTTTGCAGCTCATGAAAAACAAGATAATGTCCATAAAAATAAGATATTATGGCAAAATTGGTATTAATTACTAGGAGGCAAAGTGCACTGCTTGAGGCTGTAAAACTTTTAATATTCCAGAAGAAAGCAGTTCAAGTAACAGGCTAACCACGATCGCTTAATCGCTTGGCAACTTCCCAGCCTATCTTAGTGAACAACAGAGCAGAGGCAGCAGAATCAGCCCCAAACAAACAGCCCCATGAAGCGTTGCTAATTTGGCTGAGATGACTGAGAGGGGTGAGGAGGGCTGAGAGCAGAAAAGTGCCCTCCTTGCAATTTACCTTCTTACTACTGATGGACTGGGCTCAGCAGAAAGCCACTGGGTTGGCGTCCGTGGGGCTTTTGAGATGCAGTGGGCCACTGGTTCCTTAAGATGGGCTTTTCCTGTTGCTGGTGATACAGATGAACTATGTGGGTCCCTGGTGGGGCTGGAAATTTTATCCTCTTCCCTGTCTTCACCTCCTTTCAGGCCATAAACACACACACACACACACCCCACACATGCACAAACATACACATGTGTGCACATTTGTGCACACACTCGCTCTCAGGGCACGGCACTCCTACCTTATTAAGGTCAGGATCTCACTGCTTCTATTCCCACACTTGGAATGTGAGACCAATTTAGCGACAGCCTCTCATGTGCCATAAACGAAAGAGAAACATATGTACATGCAGCGATAAAACAGATCTGAAACGACATCCCTGCTGCCTGTTGGGTGGCAGCTGAAATCAGACATCTTAATGTATGGTATTATGGGAATTGCCCACATTAAGATAAAATATCTGGATTTAAGTAACTATCTCTTGTTCTGAATTAATTTGGAGACTGAACACAAAAAACAAAGGCAAACGAGGCTGGGCTAAAGAATTTATTTCATAGTCACTGTGCCCGCTGCCATTCTCGAGGTGGCACTGTGCAGGAGTGCCCATAGGAGCAGGGCTGCTTCATCCTTGAGTCTCAAGCACTTGGCAGAAGTCCCAGGACACAGTAGGTCCTTTACAAATATTTGCTGAGTGAGTGATGGGGCACAGCAAGTCTTTTCTCAACCACCAAGTACATTCCATTCCTGCTTCCCACTTCCTGTCCCTGGACAGTTTACATCAGTACAAACCTCTACTTCCCTCACCTGGTTGGAACCTATATTGCAGAACCATCCGCATTAGCCAGTGGCAGGAAGATTCCTTCGCTTCAGGGCTTTTGCAAGACTCAGTTGTGTCGGAGGTATTCCTAGTGGCTAGGAGTCCCTTTTCTGGCAGGGTTCTTTGTGGGCTAAATATTCAGGTCTGAAGAGGAAGACTGAGGAGGTTTTGTAAGCTGGTGTGGGGTCAGCAAGTACAAGAATTTCCAAGGATTCTCTCTGTTGGTTGGCAAAGGGCTTCAGTCTCCTGGGCTGGCAATCTGGCACTGCTCCTCCAGGCTTCAGAACGGACCCAGAACCACCTCCAGCCTTGTAGATGTTGACGCTTGCAGCATTTGCCCCCATGCTCCTGGCTGCCTTAGATTTCCTTGGGAAAGACAGGTAGCTGGTTTCCATTCCTGAGCAATGTTTCTTCAGCCTCACTATCTCCACCATGCTTACTTAGGCCAGAAAAAGATAATTTGTGGTTAAGATGCAGTGTATCTTTTTTTTTGCTGTACGCGGGCCTCTCACCGCCGCGACCCCTCCCGCTGCAGAGCACAGGCTCCGGACGCGCAGGCTCAGCGGCCATGGCTCATGGGCCCAGCCGCTCCACTGCATGTGGGATCTTCCCGGACTGGGGCACGCGCGCGTGTCCCCTGCATCGGCAGGCGGACTCTCAACCACTGCGCCACCAGGGAAGCCCTAGATGTAGTGTATCTTGAATGGCTCAAGTGATTGCTTTTGCCAGGGTGGGCAAGTCCATTGAGATTTGAAGATCTGAGCTGAGATTTCCCTTTGAATCTTTTTAACCGGTATTCATGACATCTACTGGGGGTCTGGTACTGTGTGAGGTGTTGGGGGTGGCGTGGGAGAAGGGACCAAAAAACCAAAAGAAATAATCCCTGCTCATAAAGATCTACGTACATGATGCTATTTAATAAACTGTAAACAAATGTAGAGGTGAGAGATCAAAGGAGAGGGAGAGGGAGGGAGAACTGGTAGACAGAAGATCAGGGGAGAGGCCGTGGAGCAGGTGAGTCTTGATGACTGGATCGGAACAAAGGGTCATTGGGGAGGGGCAGCATGAGCAGAAGAAGGAGATTTTCATGTGGATGTTCAAGATAGTGTGGTACCAATACAGGGGTAGACGAACTGACCAATGAATCAGAGTAGAGAGCTAGCAACAGACCCACTCCTATATGGAAACAATATATGACAAGTGGCCTTGCTGATCCCTGGGGAGAGGAGAGACAACTTAACATTGTGATAGGGATGACTGCCTGTATTTAGAAAAACAAGTGAAATTGGATGCTAATGCATAAATCATAAAAATAATTCCCTCATACACTCAAGACTTAAATGTGAAAGGCCAACCTTTAAAGCTTTTAGAAGTAAATAAAGGAGGCTATCTTTGTGATGCTGAGGTAGGGAAGATTTCTTAAACAAAACACAAAATGCATTAATAATGAATTAAAGGACTGATACATTTAACTGCATTAAAATTAAGAATGTGTGTTCACCGAAACAATAGCATAAAGAAAGTGAAAAGACAAAACACAGATGGGAAGGATACATTTGCAACAAATCAGTTCAGTAAAGGATTAGCTTCCAAAATATAAAGAATTCAGAAAAATCATTAAGAAAAAGACAAACAATCCAGCAGTTAAATGAGGGGGGGGGGAGGAGAGGAATATGTGAAAAGATATTCCAGGGTCAAGAGAATAAGGATTGGCAAAGCACAAAGAACTGGGTGGAAAAAGTTCAGGTTGGAAAAGAGGCCAAGTTATAGACATTTGGCTGGAGACTCTACTTTGAATAGGGGGAGTAGGTGCAGAAATTAGCAACAACCTCCGCCTTTTGAAACTCCCTCCAGTAGCCTTGCATTAATAGCATGGGTTTAGTCTGCCACTGAGAGGTCATTGGGGAAGCTTGGAGCATGAAGCAAATAGCTGACAGACAATATGCAAAAGCATTTGCCAGGAAGCCCATACTTAGGAATCCATATCTTGGGTATCTTCTGTAGTAGGTCTGCAGCCTGTGGGATTTGTGGATATGGGCTATGAAATCTGAAGCAGGAGACTGGCCGAAGAAGCCTTCTTCTCTGGCTACAGCAGCCAGCATCACTAGGCAGAAGTTGCTCTTCAAGAAAATCCTTCAAGGCCCCACTGCCTTGAAACGCTGTGCACTATTTCTGTTGGCTCTTAAACAGAATAATTCATTAGTGAAGAACAATCAATATCACACTCTGACAATTACACACTGACTCTGTTTACCCAGTGGACACTCTCTGATAATATTATTTGTGATCCTAAATAACTCCATCAGTGTTCAATAGAGCTGGGGATGCCTCTGGGACCAGGACACAATCAAAGTATGAAGGCATATGGTTTGCTCAGCCCTGGAAATGTTCAAATGCATTTCATTGATATTAGTCTTGAAGTCCTACCTTCTCCCAGTCAGTTCCACAACCTTCCTGACTGTGCCTGCAGGACAGGCCTCCTCTTTGGGGAAGGGATTCTTCGTAGTCATATGAGGGAGATGTGGTTGCCAAGGGAAATTTACTCTGGCATTTCAGGATTCTCCAAAGTGAAGGAGGCGTCAAACAGTTGGGATGTAGCTAGGCTTTACCTGTATAAGATTATGGAACAAATGTGTCTGAGAGAGATTAGTGGGGCTGCAGAGAGAGAGAAGATGAGAAAGTGGTGTGTGTGTGTGTGTGTGTGTGTGTGTGTGTGTGTGTGTGTAGGAGTCCCTGGTAGGGGGTGAGGGGTTAGATAGAAGCAGAGGATTGTGAGGGCTGAGGGTCAAGTACCCTGGGGTTTTAGAAGGAAGGTGAGATTATTTACTTAAAAAAATTCTTAATTATTTGACTTGTTACAATGAGTGTGTATTATTGATGTAATTAAAAATATAGAGACAGCAAGTCTCCCTCTCCCATTTTCCTCTCCCTGTCTCCTTTCTCCCCCCTCTCTCCACCTCCATACTTCTCTCTCTCTCTCTCTCTCTCTCTCTCTCTCTCTCTCACACACACACACACACACACACACACACACACAATTAGAGAAACAGCACCAAGAGAGGCTTTGGTGCCACTTTATCACAACTGCAGGTCAGAGAAATGTGAAAATGGCATGCCTCTCAGTACCACTCTGAGCCCATTTGACAGAAAGAAGTGTGAAGGAAAAGAGTGAAGTAGGACAACGAGTGGAATTCTGAAGAGGGAGGTATTGAAATCCCACCCTTCTGTTTCAACTAATCAACTTTTCTACTCCTTAAAAGAGTAGACTGTGAGGAAATGGAGGGTAGGGTCTCCTAGGCCATCTATCGATAACATTGCTGTCTGAACCCAGCCTGGTAGGGAAGTCTCCAGAGCCAAGAGGAAGATTTCAACCTCTTTGGGCTGTGACAGCCTTGCAAAGGGGAGCTGTAACTGTGGGCAGGTGCCAGCACCTGACATTTGCTTTGGAAACCTGCCCTTTCCAAAAACTCTTTGTAACAACCCTGGGAAGATGATGCCATCCACACTTACTAGGTGAGACAACCTAGTTCCAGGCATGCATCCCTGGGGCATCCAGACTTCCCATTCAAAGATCTCTTCACTGGCCCTATAGCATTTCCACTCATCTGTCCTCAGTGACTAGGGGCCAGAGGTGAGTCTGAACCAAAGTGTCATCTGTGACAAAGAATTCAAAGACCAGTGATAGACTCAGAATGTGGGGAAGCTGCCCTTCGTGGTTCCCTGGTTCCACTGAAGGCCAACAGTCTCTGCCACATAAGAGTCTCATGGATGCTTTTCTATTTTATTTTAAACATCTTTATTGTAGTATAATTGCTTTACAATGGTGTGTTAGTTTCTGCTTTATAACAAAGTGAATCAGCTATACATATACATATATCCCCATAACTCCTCCCTCTTGCATCTCCCTCCCACCCTCCCTATCCCACCCCTCTAGGTGGACACTAATCTCCCTGTGCTATGTGGCTGCTACATACTAGCTATCTATTTTACATTTGGTAGCGTATATATGTCCATGCCACTCTCTCACTTCGTCCCAGCTTACCTTTCCCCCTCCCCCTGTTCTCAAGTCCATTCTCTACGTATGCATCTTTATTCCTATCCTGCCCCTAGGTTCTTCAGAACTCTTTTTTTTTAGATTCCATATATATGTGTTAGCATATGGTATCTGTTTTTCTCTTTCTGACTTCACTCTGTATGGCAGACTCTAGGTCCATCCACCTCACTACAAATAGTTCAATTTTGTTTCTTTTTATAGCTGAGTAATATTCCATTGTATATATGTGCCACATCTTCTTTATCCATTCATCTGTCATTGGACACTTACGTTGCTTCCATGTCCCGGCTATTATAAATAGAGCTGCAATGAACATTGTGTTACATAACTCTTTTTGAATTATGGTTTTTTCAGGGTATATGCCCAGTAATGGGATTGCTGGGTCATATGGTAGTTCTATTTTTAGCTTTTTGAGGAACTTCCATACTGTTCTCCATAGTGGCTGTATCAATTTACATTCCCACCAACAGTGCAAGAGGGTTCCCTTTTCTCCACATCCTCTCCAGCATTTATTGTTTGTAGATTTTTTGATGATGGCCATTCTGACTGGTGTGAGGTGATACCTCCTTATAGTTTTGATTTGCATTTCTCTAACAATTAGTGATGTTGAGCATCCTTTCATGTGTTTGTTGGCAATCTATATATCTTCTTTGGAGAAATGTCTATTAAGTCTTCTGCCCATTTTTGGATTGGGTTGTTTGTTGTTTTGATATTGAGCTGCATGAGCTGCTTGTATAATTTGGAGATTAATCCTTTGTCAGTTACTTCATTTGCAAATATTTTCTCCCATTCTGAGGGTTGTCTTTTCGTCTTGTTTATGGTTTCCTTTGCTGTGCAAAATATTTTAAGTTTCATTAGGTCCCATTTGTTTATTTTTTTTTATTTCCATTTCTCTAGGAGGTGGGTCAAAAAGGATCTTGCTGTAATGTATGTCATACAGTGTTCTGCCTATGTTTTCCTCTAATAGATTGATAGTGTCTGTCCTTACATTTAGGTCTTTAATCCTTTTTTTTTTTAGTATTTAAATTAAATTAAATTTATTTTTTTATACAGCACGTTCTTATTGGTTATCAATTTTATACACATCAGTGTATACATGTCAATTCCAATCACCCAATTCATCACACCACCATCCCCACACCCCGGCGGCTTTCCACCCTTGGTGTCAATAAATTTGTTCTCTACATCTGTGTCTCAACTTCTGCCCTGCAAACCGGTTCATCTGTACCATTTTTCTAGGTTCCACATACATGCATTAATATACGATATTTGTTTTTCTCTTTCTGACTTACTTCACTCTGTATGGCCGTCTCTAGATCCATCCATGTCTCAACAAATGAACCAATTTCGTTCCTTTTTATGGCTGAGTAATATTCCATTGTATATATGTACCATATCTTCTTTATCCATTCGTCTGTTGATGGACATTTAGGTTGTTTCCGTGACCTGGTTATTGTAAATAGTGCTGCAATGAACATTGGGGTGCATGTGTCTTTTTTTTTTTTTTGGCGATACGTGGGCCTCTCTCACTGCGGAGCACAGACTCCGGCCGCACAGGCCAAGTGGCCATGGCTCACAGGCCCAGCCGCTCCGCGGCACGCGGGATCCTCCCAGACCGGGGCACGAACCTGTGTCCCCTGCATCGGCAGGCGGACTCCCAACCACTGTGCCACCAGGGAACCTTGCATGTGTCTTTTTGAATTATGGTTTTCTCTGGGTATATGCCCAGTAGTGAGATTGCTGGATCATATGGTAATTCTATTTTTAGTTTTTAAAGGAACCTCCATACTGTTCTCCATAGTGGCTATATCAATTTACATTCCCACCAACAGTGCAAGAGGGTTCCCTTTTCTCCCCACCCTCCCCAGCATTTGTTGTTTGTAGATTTTCTAATGATGCCCATTCTAACTGGTGTGAGGTGATACCTCATTGTGGTTTTGATTTGCATTTCTCTAATAATTAGTGATGTTGAACAGCTTTTCATGTGCTTCTTGGCCATCTGCGTGTCTTCTTTGAAGAAGACTACTTAGGTCTTCTGCCCATTTTTGGATTGGGTTGTTTGTATCTTTAATATTGAGCTGCATGAGCTGTTTATATATTTTGGAGATTAATCCTTTGTCCACTGATTCATTTGCAAATATTTTCTCCCATTCTGAGGGCTGTCTTATAGTCTTGTTTATGGTTTCCTTTGCTGTGCAAAAGCTTTGAAGTTTCATTAGGTTTATATTTCCATTACTCTAGGAGGTGGATCAAAAAAGATCTTGCTGTGATTTATATCAAAGAGTGCCCTTCCTATGTTTTCCTCTAAGAGTTTTATAGTGTCCAGTCTAACATTTAAGTCTCGAATCCATTTTGAGTCTATTTTTGTGTATGGTGTTAGGGAGTGTTCTAATTTCATCCTTTTACATGTAGCTGTCCAGTTTTCCCAGCACCACTTATTGAAGAGACTGTCTTTTCTCCAATGTATATCCTTGCCTCATTTGTCATAGATTAGTTGACCATAGGTGCATGGGTTTATCTCTGGGTTTTCTATCTTGTTCCATTGATCTATGTTTCTGTTTTTGTGCTAATACCATATGTCTTGATTACTGTAGCTTTGTAGTATAGTCTGAAGTCGGGGAGTCTGATTCCTCCTGCTCCATTTTTTTCCCTCAAGACTTCTTTTGCTATTCAGGGTCTTTTGTGTCTCCATACGAATTTTAAGATTTTTTGTTCTAGTTCCATAAAAAATTCCATTGGTAATCTGACAGGGATTGCATTGAATCTGTAGATTGCTTTGGGTAGTATAGTCAATTTCACAATATTGATTATTCCAATCCAAGAACATGGTATATCTTTCCATCTGTTGGTATCATCTTTAATTTCTTTCATCAGTGTCTTATAGTTTTCTGCATACAGGTCTTTTGTCTCCCTACATAGGTTTATTCCTAGGTATTTTATTCTTTTTGTTGCAATGGTAAATGGGAGTGTTTCCTTAATTTTTCTTTCAGATTTTTCATCTTTAGTGTATAGGAATGCAAGAGGTTTCTGTGCATTAATTTTATATCTTGCAACTTTACCACATTCCTTGATTAGCTCTAGTAGTTTTCTGGTGGCATTTTTAGGATTCTCTGTGTATAGTATCATGTCATCTGCAAGCAGTGAGAGTTTTACTTCTTCTTTTCCAATTTGGATTTCTTTTATTTCTTTTTCTTCTCTGATTGCTCTGGCTAAAACTTCCAAAACTATGTTGAATAATAGTGGCGAGAGTCGGCAACCTTGTCTTCTTTCTGACCTTAGTGGAAATGGTTTCAGTTTTCACCATTGAGAATGATGTTGGCTGTGGGTTTCTCATATATGGCCTTTATTATGTTGAGGTTAGTTCCCTCTATGTCCACTTTCTGGAAGGTTTTTATCATAAATTGATGTTGAATATTTTCAAAAGCTTTTTCTGCATCTATTGAGATGATCATATGGTTTTTCTCCTTCAATTTTTTAATATGGTTTATCACATCGATTGATTTGTGTATATTAAAGAATCCTTGCATTCCTGGGATAAACTGCACTTGATCATGGTGTATGATCCTTTTAATGTGCTGTTGGTTTCTGTTTGCTGGTATTTTGCTGAGGATTTTTGTATCTATGTTCATCAGTGATATTGGCCTGTTGTTTTATTTCTTTGTGACATCTTTGTCTGGTTTTGGTATCAGGGTGATGGTGGCCTCATAGAATGAGTTTGGAAGTGTTCCTCCCTCTGCTATATTTTGGAAGAGGTTGAGAAGGATAGGTGTTAGCTCTTCTCTAAATTGATAGAATTCACCTTTGAAGCCATCTGGTCCTGGGCTTTTGTTTGTTGGAAGATTTTTAATCACAGTCTCAATTTCAGTGCTTGTGATTGGTCTGTTTATATTTTCTATTTCTTCCTGGTTCAGTCTAATAATGTGCTTTTCTAAGAATTTGTTCGTTTCTTCCAGGTTGTCCACTTTTTTGGCATATACTTGCGGTAGTAATCTCTCATGATCCTTTGTATTTCTGCAGTGTCATTTGTTACTTCTCCTTTTTCATTTCTAATTCTGTTGATCTGAGTCTTCTCCCTTTTCTTCTTGATGAGTCTGGCTAATGGTATATCAATTTTGTTTATCTTCTCAAAGAACCAGTTTTTAGTTTTACTGATCTCTGCTGTTGTTTCCTTCATTTATTTTTCATTTACTTCTGATCTTATCTTTATGAGTTCCTTCCTTTTGCTAACTTTGTTTTTTTGTTTTTTTTCTTCTTTCTCTAATTGCTTTAGGTGTTAGGTTAGGTTGTTTATTTGAGATGTTTCTTGTTTCTTAAGGTAGGATTGTATTGCTATAAACTTCCCTCTTAGAACTGCTTTGGCTGCATCCCATAGGTTTTGGGTTGTCGTGTCTTCATTGTCATTTGTTTCTAGGTATTTTTTTGATTTCCTCTTTGATTTCTTCAGTGATTTCTTGGTTATTTAGTAGTGTATTGTTTAGCCTTCACATGTTTTTATTTTTTACAGATATTTTCCAGTAATTCATATCTAGTCTCATAGCGTTGTGATTGGAAAAGATACTTGATATGTTTTCAGTTTTGTTAAATTTACCACAGCTTGATTTGTGACCCAAGATATGATCTATAGTCATGGACTCAAGTCCATAAGCACTTGAGAAGAAAGTGTAATCTGCTGTTTTGGATGGAATGTCCTATGAATATCAATTAAGTCCATCTTGTTTAACTTGTCATTTAAAGCTTGTGTTTCCTTATTATTTTCATTTTGGATGATCTGTCCATTGGTGAAAGTGAGGTATTAAAGTCCCCTTCCATGATTGTGTTACTGTCGATTTCCCCTTTTATGGCTGTTAGCATTTGCCTCATGTATTGAGGTGCTCCTATGTTGCGTTCATAAATATTTATAATTGTTATATCTTCTTCTTGGATTGATCCCTTGATCATTATGTAGTGCCCTTCTTTGTCTCCTGTAATACTCTTTAATTTAAAGTCTATTTTGTCTGATATTAGAATTGTTTTCTTTTGATTTCCATTTGCATGGAATATCTTTTTCCATCCCCCTCACTTTCAGTCTGGATGTGTCCCTGTGTCTGAAGTGGGTCTCTTGTAGACAGCATATATACAGGTCTTATTTTTGTATCCATTCAGCCAGTCTGTGCCTTTTGGTTGGAGCATTTAATCCATTTACATTTAAGGTAATTATCAATATGTATGTTCCTATTACCATTTTCTTAATTGTTTTGGGTTTATTTTTGTAGGTCTTTTCCTTCTCTTGTGTTTCCTGCCTAGAGAAATTCCTTTAGCATTTGTTGTAAAGCTGGTTTGGTGGTGCCAAATTCTCTTAGCTTTTGCTTGTCTGTAACAGTTTTAATTTCTCTGTCAAATCTGAATGAGGTCCTTACTGGGTAGAGTAATCTTGGTTGTATGTTTTTCCCTTTCATCACTTTAAATATGTCCTGCCACTCCCTCTGGCTTTCAGAGTTTCTGCTGAAAGATCAGCTGTTAACCTTATGGAGTTCCCATGTATGTTATTTGTTGCTTATCCCTTGATGCTTTTAATATTGTTTCTTTGTGTTTAATTTTTGATAGTTTAATATGTGTTTTGGAGTGTTTCTCCTTGTATTTATCCTGTATGGTACTCTCTGCACTTCCTGGACTTCATTGACTATTTCCTTTTCCATATTAGGGAATTTTTCAGCTATAATATGTTCAAATATTTTTCTCAGTCCCTTTCTTTTTCCCTTCTTACTTTGGGACCCCTATACTTCGTATGTTGGTGCATTTAATGTTGTTCCAGAAGTCTCTGAGACTGTCCTCAGTTCTTTACATTCTTTTTTCTTTATTCTGCTCTATGGTAGTTATTTCCACTATTTTATCTTCCAGGTCACTTATCCGTTCTTCTGCCTCAGTTATTTTGCTATTGATTCCTTCTAGAGAATTTTTAATTTCATTTTTTGTGTTGTTCATCATTGTTTGTTTGCTCTTTAGTTCTTCTAGGTCCTTGTTAAACATCTCTTGTATTTTCTCCATTCTATTTCCAAGATTTTGGATCATCTTTACTATCATTACTCTGAATTCTTTTTCAGGTAGACTGCCTATTTCCTCTTCATTTGTTTGGTCTGGTGGGTTTTTACCTTGCTCCTTCATATGCTGTGTGTTTCTCTGTCTTCTCATTTTGCTTAACTTACTCTGTTTGGGGTCTCCTTTTCACAGGCTGCAGGTTTGTAGTTCCCGTTGTTTTTGGTGTCTGTCCCCAGTGGGTAAGGTTGGTTCAGTGGGTTGTGTAGGTTTCCTGGTGGAGAGGTCTGGTGCCTGTGTTCTGGTGGATGAGGCTGGTGGTCAGTACCACGTCCGATGGTGTCTTTTGGGGTGTCTGTCAACTTACTATGATTTTAGGCAGCCTCTCTGCTAATGAGTGGGGTTGTGTTCCTGTCTTGCTAGTTGTTTGGCATAGGGTGTCCAGCACTGTTGCTTGCTGGTCATAGAGTGGAGCTGGGTCTTAGCGTTGAGATGGAGCTTTCTGGGAGAGCTTTTGCTAGTTGATATTACGTGGGGCTGGGAGGTCTCTGGTGGACCAATGTCCTGAACTTGGCTCTACCACCTCAGAGGCTCAGGCCTGACACCTGGCCAGAGTACCAAGACCCTGTCAGCCACTGGCTCAGAAGCAAAGGGAGAAAAAAAAGCAAAGAAAGAAAGAAAGAAAGAAAGAAAGAAAGAAAGAAGGAAAGAAAGAAAGAAAAAATAAATAAAATAAAGTTATTAAAACAGAAAAATATTATTAAAAATAAAAAAGTAATTAAAAAAAAGAAAGAAGAGAGCAACCAAACCAAAAAACAAACCCACCAATGATAACAAGCACTAAAAACTATACAAAAAAACCCAAAAAAACAAAAACAGACAGTCACAACCCAAGGACAAATGGCAAAAGCAAAGCTATACAGGCAAAATCACATAAAGAAGTATACTCATACACACTCACAAAAAGAGGAAAAGGAAAGAATATATATATATATATATATATATAAGGAAGAGGGCAACCAAATCAATAAATAAACCTACCAATGATAATACTTTCTAAATACTAAACTAAGATAAATATAAAACCACAAACAAATTAGATGCAGAAAGCAAACCCCAAGTCTATAGTTGCTCCCAAAGTCCACCACCTCAGTTTTGGGATGATTCGTTGTGTATTCAGGTATTCCACAGATGCAGGTACATCAAGTTGATTGTGGAGCTTTAATCCGCTGCTTCTGAGGCTGCTGGGAGAGATTTCCCTTTCTCTTCTTTGTTCTCACAGCTCCCGGGGCTCAGCTTTGGATTTGGCCCCGCCTCTGCGTGTAGGTCACTGGAGGGCGTCTGTTCTTCGCTCAGACAGGACGTGGTTAAAGGAGCCGCTGATTAGGGGGCTCTGGCTCACTCAGGCCAGGGGGAGGGAGGGGTATGGAATGTGGGGTGAGCCTGCGGCGGCAGAGGCCAATGTGATGTTGCACCAGCCTGAGGCATGCTGTGCATTCTCCCGGGGAAGTTGTCCCTGGATCATGGGACCCTGGCAGTGGTGGGCTGCACAGGCTCCCCGGAAGGGGGGTGTGGATAGTGATTGTGCTCGCACACAGGCTTCTTGGTGGCGGCAGCAGCAGCCTTAGCACTTCATGGCCGTCTCTGGTGTCCTCGCTGATAACTGCGGCTCACACCGTCTCTGGAGCTCGTTTAGATGGTGCTCTGAATCCCCTCTCCTCACGCACCCTGAAACAATGGTCTCTTGCCTCTTAGGGGTTCCAGACTTTTTCCTGGACTCCCTCTGACTAGTGGTGGTGCACTAGCCCCCTTCAGGCCATGTTCACAAGGCCAACCCCAGTTCTCTCCCTGGGATCTGACCTCTGAAGCCCGAGCCTCAGCTCCCAGCCCCCACCCATCCTGGCAGGTGAGCAGACAAGCCTCTCAGTCTGGTGAGTGCCGGTCGGCAGTGATCCTCTGTGCGGGCATCTCTCTGCTTTTCCCTCTGCAGCCCTGTTGCTGCGCTCTCCTCCATGGCTCCAAAGCTTCCCCCCGCCCACCTCCCATCTTCACGAGTGAAGGGGCTTCCTAGTGTGTGAAAACATTTCCTCCTTCACAGCTCCCTCCCTGAGGTGCAGGTCCTGCCCCTATTCTTTTGTCTCTGTTTTTCCTTTTTTCTTTTGGCCTACCCACGTACGTGGGGAGTTTCTTGCCTTTTGGGAAGTCTGAGGTCTGCCAGCATTCAGTAGGTGTTTTGTAGGAGTTGTTCAACATGTAGATGTTGTTTTGATGTATTTATGGGGAGGAAGGTGATCTCCACGTCTTACTCCTCCGCCATCTTGAAGGCCTCTCTGGTTGCTTTTCTATATTTCTCTCCTTTCCTTTATTTTATCGACAGATATTTACTGAGTACCTGCCATGCAGAGAGGAGGTGTGTCCACAAATGACCACACTGCAAGTTAGATAGCGAAGCATCTGTAAGGGAGGAACAGATCAAGTGCTAGGGGGCTGTAAGCTGCACTTTGAACAAGCTTCACGTGGGATATGAAACCGCACAGCAACCCTGTTTCCCACTGTCCATTTACATTCATCCAAGAGGGATGTTCTTCTACCCGTGGATCTATGCTTGAAGAGATCCATGACTTTGATGAACACTGTCCAGTAGTAAAAGTCCAATGACACATTAACTAACATGTAGAATCAACTCCTACTTAGACTGCCCAATCCCATGTAATGGTCAAAGCATCCTACTTCATTTAGAGTTGCAGCTACTCATCCTCTCCCTGGCCAGGACCTGCTGCAGTGTCCCCCCTGCCTACTGTCATCTGGGACAGGGGAATGCGGTGGGTTTCTCTCCCTCTCCCATTCCCTACCCTTCTCAGTCCTCTGCTTATGACCCAGTAGAATTGGGTAGGAGTGGGTGGGAAGAGAGGTGAGTGGAACAGGTAAGTCTACCTTGATGGACCCGTCATGGCTCACTTGAGCATCCAATACTGTACTCTCTCAGATTCTGGTCCTGGCTTGGGGCGTTAGAGTAAGGGGGTGTTAACTATGGCTGGGGAGACTTAGGGATGTGAACGCTGGGGATGTGGTGGTCTTCCAGGTGGAGGGAGGAGTAGAGTGTTCCTGGAAGAGTGCTGGGATTAACCCTGTGCTTTGGAGGGTGAAGGTCATGAACTCCGGGCTGTAGGCACATGCTGATGGGAATCCAGTTGAGGCTGGACCAAAACCATCTCTGGCTGTCCTCCTCCTCATGGGCACCATGATGCTCTGCTATGGGCTTTGGCAAAACTGAGCACTGGTATTGGGAACATAACTCTGCCTGGGCAATTGTACTGAGGACTTCATATGGTCTTACTTTCCAAACTGTATTGGTGTGAGCTCAGAGTTTGATCATTTTTAATGTGCTATTAGTTCTTTGGGCTCTTAAAAAAGAGGGCATGAGAGACTTGGGGTTGAACTACTTCATCTCTGAGGAGTTGGGGAGACAACTCAAGATCCAGTCACTCCAGAAATCCCCACTCTGTCTGAGATGGAGCAAGTGAGAAAATGGGGAGGCCTTCCATTGCCTTGAACTTGGATTAAACTTGGGCAGTTTGGGCTTCCCTTGGACTCTAATTCACAGGGGCTAAATACTTTGATTTTGGACTTTAATCTAATCTCTTTGGGATTCTACTCTCTAAATTTTCCCTAGGAATTTGATAATGAGAATGGTTTATATCCAAATTTGGGGCATCTTATTTTGGCATTTATTACTGAAGAATCTTTATACATTTTTTATTAGCTCTTTATGCATTTTATTATTGAAGTATCTTCAGGCTCCTATTAAATCTCATTACAGAACCTCTGATGAGTTTATTGGGCAATGTGGCTGGACATAAATTTGGATCGAAAAGAGAATAGGCTCTGAACTTCTGGCCTTGGGTGCAGGATAGCTTTGGAGGAGATTTGATTAACATACTGTTCTGACCATTTCAGGGCCTCCTGGGAGTAAAGTCAACATTGTCTTACAATGGTGCTGAGAAGATACCTGGAGGAGCAGAGCCTGATGCTGGAGAAGCAGCCTCGTGTAGGCGGGGCAGGACCGCTCAGGTAGTCGGTACATTCCTTCCCTGGAGCAGCACAACCACACGCCTGCTTGACCAGAGGCTTAAAATTTCAGCCCACAGTGACCTTTCCAAGTTGTCGCTTGTGGGCTGGGGCTGCCTGAACCACTGGTCCTGCACCGAGGTGCTTCAAAGCCTTATTAGGAATGTTTGGATCTCCGTGAAGCCTTACTATATCCAAGTTTACCAGGAGATTAGAATAGGAATGGGGTTGATGGACTTCATCGTTTATAAGATCAGGAGTGCTGATAAAAGAAGTAAAGCCATGAAAGCTTCTGGGCTTGTGTCTGCTCATGGTCATCACTAACCAGCTCTACTTGGGTGGGACGCTGGTCTGGCTGTGCTGTGGGAACGTGAGGCATTGTGTACACTTGTAGCAGTGCCGCTGTCCTAGGACATGGATAGATGTACCTGTGGGACCCGACCCCCCCAAAAAAAGTTCAGCCCAGTTGGTTAACTGTCTAGGAAAACAAAAAGCTGTGCAGTACTTGTCCCTTCGTTCTCTGGTTTCCACATGGAGGGACCTCCCTAGAGTAACACTCCCGGCCCCTTGCTGTCCCCTTACTCACCCAGCAAGGAGGAGTGACTTGTCCTTACAACCTTGCACGTTACCCACTCTCTTTCTCCCCCTCCTCTGTTTTGGGATAGATTTGTATTCAGAGGACATGGGATCTCTGCTATCAGCCACGTGGTGAGATTCGTGCGGTGGCAAGTCATTTGGCCAGACCCAAGCCACGCCCTCTCATGTAACAGGATCAGAAATAAAGGTGAGGTTTGGATCTCCAATTCTCTGGCTCTTGGTCTATCCTTGAAGTGGTTCTGGATTCAGAGAGGGAGAAAGCACTGATGCCCCCCTCACACCGGTGAAGTAACCCTTTTGGACCAAGAGCCTGAGTGATTTCTCAGCTGTGAACTCACAGTTTTCTTTGGGAATGAGTCGTGCGCTTTCAATTTTCCACTTCAAAAACACACACTTCAGCAGAAGTCACTTTACAGCAAATGAAAGAAAGAATTTCCCAGGGGAAGGAGGGCTTTGACGCTTAGCCCCAGGCAGAGGGTATGATTTAGGGGCATGTATTTTTCCCAACTGTGAAGTCATCCCAAGGTCGTTGTGATATCATTGCCCTTATAGCCAATAAGGCAGTGGTTTGCAAAATACTAACAATTAAGCAGCCCTCTGACTGGCGGAACTGCATCCCACTGTCTAACGCATCACGGTTAGGGAGCATCTAACTCACAAGCGAGGCAGAGGGGATTGGGTGGGTTTTATTGTGGGATAATGGGATCGCTGTCTGAAGGTGTCTTCTCTTTAGGGTCTCAAAGAGGAGCAGGGCTATTAAGGTGGTGTTTGCTCTAGCTGGGCCCGCTGAGAAACCTCCTAATGTCTACCTTCATGGGCACTGTCCTCCCCACCCCTCCTCACCTGACCATCTCCACTGCCTTCACCTCATCCCTGTTGTATCATTTACTGAGCTCTTCACAGAATACTGGGCTCTGTGCTTAGCCCTTTTCATGCACAATCCGCTCACAACCACCCCGGGAGATGGATGCCATCATTAGCGCCCATTTCTGATGGGTGAAATGAGGCTGGAAGAAGTTAAGCCAATAAACGGTGGAGCCGGAATTCCAACCCAGACCAGTGTGACTCCAGAGTCTGTGTCCTTGGCAAGTACACTATGCAAGGCAGATGACCATCTGATGTCTTCTTGGGTTCTGCCAGTGACGGGGTGCTCATTAGCTCCCAGGGCTCCCATTGCACTGCCAGACAGAGCCCACGTCTCCCTCTCAGGGTCTTTGATCTTCTCCTGTGGCCACCCAGGATGCATCTGGATGCTAGGACGACATGTTTGATTGAGACCTGGCCCAGTTAAAGCTCTGCAGTGGAGCAGGGACGTGGTGCTGGTGCGATGGGAGGGGCTGGCCCGTGGAGATGGCATTTCACTGAAGGCAGCGAGGCTTGAAATGGGTGTGCTATGTACGGCACGGCCTTGCCCTTCTTGGGGGGACGCCGAGGGACCACCCAGGCAGCCTGGCTCATGCCCGTCCTCTCTTTGATCATGCCGTGGCCTTGGTTGGGGGCTGCGAGGTACATGCTGAGGCTGTGTTTCCTGCTCCAGGAGCCTCGCTGCCCCCGCGTGCTGTGTGCAGTGTGTTACACCTACCTCTGCAAACCTGCCCAGTGTTCTGGCTAGCTGTGCTGATCACATTCTGAATGCTTGTGTTTACCCACCTCTCCACTGAGCAAATTTACAAGGTAAATATTTTGGGACATCTCAGAGATTAAAAAAAAAAAATCGCAACACAAAACCAACACAACTGTGTTGTCCTCCCCAACCCCTTGTTTCTAACTAATAACTCATAGGGTAGAATGAACTGAGATTTAAGCTCTTGGCACTGGATCAATTTTGAGATGCCGTCTCCACTCATTCTCATCCCTAGTCTTTCCCTTAATTCTTACTAGAAGCCTCGCTGTTCTGAGAGGTGAGGGCACAGAGAACACAGGATGTTGGGTCACTGAGACCTGCTTCAAATCCAAACGCAGCCTCTGAATAACTGTGTGATGAGGAGGAGGTTACTTAACCTCTCTGAGCTTGTTTTCCCATGGGAAACTGATACCCACTTTGCACTGCTGTGATGAGCTTTAGGCAAAATATCTGGGTCGTGGATAGTTTTGATTGTTCGTTGGTCATTCCAGGATTCCATCCTTTCAACCTTGACCAGTTCCGTGGTGAGGGATTTTCATCAGTGAAATCTGGATCTGGAGTTGGACAGTACAGCTGGACTCAAACCAGCCACTGAGCTACCTTGGGCGAGTCCCTGAAATTTCTGTGCTCTCGTGCATCTGTCTGTTGAGCAGAGATCATTTTGCTGCTTCTTAGCAGGAGGTGCAGATGAGATGGAAAGAAGAGTAGAGGGACTTAAAGTCTGTTGAAAGGTGAACAGTTCCTTGGAAGCCCCAAGCATTGCTGCTCACTCTTGATGATGTGTAGGCCCAGTGGGGAGACAGCATAATTCTACTCCTAACTCCCCCTTCCTTCCTCTCCACCCTTCTCCCTGTGCTCTGCTCCCAGGACACTCAACAAAGCCTTGCATTGTGCGGTGATTGTCTGTTTACATGGCGGCCTCCTCTACCGTATTTAGAGCAGGGACTGTGTTTATTCTTCCACGTGTCCCCATTGCCCAGCCCAGTGCCACACAAATAATAGGCAATTAATAAACACTTGTTGCTGAATTGCATTCAGAGCTGCACACCCCCAGCTCTCTTTCCCCGGCTCCTTTCCCATGGCACACGTATATTCTCTCCTTCTCACCCTGCTCTGTCTTTCTCTCTCTCCCCCTTGTCCCACTGCTGTCCCTGCAGTCCCCTAATTGAACCTTTCTGGGCAGTAGGAAGGCCAGAGATACCCCGCAAAGTCCATACACCCTCTGCAAATAATCCAGTCACCACCATTCTTTCAGGCAAGCACTATTTGGGGGGATACCCTTTATCTCCCCTTCTTCTGGCATGTCCAGCAGTGGGGTGGGTCACAGAGGGGACAAAGGCAGCTCCTCTAAGTTGGTGGCATCCAGCCCCAAGCCGAGCAGCCAGCCTCCCTCCTCCGCCACCTCCCACCTCTGCAGGCAGCTCTGGGCAAGCAAGTCGGTCTTCATTAAGACAAGGCACACCTGTTACCTGGGTGAACTCTGCCCTTCTCCCTGGTGGCAATTAGCCCGGCTCTGGCTGCTGGAAAGACATTTGCTTCCCCTGCTCTCTCCGTGAGACTTTCTTAGTGGACGAGGCTATCAGAACCGCTGGCCCAGGGGTCCTGCTGTCTGCTAGTGACCCTGCCACGCCTGCCTCTAAAGCACCCCTTGGAGAGGAATTTTAATGTGTGCTGAAGATAGCAACGGAGTGGGAGGGGGCCTGAGGAGGCGACGACTAGGATTTCTGGGCAGGTGAGGGGGGCCCGCCCTGTACTGTTTTAAACTTCAAAGAGACAGTTTCAGGACCCCTGCCTTTATTTATTCCGTACTCCCAGCAAAGGTGAGGATGGAGGGGCAGAGCCAATCTGAAAGGGTCAGTCTGCTGTGGAATAGAGCTACCTATGTACATGGTGGGCATGGGGATGGCCAGGAGAGGGGATGCGATGTGCTTTGTGCAGTCATTGTGTCTGTCCCCTGGCCTCCCTCGTCTTCCGATCCACGCAGGCCTTCCCTGTCTCTCAAGTAGGGACAGAGGCGTGGCAGGGCCTACCTTGGCCATTCACACCCAGCCCTGGTTGTGCTCATGACCAGCAGGGTGTTTTTGCTGCCTACCTTTCCAAACCCTTGCAGGCCAGCGACTCTCTACTTGCGGTGCTTCTTTTTCTGCCGGGAGTGGAGGAAGAAGAACTGGAGTGTGAATAGGGTCTGCTGAGGGGCACTCACGATTATTTGCACACCTACTAGGGACCAGACAATATGTTCGATCATTTACACCCACAATTGTACTTAATCCTCATGATAACCCAAGACAGTAGGTATGATTCCCCCATCTTACAGGCCCTGCTACTATTAGCTGGATTCTCTTGGACATGTTTTGTTGGTGTTGGTGTTTGGTGGTGGTGGTGGTAGTGTTTTTCAGTAGGTCATTCTTTTAAAACAAATACTATTATTATTGTTTATTTTGAAAAATCTATCTTTCTATAAGTTTATTTTATGACAAAATTATATGTGTTACTACAGAAAACATGGAAAATTTAAACATAAATAAGATAAACCCACATTCTAACAAACAAGCACTGTTACCACTTTGGAGGGAGTATGTTCAGCTTTGGTTGTGTGTGTGTATATGTAGAAATACCCATAGCCATATATCTAAATCACATTTTAAAAGTAGGATGATACACATATCTTTAAAACATTTGTGATAAATACACATAACATAAAATTTACCATCTTAACCATTTTAAGTGTACAGTTCAGTCGTGTTAAGTATATTCACATTGTTGTGTACACAGATCTCCAGAACTTTTCATCTTGCAAAAGACAAAATCTATGCCCATTAAACAACCCCTATCTTCCCCTCCCCCCATCTGCCCTGATAGCTTCTATTCTACATTCTGTCTCTGAATTTGCCTATTCTAGGTACCTCATACAAGTGGAATTGTACAGTATTTGTCCTTTTGTGTGTGGCTTGTTTCACGTAGCATGATGTTTTCAAGGGTCATCCACGTTATAGCATGTGTCAGAATTCCTTTCCTTTTTCAGGCTGAATAATATTCCATTGTATGTGTTTGGGCAGGTTTTTTTCAACTTCTCACCTCAGCTTCTCCATCTGTGAAATGGAGCAAATAATAGTAGCAGCCTCACAGCATTGTTGTTAGAATTAAATTAGTTAATAAATACATGTAAAATCCTTAGAGGATGCCTAGCACATCGTAAGCCCTTCACAATTGTTAGCTCTTATCGTTACTATTTGTCTTTCATCCCATCTCTCCCAAATGACAGTTTTCTGGGCTTAATAATAACAATGACTATTTATTGAGCACCTTTTATATGCTAAGCATGTACCAAATATTTTACATTATCGTATTTAATGATAAATACGATAATGTAAAATATTTGGTGGTGTTACTTTCTCCAGGTTTCAGAGGACTTAACTGAGGCTCGGAGAACTTAATTAGCCTAAGGTTATAGAGCTATGTGAGTGGTAATGCTGCCATTCAAATCCGGGGTGATCTGATTCCTAAACCCACTCAGACACTGTACTATACCACCTACTGGAGGGACTTGCTGGGCAGGGATGTGTCTGCTTTCAGACGACCCACCTTTGCTTCCTACCATGTGAGGCAGGAGAATCTCTTTCCAGGGAAGGAAACTCCCCTAGGTTCTAGTTGTGAAAGGCAGAAAGTGAACTTCTTCCTCTCCTGCCTCCCTCCCCACCTCCTCTCCCCTCTCCTCCTTCTCCTTTAACTCCAGTTCCTCTGCCTGCATCCTGAAGGGGACACGAGGAGGCGATGACTAAGATGCACTACAGGAGAGCTGGCCCCGTGGGATTTCTAGTAACCAAACTGTCTGGCTGGGAGAGGACTGGGGGCAGAGGGGACTTTGGGCTTCCCTTATTTCACAGAAGGCAAAGTTGAGCCAGGGCTGCTGGTTGTCCCTCCCATTGGTCGGTGGCATTAGAGAAACATGAGACAGAGAAAGCCCCGTTCCTGAGGGGTTTGAACAGAGGCTGGATAACCTTTATCGGGGGTCTTGTAAGGGGAATCCCTTCTGGGTCTGTCACAGTCTATTCTGAGGTTGGAAGAGTTGCTGTGGTTTAAGCAGGTGGGAGGGGAGCCGAGGGGACCCTGAGCCCCGTGGACGCCTGGAGAGACTCCTGCAGGGGCCACAGGGGATTCGCAACCAATCAGCACATCACGGACATCCACCTCTAAAGCCCAGGGCTGCTAGTCCTAGGAGGTCACGCTGAGTGTATCATCATTTCCCAAATCCCCAAGAACAGAAAGAGAGCAGAGTCAAGAGCCTTCCCACCCAACCATGGGGTGTGTGTGTGTGTGTGTGTGTATGTGTGTGTGTATGTGGCTGTGCACGTGTCTGCGTGTACGTGTGTGTGTATATATACAAGAAGATGCTGTAGGGAGAGGATAGTGTTTGGCTGCCTCTCCTGATCCTTCAAACCCCTTGCTCTGAATGACCTGGCTTCCTGGCAGCTGGCCTTGTCCCAACTTCAGACAAAATCCAGCTTCTCCAATTTTGAAAATCCAAAGAGAGGTCTACTGGCTTGTGAGCCAAGGAGTGGCCAGGGCAGACCAGTGGTAGCCCTGGGTTTGTGGTTCCTGTGCACTCAATGCCCAGCTCAGGCACTCTCCAGGCTTAGGAGTCCAAGCAGACCCCTTAAACTCAGTGAGTCTCCTTTTCCTGAGGTCCTGAAGTAACAGTGGTAATAAGAACTATAGCAATACAACAATAGGACCAGTTCTGCAAAGATGGGGTCGGACAACTGGATAAGGGAGGTAAAGCCCTTGTAGACTATATGTGCCACACATGGGGATGGGGGTGGTGGTGGTTACTTTCATTAATCAGGAGCCCCCAGCCAGGAGCCTTGGAGAGCAGCGCAGAGGAGTGGGCTTGGGAAGAACCCTACGGGACCCCCTGCCCTGCTCCTACGAGCAATGGGCCTGACGAGCAGATTCCTCAGGGAACAGAAGGAGAAGAGCTTGGGGCCGTGGTGAGAAGTTAGTGCAGAGAGTATGTTGGTGATCAGTGACTGGTCATGCTCTCCCCGCCTCACATGGGTGGGACTCACAGTGAACCCTCAGAGTCTTAAAACCCCACAGCATCTGTTTCAATTTCCTTCTTTGAGGAATGGGGTGGTGGTATTGCCCCATTAAGCTCATAAGATCACTCTGACTTGAGAAGCCTGAAATTTTACCAGGAGATGCATTTTCAGGCTCACCCAGGCGAGCTCCTGCGCATTGGCCATGCGTGTGCCTCTGTGGACCAGCCGGCCTCAGCTCCGTGTCCAGCCCTGCACCCCACACTCCCAGCCTGTGGCCAGGCACCAGCTCTGGGGGTCCTAGAGGAAGCGGTTTCTCTTTGAGGGAGAAACAAATCCCCTCCTGGCGGAGAACCAGTGTCAGGAGGCTTGGAGCCCCACGACCCTCCCACCTTCCTCCCCTACAGATCAGTGGGGGGTGGGATCAGCCATTTCACCCATGTCCCTGGTCTTCAAACAGCTCTGCTTTGGGCTTATGGAGTTCACAGTTTGTCTTCTCAGGGTTTGGAGCTGGAAAGCAGGGCGCTCCTTCAGCTCAGGGGTTTGCTCATGCACCAGACCCCAGAGACCCATCCCCTCTCCTTTCCTTCCTTGGGGACAGAGTGGGGCACCTGCCTCAAGGGCCTTGGGAGGGGCTCACATGCCCTTCTGGAGGCTTCCATAGAGACACAGTGGCAGAGAATAAAAAGGAGGAGCTGAAGAAGCAAAGAAAGGAAGAAGAAAGGAGGGAAAGCCGGGAGATTACGAGGGATGACGGGGAGGCTGTTTAAGCACAAGGCAACTTACACGGGAGCTGGGCTCTGGCGGCTGTGCAAGGCTGGAGGCTGCTTGGAAGCCGATGCTGAGAAGAAGCTGCGTATTCTAGAAGCCAAAGGAAGACGTCCTTCTTCCAGCAGGGCCCGCGGGGACCCCAGGCAACACTCAGCTTCCAGAGGGCAGGGCTGGGCCATCCACGGACCTTATCTGGGCCTGGGGACAACAGGTGTTTATCTGAAGCAATTCCGCTGGGGCAGACGTCTGAGAGGGGTGTTGTGTGCATGTGTGTGTGTGTGCGTGCGTGAAGCACATTTATCAGTGCACGGACTGCATGCAGTCACATCCGCATGTGTCTGAGTATGCGAAGGTACATACCTGCCCCAAAGTCATACTGGCAGGCTGAAGCCTCCACCAGCTGCCCCCCATGGCACATCCTCCAAAGTGATGACCCTCCATCTCTGTGTCAGGGCTGATCTGCCCACTTCCTGGCTTACTCGGGCTCTGAAGCCGGGCAGTAGTTCAGGGCAGCCACCTCATCCTCTACTGGGCTGAGTTCATATTGATGCGTGGCCAGGACTTGGTGGATTACCAGGGAATTTCACCCTCAGGCTCTCACAACGAACATGTGGGCAGAGCAGTTGCCTTTGTGAGATGGAAACCAAGACTCAGAGTCTCAGAAACATCTGCCTTTTGAAGTCAGACCTGCTGTTGATTCCCCTGCCCTTGAACGCCATGAGGCACTGTTTCTGCTATTTGCGGACCACCTCCTTTTATATCTCTACCATGTCAACCTGTAAGGTCAGAAACGAGCAGGGCAGGCCAAATTAAGGGCCTGGCTCCCCCCATCCACGGCTGTGTGGCTGGTCTTATATGGTCACAGTCAAGGTGGGTCACAAGCCCAGAAGCTCCTGGGTAGGACCTTCTGCCAAGGTCTGGGAGCCCCAAATTCTGAATCTTTATATTTAAAGGAATTTTAATGTTGGGAAAAATTCTTATGTGGAGGAGGCAAAAGGTGCTGCTATCAGGAACTCAGGGAAGCTTTTTGGCTTTGGAATCTATTGGGATTGTGTTCAAATCCTAGTTACGTGACAGAGGCTGATCATGACCCTCTCTGCACCTCAATTTTCTCATCTATAAATGGGAATAATAATAATAATAGCAGCTAATACTTGTAGAAAGCCAACAATATGACAGGCCCTGTTTTAGGTTCTTAATATATATTAATTTAATCCTTACAACAGTCTGTGAGTTAGGAATTATTTAACCCCATTTAACAGATAAGGAAACTGAGACTCAGAATAGTACGTAACTTGCCCAACATCACATGGCTAGTCCATCTGCATTGAACCACTGCAATACTTCTCGACAGGGCTGGATAATCGGCTGAACCTATGAAACAGTTTAACAACAGGTGGCGGTTTCAAAGCATGTCCGCAAACTCCTTGACACTCCTCCGTTAAAAGGCAGAGTCTAGGTCTCCTGACCCTTGAAAGTCCTGGGTAGACTTTGTACCTGCCTTAAAGAGTTAGCATGCAGCCAGTACGATTCTGTGTGATGTCCAAGGCTGTATTAGGAAAGGCCTTTCAGATTCTGCTGGTCTCTTGGGACACTCACTCTGGGAGTCTTCAGCTGCCCTGTTAGAACCCTGGCCGCCCCGAAGCTGCTGTGTGGAGGCACCACAGAGGAGGGTCTCCCTAGCCCAGGCTCCAGACACGTGGAATGAAGAGGCATCAGGACACCCCCAGTCCCAGCTACCTCCTGATTACAGCTGCAAGAGAGCCGCCCTCACCAGGAAGAACATAGACTTTGAAATCAGGCTGCCCTGGGTTTAAATCCTGGGGCTCCCATTTCTTGCTCTGTGACCCAGGGCAGATTACCTAACCTCTCTGAGCTTCAGATTTCCCGTCTGCGAAATGAACACAGTAATCCCTGCCTCCCTGGGAGGTTAGGAGGATTAAGTGAGTGAATACAACAAGCACAGTAAGAACTGCTTCCCTGAGCCCAGGCAACTTCCAGATTTTTGAACAAAAAAATGATCATTGTTCTGTTAAGGTCCTGTTTGGGGTGGTTGGTTATGAAGTAGTAGATGGCCAGAACATAATACTTGCCTCACGGTAGTTACTGTGGAGAATAATTGAGAATGTGTCATCAAGTCCCCGGCAGTGAAGGCCACCTCCCTTTCCCTCACCCATTAGCCCTTCTGGGGTCCGCTCTTCACTTGTTTCATAACAAAAGCCATTTCTACACAAGCTGAGTAGCCACCTCAATTAAATTATGAGAACCAGTGCAGGGGATCTCAGCTTTCTCATATATAACCATGATCTTCAGACCCTTTCAGAACCAAAAATGCTGCCCATGATGCTAGGATCTGGAGGACCCCGGCCTGTGTGTCACTCAAGAAAACCCCATGGAACTTTACCAAGCAAGCTCTGCTACCACCCTTGATTCCTTCACTGGCAAATACCCATCAGGGTCACACTATGTGGAGTTATTCTTAGTCTGGAAGTTTTGTGAGGGTAGAGGCTTTGGCTTTATTTTATTCTTCTATCCAGTTTGTGAATTTCCTCACTGTCTCCACCAGAGAAAACAATGCATATTAGAGTATGTATGACGAGGGCACCACAGGCCTGTCCAAGGGAAGAGAAGGGGAAAATGATAGAATGAAAGGGAAGGGAGAGAGGAAGGAAGGGAGGGAGGAGGAAGGAAAACAGAGGGAGGAAATAAAGAAGGAAAAAGGAAGGGAGAGGGAGAGAAGGAAAGAGAATCAGAGACAAGGAAAATGAAGGAGCAATGGAAGCAAGGAGAGGAAGGAGCTTAAGATGAAAGGCAGCACATAACTCCAGTCCTGTTATGATCCCTCCACCCTCGGCTGAGTCCTGAACTGGGAGGCTGGAGGCTTAGGTCCCCGGCTCTGCCCGCCCTGCTCTGTGCCAGCGCTGGCCTCGCACTCACAGCTCTTGCCTGCAGCTCAGCACCCTGAGCTCCTTAAATAGCTCTGAACCGCACTGAGTGGTGGATAAACATTTGTTTCACAGCTCACAAAGCAGGGCTGCTGGCGACCAGCAGGTTTGATGTAATGAGTTCCATTCTGGACCCCGGGGAGCATTTAGAATGGGCTCTACTTTGCCCAGGCTGCCTGTCAAGCTGGTACCATGGGAAAAAAAAAAACCACAGCCCTGATCTCTTCCCCACCATCCCGTCCGGATCTGGAATCCCCAGAAGTCAAGCTACTCCGTTCTCCTGGGATGGGATTGGGGGGAGAGTGCCCCAGGCACCTTGGGTGGGAGTACCATAAAGAGTGGCTAGGTCACCTTCTTTCTCTGCATCCTCAGGAAATGACCTGGGCTCATGACAGAAGACAGCCCTTCTCAGGAGGTGAAAGTTGCAGGTAATTTTTCTCCTCTCTGATTGCCCAATGGAGCCTTCTGCAGCTATGGAGCTTCTGAAGAAAGGACGTAGGGTTAGAATAGCCTGGCATTGCCACCCTGAATTGACAGCCAACCTCCTCGACCACTGCTCTTCACCATCCAAAATGTGACCAGGATGTTCTGCTCACCTTGGTACTCTGGCCACAGGATCTGCCAGGAGCCACAGTGCCTACAGGCTGTCCAACATCCCCATGCCAGTGCAGGAGGGTGGTGTGCGGGGAGGGGCCGGCCGATTCTTTTTATTCTCTCCTTCCTCCCAGACTCCCCACTTCAGGACAACGTGACATGCTGCCAGAAGGAGCTGAATATGCTGAATAAATGGTAATTTATTGATATGTTGAATAAATGGCAATTATGTTGTTGGCCTTTCAGCACTTACTCTGGAGATATTAATAGCCATTAATGCCCCACTGTTTTGCACTGCACGGGAACCTGCCAGTCAGATCCCCAGGGCCCGTCACTGCCCCAGCCCCCTTGCTGACCACACCCTTCACTGCCACTGCCTCATTTGCTTCCGAATTTCAGGAAGGAAATGAACCAGCACAGATGGTGGGTGGAAAATTAAAAGTGGAGAAAGGAAATCCAAGGGGAAGTGATTTAGTTTTTCAGCCAAATTAGTTGTTGAATTGGCTTCTTAGACTGCTATGACTGGGATCTCCTAGGGATCAGCCTGTTCCTTCCCCAGACTCCAGGCAAGAGTCACCATGGAAGTTTATATCCTTTTCCTCAAAGTTACTAGGGTTGGAGAAATTGCCAAATGAGTTCAGAGGCAGACCTGAATTTCCCCACTAGTGCAAGTTAGGTGGCAAGAATGGGAAGAGTTGGGCTGAAATGGCAGAAGTTTAGATACAAGGTGCATTTCCTTGGATTCTACCCTTTCTGGTAGCAGCAACTGGGTGCCCTGAAAGACCAGGAGCCTTGGAATCAGACACTAGCCTTAACAAGCTGGCTCCATGCCCTGGACTATAGGAGATGATGAAGAGAGTGCAACCCTTGGGTATGAAGACTCAACTTCTTTACAGCTGTGTGTCCTTGGGTAGGTTACATACCTTCTCTGAGCCCCAATATCCTCATCAGAAAATAATGTTTCTAGAACAGGATGGTAAGTAATAAATAATAAATACTAGTCCTTGTCCCGTGTTGTGTTGAGCCAGTTTGTACCAGCTTATGAGCCATCGGTGTACATCTCTTCCCAAACTGTGTTCAGGAACATCACATTTGTAGCTTGAAAGCAGCCATAGTGGGAGTGTTTACACCACAGAAATTGGCAAATCTTACAAATTAGGTCTTGCATTTTTTCTTAGGAGAGCTGACTGTTCACATTTCACCAGCACATCACTGTTCCTGCCCCATTTCAGCTGTCTGGAATCGTAGGGTCTTAGAGTGTGTCCTCGGGCTCCTGGAAGCTACAAGCCAGCCCTTTGGATGATCTATTTGCCTCCCATTCACCACAACAAGCTGCTCACTTCTAGCAGGGATTGTCAAAATCTCCTTGAGGCCCTATTAGAAAGCTGCGGCTTCTTGATCTATTCAGCACCAAGAGGCAATTGTCGAGGAAGTTGATTGTAGTCCAAATCCAGGTATCAATTCAAAATGTTTTTGCCTCAGACAACCGCGTACGATCAATCAGTAATGTAATCCTCTGCTGGTAGAACACAAAAACAAAGCCCCACCTTGCCTCTTAAACACAGCATCATTAGTCTTAGGATAAACTATAAATTGATGCACAGAGCAAACAGCCAGAGCTGTGTCCCGGGGAACGGGAGCAGATGAAACAGCAGTACTTTATGGTGGATGACAAATAATTGCTCATTCCATTCCCTATCAAGTGGAACATCATCCATCACATGGTGGACTCGTTGGGTTCCAAGACAGATAGGACCACGAACAGATGCTACGGCTGGGACTGCTGGCCTGGGCAGAGCTGTGATTTTTGCTTTTCCTTGGAAGGAGAGAGGAGACAAATCCACTTTCTGTATGGTCCTGTCCTTCATTCCGGCTTATAAGAGTGAGTGAGGCAAAGAATCCCATCAATTATAGTGTCCTTGAGGATGGGGAACTTCATCTTTTTCATGTTTCACAGAGTCTTGTCTGAGTGGCAAGAAAAGGGCCATGCTTCCAAGCAAGAGAGAAAGAGGAAAGGACTGATCATCTCTTTTTTTGATTTCAGGGGACCATTGAAGTCCTGTGCCCCACAGAGTCACCCTCATCCCTGGGCCTGCCACAGTACCCATAATCCCAACCCTTTGGCTCACTCCTTTAAATAAAGTATTATATTCCCAAAGCTCCTATTACTGTGCACATCCCTGTCCTTACAGGATGGGGTACCATCTGAGCACATCATATGTGCCCCACATCTATATGTTGAATGGATAAATGAGAGGACAGATGCATGATAACACAGGGTAGGTAAATAAACATTATGGCAGGTGACCCTGATTTGGGGAGAGGGGACTGGAACAAGTGATCCCAAATGAAGGACAATGGTATTGGAGGGAAAGGTAGGAGGTCCTGAAGTTAATATCCACTTCCTGCCTAATTTTTCCCAAGGCCAGCCCTGGCCCTAGCTGGTTTTTAAGCAAAGTATGTAGACAGCAATAAACATCATGGTCTGTCTCTACCCTAACGGGAACACGAGGCAAAGAGGAAAAGTTAGTTTGTTGTGATTCACCGCAGCTCATGAATAATCCCACAGGCCCTATTCCTGGCCCTCTGACATTCATGGGGCCAGAGAACTGAGGAACAATGGAATCTTCCTGACTGTTGATTTAATTAAATGTGGCTAACTTGTGACGAAGTCTGGCTCCGCACAAAGCCAAACTCACAGGTGAATTGGCCATGCCATTGATGAGTGAGTCAGGCCTCTCGTTTGACCAAATCCACCAGTCATTTGGGATATCTGAAGGTTTCTGGTTAGCAACTGACTCTGCTATGATGCAGAAAGACACTGGCGGTTTGGTTAAAACCCATCAATAGGGTGATAAGTACACTGGTGCATTTTGTCCATCTGAGAGCCTAGTATAGGTACAACAATTAGTGATACCAAGTATTTGACATAATGTAGTCAAAGCAGTGTTTCATGGACTGATTTTTTTTTTTTTCATTTCCCCCGGTTGTTGTAGAAATAATGCTGACACAGCTTAGGGGTAGTGTGGAAACAGTTGGCATGTTTCCTTTATGTATTTTTCACCTTTGCCATCTGGAGCTAGGAAAAGATCTCCCTCCTTCTGCCAGCTCCCCCTAGCTGAAGTCTACACAACCTTTACCCAGACATCAGGAACAGCTGTCTCCGGCAGAAGGAGGTTGACTCCAGGTGAACACTCAGCAGCAGAGGCAGGTGAGATAATGAGTAACAACAAAGTCCTTTTCAAGGAGGTGGGAGTCTGTTCTAGATGTGGGTCAGTTGGCATATGCCAGGCCTTACTTTGTTGGTAACATTTGTTCTTCTGTGAAGCCTGTTTCTCAGTGTGGGATTAGACTTATTTTTCCCTCTCTTCCCCTTTTCCCGACTTCTTTTCTCCCTTCATTTACTGTGCAGCACGCTGTGCTTCATGCCACAGAAGAATCGGAGATGATGCACTTATAACCCCTCCCCTCAAGGACCTGGTCACACTCAACTTGAGAAGAAAGGCAAGCTCAAAAGTCACTGTACTGCAAAAAGATAAAGGGGAAATCAGATATAAACTAGAAGAGATTAAGAGTTTGGGGGAGGGGGAGAGGGTTTTTCCCTTGGCCTTCATGGAGGGGCAAGTAGCATACATGGACCAGGAAGGACAGGTGAGTTTAGGGCTGTTACAGTGTATGGGACAGTGGGGGATCTGGCAAATTACGGGCAGGGGGAAAGAAGAGAAGAAAGATGTAGATGAAGAAACTAGGGTAGTGGGATTGAAGAAGTCAAAGATCCTCCTGGACAGAAGATGTGGGAAGAAGAGTAAAAACAATAACGTTTTTGCCTTGCTGAAGTAGGGTCAGAGCAAAACGGCACAGAACGTCCGGTTTAGGAGATTGGACATATTTTGGCCATTCATTGGGAGCCATTGAAGATTTATTAGCAGGTTGATGATATCAAAATTAACCTTTAGGAAGAATGATCTGGCAAGAGTTGTAAGAAAGTTTGGAAAAGGGGAAGATGATAGGCAATGGAGATAAAAGTTAAGCTGAGATTTGAGACAGTCTGAGAGATGGGAATCCTGGTGAGAAAGCAATGAGGGAACTTTGTTGAGAAGCAGGTCTGGTTAGAATCAAGAGGACATGGTTCTGATAACTGCACATTAAAAGGGGAAGGAGGAGTTGAAAGCTACTCTGCAGTTTTGTACTTTGATGCTTGGTTGAGCTGACTTGGGAGAGAGGATGCTCATGGCGGTGATCCCCCCTTGATCCGCCTCTGATTGCAGCACAGCGGTGGTGGAGATCCACGTGGCCTCAGTCACCTTGCACATTGCTTGCATCTCCCCTTGAGAGCCCCTGGGTTACTCTCTATTTTGTGCCCCAGGTCCTTCTCCAAACCCTAGGAGCCTGCTTGGGCTGCCCACAGGAGTAGCCCAAGTACACGGAGAAGAGAATGCCCTGGGCAACTCTCAGCCAATGGGGAATGGAATCAATGCTGGGCTTTCAGTTCTTTAGGAGCACAGTTTGGAGAGCATTCTGACTGCTTCTCAGGAGGTCCCAGTGGAATGGAGGCTGCATTATCCACAGCACTGATCCTGAGGATACTCCCTCCCATAGATGCTCCTATATCCCTGCCTCCCTGTCCTCACTCCCTCACTCCTACCTCCTGGGACCACCTCCCACATAAACTATTTGCACCTATTCCTTGTCTCAAGCTTTGCTTTTGGAATGATCTGAGACAGACATACCACGGGTCAGGTGGGTGGTGGACACTCAGGTGGACCCTTCCTAAGACAAGTGTAAATGTGAATCCAGAGCTCTAGTGAGGCTGGGGTTTGAGATCTAGATTCAGGAATCAACTGCAGGGATAAGGTGATTGAAATTAGGGAAGTGAATGGAATTGTCCAGGGAGAAAATGTGGAGGGGAAAAGAGAAAGGAAAGACACCGTCTATGGGGAATTCACCATCTGGCACATGGGAGGAGGACACGCAGCATACCTAGTAGACGGGGAATAGTAAGGAGAGGCCCAGGGTGGTGTTTGTAGTGAGAGTGAAGGGGTCATGAGTGGAGCCACCAGAGCTGAACACTGCAGAGGCCCCAGGAGTAGATGGTGTTTCGGAAATCCCTGAAGACCTCAGGAGAGTAGTTTTGGTGATGACAGTGAAAGCCATTTGCAAAGGATAAGCATGTAAGAAAGTGGAAGCCCAGAGCATAGATTCCAAGTTCGTATACCTGGCACCTGAAAAGACTTTTAAAAATACCAGCATCTCACAATAGACCTACTGAGCTAGAATCTGCATGGATGGGGGCTTCTTTCTCAGTTAGATTGTGGGGAAAGGGAGGAACAGTGATCATTTGATAGCCTGGGGCAGCGAAGTAGGGAAAAGAAATGTCTTTTAGAGTAGAAGAGATGTATCCCAGTTAGAGGGAATTAAGCAGTGGAAAGGAAGATATTAAAGATGCAAAAGAAAAGGAATAATACATGGAGAAGGGCTCAGAGAAGGAGAAGGGATCAAGAACTCAAGTGGGGTCAAAAGAGTTTAGTTTCAACAGAGAGGATTCATTTATTCAATCATTCAACAGGCATGGATTAGGTTCCTTCTGTGCAGCAGGCTTCGTGCCAGGGCACTTGGCATAAAGAGGAGGGCAAGGAATAGCTACTCCCTTAGAAGTGAAGGAGATGGAAAGAAACAATCCCTAGAAACATGTTAGGTTCTTGAATAGGAACATTTATGGTGTAAAGGAAAGAAATGCTTCTTTAAAGGAAAGAAAGAGTATGGTGCCAGAGTGTCTGGCACAGTGATGGGTGTGTAGTAGGCCTTCCAGAAAGCTTAGTTTCCTTTCTTCTTGGGGCAAAATACAATGGTATTGTAGACAAAGAAAGGTTTTGCTCTGCCCAGAGGACCCAGTAAAGCTTCCCAGAGAGACTATCATTCAACTAACTAACTTAGAGCTGCGGGAGGGAAACAGGAGAAGATGTGTGAAGATGGAGGAATAATTAGAGTCAAAAGCCGGGCAGTTGAGGAAAATAAGTCAGAGGGCTCTAATCTTCCAATAAACGGAAAGCAAGTTTATCTTTTGAGGGTAAGTGTTACGGGCTGAATTGTGTCTCCCCAAAATTCATATGTTGAAGTCCTAACCCCAGTACTTCTGAATGTGACTTTTTGGCAACAAGGCCTTTAAATAGGTAATTAAGGTAAAACGAGGGCATGTGGGTGGCCCCTAATCTAATATGACTGGTGTCTTTATAAGAAAAGATTAGAACACAGGTTCACGCTGGAAAAAGATGTCCATGTGCAAGCCAAGGAGATGCCTCAGAAGAAAGCAACTCTGCCGACACTTTGATCTCAGACTTTTTCTCTCCAGACCTGTGAGGAAATAAAGTTTTATTGTTTAAACCTCCTACTATGTGGAAGTTGTTACCACAGCCCTTGCTGTGAGGGCATAGTAACAGATATGGGAGACTGAGAATGTTTTGGGAGAGTCACAGTGAGGAAGTCAATAAAAGCTGGATGAATGGATTCCTGAAGAGAAGATGGTCCAGCTGACTGAGGATGAATTCTTGATTCTAACCCAGCAGCACATAAAACTGGGCTGTATTTGGGTTCTGGCACCAGGAGGGAGAATGGTGACTTCTAAAGTGGCCGTGAGCATGTGAAGTGGCTGGCCTGGGGCACAGGGTCTGGAGAGGCAAATGTGGCTAGAGTAGACAAATGGATGGGAGACTAGGGAAGATTCTGGAATGGGAGAAAAATGGGGTAATTAAAGGGGAGAGAGTGAGAGGTAGGAAAGGACAGAGCTTGTGTTCACAGAAGGGCAGTGGGCTCAGAGGTGTGCTCAGGGTTTTAAAACAGTGGACAGAATTTTGTCATGTCATGTGAGGACTGGGTAGGACTGAACAGTGGCCAAGCACTACATGGAGGTTAGGGTAAGATGTTTTCTAGCTTCCAGTGGTCCTTGTTTTAACAGCAATGTTCTTCTAAAAAGTGCAAGCTCCTGGCTTGCAGATCCTCCTTGTCGGCCCCAGGGGCATATCTCCTTTAGAAGGATGGATATGTGAGGCCCTGGACCCTTAACGTCTTCCTTCAATTATTATGCTCTGATGGAGCTAGAACCTAAGTCTCTTAATTCCCGATTTGGGACCTTCTAAAACCTGCTCACATTAGCAAGTGCATGGTGGTGAGGGCACTGGTACCCTCTCTCCACAAAGGGACAGTGTTTAAGAGCCATTGTCCCAACAACCTTTCCAGGATGAAGCCTCTGGATTAGCAAGACCCCATGACTAGGTGAAGGCAGGTGAGTGCATGAACCAATGGCTGGTTTCCTTCTTAGACTCTCACATTCTACAGTCCCAGGGCTAAGGTCACAAAATCAGCCCTAAGTGCTTAGAGTGGAATGGAAGGAAACAGGAATGAAATATCTCAGAATGTCATTAGCCCTGCCCATTTTCTGCCTGTCTCTGCTTAGATGACTTTTTAAACCGTTCTTATAGATATTCAGAGACTCCATTACCCTTGCAATAGAGCCAATCATGCCCTCCACCTAGGTGAGAGCCTGCATTGAGTAGGTGCTCATTAAATGTTTGCTGCATTATTGAATGCTCAACAAATCTTCTTTCCCAGGAATTCTTTCATCCTTCTATCCTGCCACTCCTGTATTCCTTATCCTGTGGTTAGTTCTGTGTTCCTGTGTTCCCTAGCCGCAGTTCTCAGCCTAGGTGTCAAAACACACTGGCTTGTCTTATCTTCCAGGAGGTACAATTGCAAGTAATTTGTTACCAATAATAAAGCATCAAGTCTGGGAAGGTTTTATTTGTGAAATAGAGAAGATTTAAAAGAGCACTTATCAGGACTTCCCTGGTGGCACAGTGGTTAAGAATCTGCCTGCCAGTGCAGGGGACACGGATTCGAGCCCTGGTCCGGGAAGATCCCACATGCTGCGGAGCAACTAAGCCCGTGTGCCACAACTACTGAAGCCCGCATGCCTAGAGCCCGTGCTCCGCAACAAAGAGAAGGCACCACAATGAGAAGCCCGCACACCATAAGGAAGAGTAGCCCCCGCTTGCCACAACTACAGAAAGCCCGCATGCAGCAATGAAGACCCAACGCAGCCAAAAATAAATAAATAAATAATTTAAAAAATAAATAAAAGAGAGCTTATCATAATGTCCTTTTACTGACCTTTCGGTTTGCTTTTTTAGTGGGAAAGCAAGGAGTAAGAGTCACAGCTGGGTTACAGGGCACCGTGTATAACCTCTGTGAAGGCAGTGGGTGTGTTTTGAATAGTAACTTTCATCCAAGCATCCTGACTTGCAGGGAAACAAGTATGAGATTCGCAGTTAGAACATTAATTCAACGTGGAAGAGGTGTACAGATCTTTAGCTTTCTCCTTGCCAGGCTTAATATTCGCAGATCTGCCCAGTGACTGGACACTCAGACACTCCTAAAGAGCATTTCAATTGGCTGCATGGGTCTCTGAGGGCCTGCCCCCATTAGCATGAGAGTGATTCTTGCAAGTTGCCCAAACATAGCAAAGACAGCCGTGTCCAAACAACACCGTGCTGGGGACTGAACCGTGTCTCTCTCCATAGCCTCGGCTATTTCAAAGAGATCATTAACAAGGTGGAATTGGGTGCCCCCAGGGTCACTGCACAATATACATTGTTACTGTCTTTTAATGGACTTTCTCCAGACTTGGTGATTCTTAAACTGCGGCGTTGGCAGCTGCTAAAGCCAGGCTGAGCCCTGCTGTCTGCAAGGAGAGCCGGCCTGCCAGTCCTGCCAGAGCAGATCTGAGCTTGGGCAGATGGATCAGGCCGGGAGAGAGGAGGAGGGGAAGTGGGCTTCAGGGGAGGGGCCACCAGCCCAGAAGCGAGGCAGCCCTCAGAGGTCCTTGTTATTGATTTAGCGTGAGGACTGAAAGTGGCAGGTAGGCAGGGGGTGGGGGCTGGCGGCGGGGAAGACAGGTGTAGGCAATCATGGAGAGTGACTAGCAGGGGTGCTGCAGATGTGGCTGGGGGTGTCAGCTGGTGGTGATTAGTGTGGGCGCTTCTGAGGGGCGCAGGATCAGATGGTGGTTTCAGAGGCCAGGTGTGAGAGGCCGGTGAACCCCCTTCCCTGTTTGCCACCCCTTCCTACTCTTTCTCCTCTCCCAAGCATGTGTGGTCACCTGCACCTTCATCCTCTCCTACCACCCCCTCCAGGCCAACCCTCCCCATTCTGTACATTCCTCTCTAGGTGAAGGACATGGATACACAGATTGCGCGCCCCCCCATCTTCAGTCTCTCAGCCAATTTCTGAGATGATCGCACAGACTGAGCACCTTCAGACACCAGGCAAGACAAAACCTGCATGATCAGTAAGTACTATCCTGCTCATTCATGTAAGAAAGATACCTGGTGGCAGAGGGTGTTTATAGCGTTCTGTCAACTTTTCCTGCCCTCCTTTTTATCACTTGCCTAAAATTTTTATAAATAAAGATTTGTACTGGAGTATAATATACACAAAAAGTAAACATACTAGTGTAACTCCCACCTGGATCAAACACTAGAAAATTCACAGCACTTCAGAAGCTTTCCTTAGTCCCTGTTCTAGCCACTAATACCCTGCTCTCTCTCCAAAAGTGACCTCTTGATGGTAATCACCATAGATTCATTTGGACTGTTTTGGAATCTTATGTAACTGGACTCAAACAACAAGGCATTATGTTGTATTTAACTCTTTCTGTTCAATAATATGTTTGTATGCAATTCATTCTTTTTCGTTTCTGTGCACTATTCCACTGCATGAGTAATTCACAATGATCTGTTCTACTGTTAATAGACCTTTGGGTTATTTCTGGATTTTGGTTACTATGAACAATACTGTTCTAATCATTTTAATAGGGATTTTGCTGTATAATGTGTGCATTTCTATATATTTGGGAGTGGAATTATTAGAATCACAAGGTGGATATGTTCGGGTAGAGTCACAACAGTTTAATAGAAAGGGTTTTGTGAAACGACTCTGTCATGCCTTGGCTCTGACGTCATGAGACTAGCCCTCCCATACCACAGAGGCTGGGAGCTCATGGTAAATTAGCCAACATCCACAGCTGCCTGTCCCAGGCATTCTGTTGGACCACTCTGTTGGTCTAGCATTCTGTTGGACCTGCTCACGCATGTCAATGATTGGTACCCGATAACCATCCTCTCTTATGTCTTGATTCTTATCAACTCTGTTTCCCTATAACCATTTTGGGCCTTCCTTGCTTCAATTACCCCTTTGGATATGCTTCTGTAACTTACTGACCAGTTGTTCTGCCCAATTAAACTCTTGACTACCTTCCCACCCCCAGCCCATGGAGTTCTGCTTTGGGGTCCCCAGAACTCATCCAGGTCAGCCCCAGCATCTGGCCTGTGCTTTAGAGAGAGTAAGGCGATCAGAGGTAGAGTTTGTCATCCCGAGAAGAGAAGCAAGTAGACTGGAAGACAGGCAAATCAATGAGATTGGCATTTTTCATTATTAATGGGGCTGCTTTGTCTTGGGTTAGTGGCTATTTGCAAAACTTCAGGTGGCCCAGCCCTTCGAGCTTCACTGTGTCTTGACCATGCTTCCCTAATATGCTGAGAGTGTGTGTGTGTGTGTGTGTGTGTGTGTGTGTGTGTGTGTGTGTGTATCTGTCTGTCTGTCTGTCCGTCTCCCAGTGTCTATTATTTCTGTGTCTGCACCCAGAGGCGGATGTGATGAAGCCCTGTCACATGGTTGGTGGCGTGTGGTGAGTCAGCCAGGCTCCTCACTGGAGTGCAGGGAACAGAAACCACCACACTTGGCAACTTGGGCTGCGTCCGCATGATTGGAAACAATCTGTGAAATGAGTCAGATCCATTGAGAAAACAATTAAGTCAGTGGGAAGAGAAAATCAGTAAAACTGGTGATTTCACATGGTAGAAAGAAAGCAGCCCATTGTTTGGTTACATTTTTCACTTTCCAGCTGGCCATCGTGACACTGAGGCTGGGCTTGCCTGCACAGATGCTTTTAACAATTCTATCCAGACTATGTCTACACGGCTCTAAAACTCTCCAGCAAGCTACTCAACAGAGTCAAATAATCAACTATTCTCCTCACTACTAAGTGTGTCCTCTATGGGGGCCCCATAAGAAATGATGGCAGACAGGAGAGACAGGGCTTTGGGAGCACCAGACCACTTCTGTTAAATTCCAAGTCTGGGGACTGAGTGAGCCGCTTTAAATATTATTTGGCATCCGTACGTGGGAGGCAGAGACAGCAGTCAGACGGAGTTCAAAGCTGTGAAATCCAGAGGTAATCCTCCAGATTCATGCTGATCAAATGTTTTGCTTTCATCCAAGATTGCTGAGCTAGGTGACCCCAGATAAACAAACTAATTCTAGCCTTTTGGAGATCATTACCCCAACTCCCAGATTTTTAAAGGAGAGAAAAGGGAGGCCCAGGAAGGTAGAGAGACATGCCCAGGATTATATGGGTAGAAAGTGAGTGTTTACTTGCCTAAATTCTACTGTGCTTTGCTGTCTCCAGTGGGTGCCCATGAACCAGGAGAGCTGGATCCAATGTAGGAATTTGTGATCGGAATATTCAAAAGGAATGGGCTATGGAGTAGAATCCCCTAGTGAGAACTGGGGAGCTTCTCCTCATCCTTTTTAGGGCCTCTTCCCTGTATTACCTGCAAAAGCTCTCATCAATCTCCAAAGGAGAGCAGGGTCCAAAATTAGGGGAAGGTGGCTTTGGCTGGAACGTATTCATGACCTGAAGTGTTCTCTAATTGTGCAGATATTCCCATAAAGCTTATGTTATTAAGTTGAGCTACAGTACATCTGTCATCTCCATAAGTAACGCCACAGTGAATCTGTAGGTAAGCTCGGAACCTTGCCGTGAGCCATGTTGGGCTCTTAGCTTCTGCTCGGCGTTGTTATCTGTGCAGTTATAGCATCTCAGGGGCACGACTCAGGTGCTGGGTTTACAGGATTCACTTCCTCACAGATGCCCTTAGCTCCCCAAGACGACAGAAATTGTTACAAAAGATGGAGGCAGAAAGACCAGAGGACCCTGAATGTGTACTCCCGCTAGCCTGTTTGGAAGCAGCTTGGGGCCAGTGTAGAGAGCTGGAATGGGAAATTAATAGTCTTGGGTTCTGTTCTGACTCTTACAAACTGCTCAGCCTAAGGAAAATCACTTATTGTGTGGGCCTCGCTCCTGCCATCTTTAAAATAGTGACACACACACATGCCCAAGTACATGCCCCTTCATGGTAAGCACAGCAGTCTGCAAGCTGAGATGTTGAGTTCTTAGGATGAAAGTAATGACTATTAAGTGTATTCTACCAATTGGTCTGCTATCCTATGGCCATTCTGCAAAGGGCAGCAACACCTGCCATAATCCACCATCTCTTTTTTTCTGGGGAAAGAGAGGAAAGAAGGTTAATGATGTCTCTACCCAAGAGAAATTTAAAACAAGTTGATGTCTAAATGCATCGTTGATGAAGTTGGATGACTCATTATCTGCTTGTGATGTAGAAGCCAGACTATTATAAACATAGTAATTCTTAGTACATTAGGAATTTTCCAGCACTGACAATATTTAAGAACAATCAGATTCATCCCTAGTCATCACACCCCAAAACCAATCATGGACTACCATTTTGGGGGCAGAACTGAGTGTTCAGTGGAGGCTGTCCACGAAGGGACAAAATTGGGAGTATTTGCTTTAGCACATATGGTTGAATTAGTTGTTATTCGCTATAGAAAAATCACATTTCATATTTCCTAGGAAACAAGGCAAACTTTTTCAAGATTTGATTCCGTATTCAGCAGAATCTCTCTCCACAGCTTTTTCCGAGCATCACTGTAAGGTTTTCCCCTGTTTTAAAAAATTAGCTTGAGAAGAAAATGAACTGAGTTTGGAAAAGTATGCTAGGGAGATGCAAGTGAGGGTTTACAAACCCAGGGAAAACGTGCTGAAGAAAACCCCCCGCAAACTGGGGTCAGCAGACATTACTTTACAGACATGTCCATGGTTTGTCCAGATTGGTTAGGGCATGTTTCTTTGCAGCAATAAAAAACTAGAGACATTAACAAGCAATGATGTTAGATGGAATTAAGTAGCATTCAGACCATGAAAGGGAAAATTAAGGAGCTAACCTTCCACCGCCCAGACAGTTTATCCATTCAGTAAAAATAACAAACCTGTCTTTCCTGCCATCCCTGCCATCAATGGGAGAAAGTAATTCAGATGGTCCCGAAGGCAATGGCCGCCATATGCCCTCGTGCAGCTGTCCTTTCAGGACCCTCCTGTTGGCTTTGCGTGACTAACTGGCCCGCTAAGTGAGATATATTTTGGTTGTGAATCTTGCCTCTCTTGGTGGTTCCTGATGCACCTTGATGCAGGCACTGCCATGTATCACCGCCTTTCTGCAAGAGCGCCACCCAGACACCATCCGTAGGATTGTTAACAGAATGATTCACAAACTGGTGGCAGCAGCTAAAAGCAGTGCAGTTTGCGACCCTAAGCATGATGCCAAGATTCTAAATGGACTGTTGCAACAGCAAAGCTGCCTGAAGATTCTAAAACACAATTGTGTCAGTAGGGTTTTCGTAGGGTGGCATAACCTGTAAGCGATGAGTGCACCCATCGTGTTTTCTCCCTGGGCACAGCATCCTTGCACTCTACTGGGTCTCCTGTCTCGTGGCTACTGTTTATTTGCATCCACAGGCACAGAGCAGGGATTCTGCAGAAAGAGCCCCAGAGTGGTGTCTGATTCCCATAGACCTTTGCAGCCAGCTCTCACAAAGTGATTTCCAACATTCAGTTTCTGAGAATTCTGACCATGATATGCAGACCATAGCAGATCTTAATGACAATAATATTATCTTGCATTTTCATCATGTTTAACAGTTTACAAAATGCCTTCACACACATTATCATATTTAATCCCTGTGAGACGGGTGGTCTCTTCTCCATTCTACTGGCAGTTCAGTGTAGTGGAAAGAGCTCTGAAACCAGACAGACTTAAGTTCAAATCCTGGCAATGACCCCGCACTAGCTCTCCAACCACAAACAATTTGCTTCATTTCTCCCAGTTTCTTTTTTCTTACCTATAAGATGAGGAATCATTTCTACGACCTATAAGATGAGGTGAGTGGTAAGAATTAAATAACATATGTAAAGATGCATAGCACAGGCCCTAATGCATAGAAGCACTGGGTAGTCATTAGTTTCTATCCACTTAAAGATGAAGAAAATGAAGCTTGAGAGGTTAAGGGAATTGCTCAAAGTAACAGCCAGTAAACGGCAGAACTGAGATTTCATTTATTTTATAAACATTATTGAACACCTACTATATGCCAGTGCCTCAGGCAGAGGAAAGTGGAAAAGACATAATTCTAGCTCTTGAACTGTTCACGGTAGAGTGCCAGAGCCTGAAATGCAAATAATCGATTACAATTTAGTGTGATCTGAGAGGCAAAACGTATTGAGAGAACGTCCTGAAGTTATAGATGCACCCAGGTACCTATGCAGGAAATAAGTCTGAAGAAGAGGACCCTTCAGGGGAAGCAGCCATACAGCTCCATCTGAAATAGAATTTCATCAGGTGGATCTGAAGCACAGAGGGGGACACTTGGGGACAGACAAGAGGGGAGAGGGAGGTTCTCGGGTGGCAAAAGTGAGAGGAATTGGAAGGGCTCATAAGGAATGCTGAAAAGCATGGATCTCTGTCTAATCAACACTCTGACAAATCCACGGGATGATTTTACGTAAAGAACCAATGTGGCCAGATTTGCATTTTTGAAATTGGGGCAGCAGTGTGGAAGATTGACTGGAGGAGAGCAATAATGGAGCAGCAGTTCAATGAGAGATAATGAGGCTGTGAACTAAGAAAGTGGCAGAGCAGACAATTTGGAGAGATGTAGCAGAGGCGGAATTGACAGGACCGGGCAATTGATTAGATGTCAAGGCGTGAGAGGAAGAGAGGAGTCAAGAAGGACTCCCAGGTCGTTAGCTTAGATGACTGGGTGAATGGTGATGTCCCCACTGACACAAGGGGGAGGAGAGTGGGTTTGAAGGGATAATAATGGGTTCATTTGGATTTGTTGATTCTAAGAGACAACTAGACACTGTCTAGGAGGAGATGTTTAGTAGAGAGTTAAAAACATGGGTCTGGAGCTGGGGAGAGGACTGAGGGTGAGAAGCAAAGATCGGGGGTCATCAGCTTTTAGATGATGGGTAAAGCTGGTCTTATGCTAAAACGATAGGGAAGGAAGAAAGAGGGTCATGAAGAACTCTAGAAAATACCAAAATGTAAGTGCTAGAAGTGAGGACTGTCAGAGAGGAGGAAGTACCAGGAGGAAGGGGGGCTTAAGACGGTCAAGGGAGACAAGTGTTTTGTGATGCTGAAAATAGAGGAAGGGACCATATTCCACCAAGAGTCAGAGAAGACAGAGACGGAAACTCCTATCATATTTGGCAATAGAATATCACTGTGGCAGCTTAGTTTTAGACAAGGTTGCTAAAAGAAGAAGCTTTCAACTTGTTTTTGTTTTTACTATGACCCAGAATAAGAAGAATATTTTGTACTGTGACCTGGGACAAAAGTTTCCTGAACAATACTCACTTTCTGACATTTCATAGTTGTGTTCTATTCTATTATTCTGTTCTATTCTATTCTATTCTATTATTCTATTCTATTCTATTCTATTCTGTTCTGTTCTATTCTTTTCTATTCTATTCTATTCTGTTCTGTTCTATTCTATTCTATTTTATTCTATCTGATCCTATCCCATCCCATTCCATTCTGAATGCTGCTTGGTACTCACAGAATTTGTCTTATAACCAAGTAATGGGTTGCAAGCTACAGTTTGAAAGAGCATTGGTTTGGAATTCCCTGGCAGTCCAGTGGTTAGGACTCAGCGCTTTCACTACCAAGGCCCAGGTTCCATCCCTGGTCAGGGAACTAAGATCCTGAAAAAGCATTGGTTTAGATAAACATAATTTTCCTAGAGGAAAATTATGTGAAGTGTAAGATGGAGGAAAGGACACTGGATTTTGAGTGAAGACACCTGATTCATGGCGTGACTCAGCTACTTACTGGCTGTGTGACCTTAGATATGCCCATTAACCTCTACGTGTCTCTTTCATTATGTGTAAAATTCAGATAATACATCAGCTGCAAAGGGATCTTCTGGGGATCCAATCAGGTAAAATATGTTAATGCAAAAAGAGTATGTCTAGAATAGTCCTGGTCAAACTAAGACTTTTTTTAGTCATACTCAAAGAAAGAGCAGAATGGTGCGTTATGTGTTGGTTCTGGCTCTCTTACCTGAATCCTGGAGCCAGAACATACCAAGAAACAAAATTGAACAGAAATTTAATCATGCAGCATTAGTGCTGTTGCCACAACACATATAAAATACTCTTGTTCCAATACTATTGTCACCATCTTGGTTTTCTGATTCATACCCAGAGTCCTTTATTACAAGGACTTTCAATAAAGTCCTATTGGGAGAAGACCCAATCCAGGCAGGTTTCCTCACCATAGTGTGAAAAGACAGGAGAAAGGCTGCAGGAAAACATAAAAAGATGGGATCCTTCCATATAGGCAATAATCCACATGAACTTCAGTAGGCCTCGTGGTATCACTGTATTAAAGCCTAATACGATCATTGATTTTTGTGATTCATTTGACCAGCTGCTACACTTAAATACCTAATATATGCACTGACTTAGGTGCAAGGAAGATGACCAAGGCATGGTTCCTGACCCCAAAAAGTGTACAAACAGATGGATTAGCAGACACATAAATAGATAACTTTAAGTAAATGGTACAGGTCCCCATCCCTGAGGGTCTTCTCTACAAAGTTAGGGGGCTTAGAGTACATTGCATTGGGTCTGGAAGCCACTGATGGGGACTGACTGCTCTGGCAGCCATATGGAAAGGATGTTAAGAGTGGGAAGTCCAGGGATAATTGCAGTGATCCAAGAGAGACGAGTTAAGGGCCTGAATAAGAGAAGCAGTATTAAGGGTGGAAAGGAAGAGTTCGATTTGAGAAATATTTTGGATGCTGTATTTAGATGTGGGGGTTGAGGTCAGGTAATAAATTCTTTAGGAACAAAAAATGACTAAAACTGCCCTATTCTACCCAACAATACTGTCATCCTCAAGTTCAGGGTCGAGTATGGAAAAATTAAGACATATCTACAAGGTACTGTAATGTGAAGTAGGAGATGCTAAGTGTTGAAAGAGAGGCAGAGATACCTGGCTATAGGAATCAGAAGGAAGAGGCAAAAGTTCCAACTGGGTGATTCAGGGAAGGCTTCATGGAAGAAGTGGCATTCAAGATGGGCTTTGACAATGGATAAGATTTTGCCACGAGTTGATAAGAGGAAAGCGTGTTTCTAGTTGAAGGAGCATCCTGAGCAGTCACTCTGGTAGGAGAAGGTCTAGTCCAGAGAGACAGGCTCTGGAGTCACATAGGCCTGGGCACAAACCTCAACTCGTTCACATTCTAATCAAAGAATTAGGGGCAAGTTACTTTGCTCCTTCAAGCCTCTGCTCCTCATTTGTAAAATCATTTATTTATTTCTTTATCTTAAGGAGTTGTTGTGAGATTTAATGAGATAATGTATTTAGCTATGGACTCAGTGCAAGTAATCAATACAGTTAGCTGTTATCCTATTATTAGGACAAAGTAACAGGGAGTGGGGCTTGATGTGGGATTTGTCATATAAAGGAAATGCATATGGCACAGAACAAAATGGAGGGAATGAAGGTAGGTCAGAGAGTCTGGGAGAGATTGTGGAAGGCCTTTAGAGCTAGATTAAGGCATTTGGACTCTTCTGAGATGACAATGAGGAGCCACAGAAAATTTACAAATAGGGTGAGAAGTTGAACTGCGTTAACTGAGATTAACCAGCAGCCATACTGAAGATAGTTTGAAGAAATGAGGAATTGAAAGCATGGAGATCGTTTTTGGAATTTTTGCAAGAGTTCAGATGAGAGGCAATGAAGGCCCGAATTTGTGTAGTATTAGTAAGGAAGGGTAAAAGATCTTAAACATGAGGGAAGTTGTTAAGGGGAAAGAAGGAGAAATATCAAAGACACCCAAGTTTCCAGTTGTGGTTACTGGAATGAGCAATAATAAGTATTAATATAATAACAAATATTAAGAAGACAAGAGGAGAAGTAGGTCAGGAGTTATAGGAGTCAGAAAATAAAGCAAAATGGTGGTTTCAGTTTTGGAGATTGTATATTATCCCAATATCCATTCTCCTCTGTCTTGTACAGTTAGAGACCTCATTTCCCAGCCTACCTTGCAACTGGGTATTGCCATGTGATTAAGTTCTGACTGATGGGGCGTGAGCAGAGTGATGTGTATCCCTTCCAGATCATCCCCTTTTAAAGAGCTACTTGTTTTCCATTCTTTAGTCCCTGTTCCTGAAGGCCTGTATAGAAATGCAGTAGCCAGGAGCCAGCTTCCACCATGCAGCCAAGGGCAACACCCAAAGCCTTAGAGCAACATGGGGCCCTAGCAGAGCTGCTCCTCTGCCCCCAGATCTCTACCAGCTCAAATTTGCACATAAGTGAGAAATAAACCTTCCATAGTGTTTACGCCGCTGTTATTTTGGTTTCTGTTAAAACAGCTGAGACAGTTCCCCAACTGTAGAGAGATGATGAGCTTTAGATAGAGCAGAAGGTAGATGGAGATGGTCAGGAGAGAGTTGAGGCTGAGGCACTGTAGCCATAGAGATAGGGCAGGGGTGGGGATATTGATGTAGGAGTCGTGCGAATAATGAAGACAATCAAAGCCATCTAGGAAATGGGATTGCTAAGGGAAACATTGGAGAGAGGGAAGGGGTGAGGACCACAGAATGCCCCGACAGTACAACTGCTGGGGTGCGGGGGCAGGGAGAGAAGGAACAGAGATTGAGACTGAAATGGAGACAGATTTGGAATGGTGATGAGTTAAGAAGGAGGAAGAGAAAGTAGAAGAGAATCATGGCAAAAGGCATTTGGGAGAAATTTTTTTTCCATAGGAAAAGGGGCCATCAATGTCAAATTCCGCAGGGAGGTCAGGGAGGGTAAGAAATGAACACATGTGGGGGGTGAGGGATTAGAGTATACTTAGAACAGAAAATGACCACGGAAAAGTCAAGTTATTTTCAAAATAATGTGCTTAAGAAGACAGGGAATTTTATACTAAAATTTGAAGAGTTCAATCTAAAATTAATTTTTAATAAGTATAAGGCAAATAATACATGTAGAAACTTCCCCCTCCGGGAGGTAGAACTTAATCCTCCGCACCCCTCAGTCTGGGCTGGATTTAGTGACTGGCTTCCAAAGAATAGGGTGAAGAAAGGGAAACAATAGTAACTTTAGAATGGAGAAACCCGACAAATACCACCCACCTTACCCAAGCGATCAAGGTCAGCAATTCTAGCAATAAGTCACACGGATATAATGTACCCCCTGTATGATGTGATGAGAAGGGCAATTCCACTCTGCGGTGTTCTCTCTCAAAACTCAGACCCCAGTCTAAATGTGAGGAAAACATCAGAGAAACTCAAATTGAGAGACATTCTACAAAATACCTGACGAGTACCCTTCAAAACTGTCAAGGTCATGAAATACTGTCACACAACAGCAACTCAGAAGACATGATGACTAAATGCAATGTGGGATCCTGGAACAGAGAAAAGGACATTAATGGAAAAACTAGTGAAATCCTAATAAAATCTGAAGTTTAATTGACAGTACCGTACAAATGTTAATTTCTTTCTTTTTGACAAATATACCACAATTACATAAGATGTTAAAATACGGGAAACTGGGTGAAGGATATACCCTCTTTACTTTGTAAATTTCTGTAAATCTAAAATTATTCCAATATAAAAAGCTTATTTTGGGGCTTCCCTGGTGGCGCAGTGGTTGAGGGTCCGCCTGCCAATGCAGGGGACGCGGGTTTGTGCCCCGGTCCAGGAAGATCCCGCATGCCACGGAGCGGCTGGGCCCGTGAGCCATGGCCATTGAGCCTGCGCGTCTGGAGCCTGTGCTCCGCAACAGGAGAGGCCACAACAGTGAGAGGCCCGCGTACCGCAAAAAAAAAAAAAAGCTTATTTTTTTGGCCACGCCACGTGACATGTGGGATCTTATTTCCCCAACCAGGGATCGAACCCCCGCCCCCTGCATTGGAAGCGCAGAGTCTCAACCACTGGACTGCCAGGGAAGTCCAAAAGCTTATTTTTTTTTAAAGTGGAAGGCAAGGGCAGAGTTTGGGAATGGTTCCTGCCAGGACTAAGCAAGTTTGAAATATAGAGCTTCTGTTCCCCCACGGCCCTACTCTTCCCCTCCCCCCACTAATTTTTTTTTTCCATTAGTCTGTTATTACAGTACAATGGAATGTTCAATTTCACACTGTATGTGGCATTCCATGCCAACTAGAATAGTTAATGCAACTTTACATTTATGACTCTGCTTGGGTGTGAATTATTGTGTTTATGAAAATCTCCATATTAATGTCTGATTGTAAATCATTCTGCCGGCTCCTCTTATTAATAGCTCAATTCCCACGACTCACTGCTGCAAGCTATTCAGATTAGTGCAACCGTACAGGAAAGGGGCTGCTTCCCATTTGTTTACCATTTAATTCTAACCATCTTGGGCTTTGCTCTAAAGCCACCATCCTCTAAATTGCCCAAGCCAGATATTTTGACTGTGTTTCTTTGTTGGTGAGGACCTTCTCTGAGGAGAAGCATTTATTATTCTCTGTTCTCACATTGCCTGCTTTTTAGGAATACCTGCTGGAAAGTGATTCTGGCATGGATTCTGGAGTTGGCTCAAGCCCTGGCTCTGTCCCATATTGGCCACATGATCTTGCTAAGTTATTTAGTCTTTCTCTGGGTTCCAGTTTCTTCATCTAAAGTGGGAATTATAACACGTTTTCTACAGATGGTATGAAAATTAAATGTGATGGTGTTCATAGACTTAGTATGGTTCCTGGCACATAGGAAGCCCTCAGTGGTCTTTTTGTGATGGTAATTATACCACAATAATGATAATATTAATAGTCGATATAGATGAAAGAATTCTGCCCTGGCAGCTGGAAGGTCTGGGTTATAATTTCAGTTTCTCTCTAAACTAGATTGCTGATCTTGGAAAAGTCACTTCATATCTCTGGCTCCCAGATTTCCCATATGTAAAATGAAGAACCTGCATTTTTTAAGCATCTCCTCCAGGGCTAGTATTCTATACTTTATGCATAGAACAAGTAATCACCCCTAAAATGTGTGCCCACTTTTATTCCTTTTTCCATCCTCCCCAACCCAGCCCCTTCTCCTTGTGTCAAAAAGTGCCTCAACTGGAGCTTACAGAATATTCAGGAAGGGGACAGCCTTGGCTTTGTTTTATCATGCTTCCTCACATGACAGCTCAAATCAGACCCCCTACCCCAGCCCCCTTACTGGCAGAAGGGGAAATATGAAATATCAGCAGGCAAGGAGGTTTTCTATGCTTCTGTAAATCATTAAAGTGGCCAATATTTTCCTTTGCTGCACCTCTCTTACCTCACAATATCTTTTTTTCCTGTAGTGAAATCCATTCCCCCAGCCTAGAAATGTGGGCACTTTATAGAAAATCTTTAGCTGGTACCAGCACAAATGGATGGGTCTTATTTTCTGTCTGCAGTTCATGGTGTTGCAAAGGCATTGCCAAAAACTATTGACTGAGACATAAAAGGAAAATAATGGATGGACATGAATGTGGCCTTGTTCACATATACATTTACAAACACACAGACAATGAACATGATCGTGTCCACACTTGCAGGAAGATATTCCGCAAAGAGGCCTCCTAATTCATAGCCCGACACCCTACCCCCGCCCACGCTCAGGACCTACCCTATGCACTGGAGGAGAGGGAGAAAGCGGGGGGTAAGCCCAGGCAATGTGATTTGAGGGACTGGGAAATATCCCCAGTACATCTCCCTGATCTCTGGGCCGTGATTCTGGAAATAGCACTCTTGAAGATCCATCCACTATGTCATTTTAAAACTAGAAAGAAAATAACATTCAGAATCTTTCTGGGATTCTTTTTCTAATATGACACTTCCTAAAAGTTATTGTGCTTTGTGGTTTAAGAATGAGACGGGGGGACTTCCCTGGTGGCGCAGTGGTTAAGAATCCGCCTGCCAATGCAGGGGACACGGGTTCGAGCCCTGGTCCTGGAAGATCCCACATGCCGCGGAGCAACTAAGCCCATGCGTCACAACGACTGAGTCTGCGCTCTAGAGCCCATGAGCCACGACTACTGAAGCCCACGCGCCTAGAGCCCGTGCTCTGCAACAAGAGAAGCCGCTGCAATGAGAGGCCTGCACACCGCAATGAAGAGTAGCCCCCACTCACCGCAACTAGAGAAAGCCCGCGTGCAGCAACGAAGGCGCAACGCAGCCAATAATTAGTTAATTAATTAATTATTTTTAGAAAAGAAGGACTCGGGGTGGAGGTGTTCATATAATGTCACATGTAATCTTCACACATTTGTGAGGGAATTGTTATTATCCCCATTTTACAGATGATGAAACTGAGGTCTTCATTCAACATCACCCAGTTAGGAAGTGGAGCAGCTGGAACCTGAGCACAGGCTCTTGAACTCAGTCCCAATGTGTTTTCCATTCTAGCAGATTCTTTTCTAGCACAGGATTCTGAAATAGAGGGGGAACCAACTGCAGAAGCTTGGCTTCTTTTTGATCAGAGGACTCATAGTTTGTGGGAGAAAGGGCAGTGGGGCCTGAGAGGCAGAGAAGAGGAGTCATAGATATAGAGTTGGGATGCACAATGTTTAGTAAGTGTGCAAATGTCACTCACTTTATACTCACCCCATCTGCAGAGCCCAGTGGAATCCTTGTGCTTGTGTGCCCAGCAATATCGAATCTACCTATACATTTACTTACCCCCTGTGTGAATGATTTGTGTCCCATTATCTTTAGAAAGGGAGTGATAATCCTCATCTTACAGAGGTACCATGAGGATTGCTGAGGCATGTCTACATTTGAGTAAAATTTCTACACAGGTATTTTTCAGTGATTAGTATGCAGGAAAGGGAGGAAATTTCAAATGCACCAGAAATTTTTTACTCAGTAAGCTTTCTTGTTAAAGAATCACTAAGGTACATGATTTATATACATACAGACTGCTCTACGTTTACAAAGCCAACAGCCTACACAGGTACCCAGTACCTGGCTACCTGTGCTCACGTGACGTGCTCGGGGAACAGGAGGTAAATAAATGATCTTGCTGAAAACCAGAAAAGAAAAAAAAGAGAGAGAGAGGCATTTAATTCCCTCCTTGTTTCTGCTTTCCTTCCTTCCTTCCCTCCTTCCTTCCTTCCTTCCCTCCCTCCCTCTCTCCCTCCTTCCTTTCTTCCTTCCTTCCTTCCTTCCCTCCCTCCCTCCCTCCTTCCTTCCTTCCTTCCTTCCTTCCTTCCTTCCTTCCTTCCTTCCTTCCTTCCTTCCCTCCTTCCTTCCTTCCTTCCCTCCTTCCTTCCCTCTTCCTCCTGCCCTCCCTCCCTCCTACCTCCCATTTTTTCTTCCTCCCTTCCATCATCCCTCCTTTGCCTCTCTTTGCACTATTTGGTAGCTTTGAACCCAAATAAGCTGAATTAATTCATTCCAGGAGCCTCGATTGTCCAATTGTCCCTCAACCCTCACCCATCTCCCCTTCTTCCATGGCATGTACCACTCTTTTCTTGTGGGTGATGTCTTCCATGGGGCCATGAGCATCCCTCACAACTGGAGGTCCACAGGCAGGCCTTTTATAGTCACTCAGCACTGGCCACGCTCATTCAAACTGAAGGGCCCCTTGGATATCCTTCATCTCTGGCAGAACCAACATTCAGACCAAACGATCTGCCCAGTGTGCTTAGCCTACTGTCAGGGAGGCCTTCTGTCCAAGTTCAGCCTGACCAAAGGCTGCTTCCTCCCACCAGAACTGTGAATTGTCCAGAAAAGGAGTCGAGTGCAGGATGATAAAAGCCCTCAAAGAGAGAGGCAGGGCTCAGAGCCAGTGCTTTGAGGGGCGACAAGATTCCCTTTATGACGGGGAAGGGGCAGCTCAGCCCTCAGCACTATGGCATCCGCTTCTCCGGGCTGGATGCCGCCTCGGCCCTCTGCCCTGCAGTGCGTCCCTTGTTTAAATGATGCCCACGCTCTCCTGAGACCCCGCCACTCCCATCCTGCTCTCGGGGCTGCTCCTGCCCCCATCACATCCCCTTCCCTGGACTGCACGGACTCTCCGGAGGTTAGGGGAGAATGGCTGATTTCTTTTTGTTCCTTCTTAGATGTTCTGTTTGTTGAGCGAATTGTTTTCTTCCCGGCTCTGAGCTGGCGGCTGACACGGGCTCACCTGTGCTAATTAGCTAAGCCAGCTGGTGCCTTGGGAAGGTTTTTCTGGGCTCCTCTATGTGTGTTGTTTTTTTAAACATTATCAATACCCTCTCGGGCTGGGCTCCCTCACGCACTCCCTATTGTTCTCCTGTTTGCATTGTGCCAGGGAGTCCTGCTCAAGGACTCAGGGAGCCTCAGAAGACACGCTTCTCCCGAGCCTGGCTTTCAGCCTGGAGCTGGGGGAGGCCGCTGGGCAGATGCAGCTTGACCTCCCCCACGCCTGCGTCCGAGTCCGCGACCACGACTTGGAGCCAGTGTCAGTAGCGGTGAACAGCTCCCCAGGAGGCCCGAGTGGACCCCGGACAGTTGGGTAAAGATTGCTGTGCAGCTCCAAGGCAGACACCTTTCCCTCTCTGGGCCTCTGGTTCCTCGTTTCTAGTTTGGGTGTGAGTACCCTAGCCCCGTGATTTGGTCTCAAAGGAGCATCCTGAGATTCAGACCTTCTTAGTGGGAGGGGTACAAGGAAAACACATTCACAAATAGGACGTCACTTGCTCCTGCCTTAGTCCTGAAGATGGACAACGCATACCTTTCCCAAGTGGCACCCAAAGAGGTCTCAAGCAGACAGGGGCAGGCTTCCACCCTGAAGCCCCGCCTGCAGCTGGCCCTGCCCTCCTCTCTGCCCACTGGGATCCATCTGCATATTTTGTGCAAGAGACACAGGAAGATTCTCTGCCGCTCTCCCTTCTCCCACTGGTATCTAGCTGTAGTGGCTGGGGATGCCCCAGGTGCACACTGTGAGAAAATGTCTTCAATGTGATTTTGTTTTATATATATATATATATATTATATATATATTTCAATAAACAGGTGCTAGTTCAAATTAGGTTTTATTGATGGCTCATTCTGGGATTTAGATTTTTCCTGCTGCCTTCTCCAGATTAAAGCATATTCTGAAAATCTCTGGTGGACCTGGTGCTGGAGAGATTTTCTCTTTCCTGTTCAAGCACAGGAAAAATATTTTTTCTGTTCTCAAAATGAAAGGTGTTAGGAATAATATCTCATTTTTACTGAGAAAGTAGTATGTGTCAGATACTGTGCTAAGGACATACATAAGCTATTTTGTTAATTCATACAATGAACTTAGGTCCTCCCCGTTTTACAAAAGCTCAGAGAGGTTAAGGAACTTGTCCAAAGTCGCACAGGTAGTAAGTGGGGGAACCCAGAACCAAGCCCTGACCTTTCTGACCTTGGAGCACCTTCTTTCCTGGATCTTCTCCTGGACCCCCAGTTTCAACATCAGCAGCCCTGACTGCTGGGAGAGTCACCACATCTGATGACAACATGAAAGAGTAGAGAGGACACTGACCTCAACACCAGGTCCAGGTTTCCAGCCCTGACTCTACGGCCCAGTGCCAGAAAAACCCACAAAACCAGTGAAGTCTCCAAGCTTTTGTATCCCGACTTCACAAAATTAACGTGAAGATTAAATAAGATAATATTCATGGAAATGCTTTGGAAACTATAAAGCACTCTAGGAATACAGAGTATGGTATTTTGTTCTGACGCTGTCCAAGACTGAGAGCTGTGTTAACTCTGTGCATGGAAAAAGTCCCCCTGTCCTTAGTAATGCCTGCATCCCCCACATTCAGCCCTACCGCCATGGAGGTGTGAGTGTTAAGTCTTCCCTGGCACCGGTCCCTGCAGCAACCTCCAGCTCCTTTACTCCTGAGGCTCCCTCTGGACCAGAGGAGGCTGGAATGACTGAGTCAGCTGCATTTTCTTCCATCTCAGGGCTCCCTTAAACCTGTTACTGAAATTGGCTCCATGGTACCGCAGGTTTGCTTGCCATCCAGCAAGTCCCCTGGGGTGGCCCCCTTAATCACATTTGCTCTCTCTCCTCGGTCTGGCTGGCTAGGAGGACAGCAGGTAGGTGCGCAGGGTTTCTATGTATAGGTGAATGTGTGAGAGTGTGTCTGTCCCCTGGGAGGAGCCGGGACTAAGTTCTCCTGCAATAAAAGTGAGTTAGTTGCTGTCTTCCCATAACCGTAATCCATCCCACTTCTTCCAAGGAAGTGACAGGCCCCCGGGGTGATGCATCTCCATGATTGGGAGAAATTGGCTATTTTAGTCCTTCTCTAGCAGGAGCAAGCTCTTTGAGATGTCTTACAGCAGCCTGCCAGGCCCCTCTGCTGTTGAGAACACCCTCTCCTAGTTTGTTCCCTGGTTCCTGGGCTCCCGCAGTGATCCTGGTGGGCTTCGGAGCCCAAGGGACACCCTGCTCTGCTCTGCCGGGAAGCTGGTCCTCTTTCAGAGGTGGGATACACCAGATCCTTTCAGATGCTCCCAGCCACCCAGGTTCCGCCTCTCAGCAGAGGAGCTGAGAGCATCCCCCAGGGGGGCTGGGGGCACAGCCCGAAGCAGGCCCGCCACCAGTGTGACGTTTCTTTGAAGTCTTATGTTTTATCTCAGGAATACATGTGAATTTTGCATTCCATGCCACAATATATATCTGTTTGTTCTAATATAAAAATGTTTAACCCCATATCTTCAAGTAAAACTGATGCCCTCGGAAGATACATTTGTTTATTCTGTGCCTTTATACCGTCTCGTTTACCACCGCATACCCCCAGGGGTACAAGCGCTCTAGTTGGAGAAGCATCTGCAATAGTAACAACAACAAAAAGCGTGTGTGTTCAGAGCTTCCCTTCCTCAGTATTCTGTAAAAGATGCTGTCTCTCTGCTAAGCCCTCATGTCTTAGGTTCTGGACACTAGGATAACAGAGAGACAAGAAGAACTTGGGAAGCAGCAAAGGCTAAACTGATCCACAATTTAGCCTGGCTGCTCCCAGTTGTTTGTTGAATGAATATTTTTCCTTCCTGCCTTAGTTCAACATTACCATGGAGAATCAAATCCTAATCAGGCGGAGACAGCCTTTTTCCCAGTACCGCTCCCCCACTCCAGGAGGCTGCAAAGGTAACAGCCCAGGCATCTTTGTTATTTACCTGCCTATCATTTGCACCTGTCTCAGAGAGTGAACAGTAGCTTCTTTATAAGTTACGAAGTTCTTATTTTTTTTTCATTTTCTGATGTATATATATATTTTTTTACAACTTTATTGGAGTATAATTGCTTTACAATGGTGTGTTAGTTTCTGCTTTATAACAAAGTGAATCAGTTATACATATACATATATCCCCATATCCCCTCCCTCTTGTGTCTCCCTCCCACCCTCCCTATCCCACCTCTCTAGGTGGTCACAAAGCACCGAGCTGATCTCCCTGTGCTATGCGGCTGCTTCCCACTAGCTATCTATTTTACATTTGGTAGTGTATGTATGTCCATGCCACTCTCTCACTTTGTCACAGCTTACCCTTCCCCCGCCCCTTATCCTCAAGTCCATTCTCTAGTAGGTCTGAGAGGATATGACCTTGAGAAGTGGCTCAGGGTGTGGGGTGGTGCCGGGAGGAAGGAGCAGCAGTTCTTTTTCCGATTTGAATTGTCTCCAGGGGAAGCCAGTTAAGAAGAAAACTGATGTCGGGATTGAGCAGATGAAAGAAGAGAAGTCTTGGAACTTTAGAAAACAAGAATGAGGAGGATTGATTTGACTGAGAGGAAGCCTTTTGGACGATCAAGGGGATTCCACTTGGATTGAACAAGTAGGACAAGCTGGTCACTGGAGGAAGTCCCCAGAGGCCAGGCAACTCTACTTAGAGTAATTTAGAGGCATGTCCTTGCCCAGAGGCAAGGGACTGGACCGGGTGATGTGCTGCAGCCCCCTCGAGCTCCCTCCCGCCTTCTCCACTACCCGCTATGGTCCGCAGAAGGTACAGCTATAGGTTAGATAAATGATGGCACCCAAAAGCACAACCTGATATAACATTCGCAGTATTTCTTAGACAAGGGAAACATCCAGTTCTGTGATTTCACTTGATACAACAAAGCCAGACCTTTATCACACGACCGTACGCAGAAGCCGAGAGTGAGAGAATTGTAAACGTCTCAGAGCCCCTCTAGACAGCCCCGTATGGAGACACATTTCAGTGGGGGAGGAAGGGGTGGGGAGGAAATGTGAAGCCGGCCAAGTCGCAGTGCTCTGATTTGCAGGGAGCGTGGCGTGGATATTTCAAATCATTTCCTTTTCGTTAGTACCTCATCTCCCAACTGTTCTCTGAGTATTGTCTCGAATGTGGCGAAACAGCCGGCCTCAAATGTCAAAGCCACAGGGCTTCGTTAAATTATGTTGTCTTGCTACATTGGTGTGTCATGTCAACTCAAACTCCTGTACAGCTTCTGGGAGAAGGAAATGTTGTCTGACGATGAATTTAAAGGAAAATGAGCCATTTTTATCAAGGCCACTCAACATTAAATATAGCTTTGGCTCTGGTCTTATCTGAGGATGCAGAAGTACTTGAGGGGAGTTACTGTGGAGCCAGAGTCCCTAATTCCTTTTGCATTTCCAGGCTGTGGGGTCTGAAGTGATGCTTATGAAGCATCAGGGAAATGGAACCAATATCTGACACCAGAGCCCCAGATGGAACTTTGTTCTATTCGCGTTAATTGAATGCTGTGCTATAAACGGTTACATATGCCTATTCATACAAATTAACTCATTTAGCCCTGTGGAGCACACGGTATTGGCCCCATTTTTGTCAGATGTGGAAACTGAGGCTCGGTGTTGGGGGAAGCATCTTGCTCAAGGAGCCCATACTAAAAAGTAACGCAACCAGGATTTGAACAAAGATGTCTAATGCCAGAACTTGGGCCCTTTCTGCTCCACCACTCCAAGAGGAAGCCTCACTCCACATTCATGTATTCACTTATTCCTTTACTTAGACCCTCAACAAATACGTATTGGGCATCTACCGTGTGCCAGGCATTAAGGACACAGAGATGACTTGGACAAGGCCCCTGCACTGAAAGCTTGTAGAATCTAGTGGAACTCACCATCTAGTCCTGAAATATTTATTCAACAAATATGTAACATTTAGTCGAACAAACAGCTAGCCTGATTGCTCACACTTCTAGGCAGTTGTTTCCATGTCTTATAGTTGTTTCTGCTCTTGTTTTATGAGCGGGTGGCATCCTCTGGTACCCACGCTCAAGAGGCAAGGCAAACTCCTGGTCAAGACCTCGGGGAGACTTCATCGTGGATTTCCTAGGGCTGGAGCGAGGCCCAGACACTGTATTTTTTTAGAAGTTCTACAGGTGAAGCATCCAATTGCCACCCCGAGGACGACTGAAACCCAAAGCTCAGAGGAAACACATTCTTTTGGGGATCTAAGTGTAATTTTGCTTTTCTGACTTTTATTCTTTCATTTTGGGCCCTGATTAGTTTGGGAAAAATTAATGAAGAGGATTTTTTTTTTTTTGGCTTTCACTGTATGATTTCTTGGATTATTATATTAAACAGACCCTCAGTCTTAGGCCAGACATTAGCTGGTTAACAGTGCGCATTGGCCAGTGGCCAAGAGTTACTTGTTTGAAACCACTGTCATTGAACTAACTGGCTTGATTTTCAGACGAGCCCCTCCCCTGCACACACCATTCTGAAGACACTGTCTGAAAGACCTCAGCCTTGGCCTCCTGTTGCTTTTGAAAGTCTCACCGGTGCTGCCCCGCCCACCTCCCTCCTGCTGCCTCCTCCATTTAGCGGTACAGAACCCGTGCTTTGGCTCTGACACCTGCTCTTCATCCCCTGCCTCTTTCATTCTCAGGCTTCAAAGGCCCACGCTCACCTGGTGAAGAATGCTCCAGTGCCTTGGACCTGTGAAAGTTTGGGCCCGTTTGAGCCCTTTTTCTCTTAGTCCTGCTTCCTCAAACCCCAGGCTCAGCTTAGCTCATAGGAGGTCAGAAAATTTTCTAAGACTAGAATGATGAAAAGAAAAGACAGGAGGGCTTCCCTGGTGGCTGAGAGTCCGCCTGGCGATGCAGGGGACGCGGGTTCGTGCCCCGGTCTGGGAAGATCCCACATGCCATGGAGCGGCTGGGCCCGTGAGCCATGGCCGCTGAGCCTGCGCATCCGGGGCCTGTGCTCCGCAACGGGAGAGGCCACTGCAGTGAGAGGCCCGGGTACCGCAAAAAAAAAAAAAAGAAAAGAAAATAGGATAGTGGTAAAAATACTCTTTTCTCACCCCATACACACATATTTTGGTGCTTAGAACTAAAAATTTACCCCAGGCTTTTAGCATCCTTCTTTTCTGCCTCCTCTTCCCCCCTTCTCCCCCTCCTCTTCCTCCTTTTCCTCTTTCCCATCCTCTTTCTTTTTTAATTCTATCCATCATTTAATCCAAGACAGAGAACTATCTGAAAAAAAAAATAGAATCAGACCATCTGAGTCCAACTACTTTGTCCAATCCTTTTGTTTTTAATTTATTTATTTTTAATTAATTAAGTTATATATTTATTTTTGGCTGCATTGGGTTTTCATTCCTGCGCGCTGGCCTTCTCTAGTTGTGGTGAGCGGGGGCTACTCTTCGTTGCAGTGCGCGGGCTTCTCATTGCAGTGGCTTCTCTTGCTGTGGAGCACAGGCTTTAGGCACGCAGGCTTCAGTAGTTGTGGCGCACAGGCTCAGTAGCTGTGGCTCACGCGCTCTAGAGCACAGGCTCAGTAGTTGTGGCACAGGGGCTTAGTTGCTCCGCGGCACGTGGGATCTTCCCGGACCAGGACTCGAACCCGTGTCCCCTGCATTGGCAGGTGGATTCTTAACCACTGCACCACCAGAGAAGTCCCAGTCCTTTTATTTTGTAGACAACAAAAGTGAAGCCCAGAAAGGGGGAGGGCTTTTCCCAAAGGCACCCAGCCTCGCAGTGCTATTAGTAGGACGGGAACCCAGAGCATCTGAGTCATCTTTCTAAGGTATAAAGAAGATCGTGTATTCTTGTCAAGCCTCATCCTGAATACACACCTCCAGATGGCCAGAGATGTCGACTCCGTTCTCAAGCCACTCAGCCTAATTCCAGGACAACTTCCCTGGTAGAGCCAAGAAGACAACAAGTTCCACAGCGGGTCAGGCCTGCGGTGCATCCAGGCAACCAAAAGCATGTCATACAGCCCAAGAAGGGGTCATTGACATTCAGGAAATATGACAAGCCTCTGCCCCCTGTCTTCAGCCATGCATCATGCATTGCATTACACGACAGGAGTGGCCCTGGCTGGAGAAAGGAATCAAAGGCAGGGCCATCCCCGCAGCTGCAGGTTAATGGTGGACGAATTACACACTTGGAAAACAGTTTTCCCCTCGATGCATTATCTGGACCATTTCAAAGCCCTTTGTCTGGGCTAAGCTGGCTGCGGGTGATGTTTGCAGGCTAGGGACTTGCAGAAAAGATATATTTTCTGACAAGGAGAAGGTCACCCGGGCAGAGGCCATTACAACGTGCTACGGTCGGGTCGGAATTTCCCGGATCCCGATCGATGTGGTCTCAGGGCATTACTCAAGCATTGGAATTAGAGCGCTGGCCAAGAAAATGCTCTTCAAATTGGTCGACAAGTCACATGCCGTGGAAAGTCACTCTCTCATTTACCCTCAGTCCCTCCATGCTAAAGCTGGGGCTCCGGGGGTCAGCGAGACTTCAGGAGGTGAGATTAGGGAGCTCAGCAGATGGGGGGCCGTGGAGAAGCAGTTGGCCCCAGGAAGCTGAGCCCAGAGAACTCCAGGCTGGCGGTGGGAGATGGGGTCCCAGCCCCAGTTTTGCCCTGAACTCACTGAATAACCCTGAGTAGGTCACTTGATTCTCTGTGTCTCAGTCTATTCATCTATAAAGTGGGACAAATAAAACTGCCTCCTGGACACCTTTGGTGTTTTACTCATTAGAAACAACAGATACAGAAACTGAAAACTTAAAAGTGGTAGTATTATCTTTCGGACATAATTTAGGGAAACAAAAGCCCTTCTTCATCAAGCCCCTTAGACACATGTAGCTGGGAACAGATGGGTTATAATCGGTCCTTCCGACAACCTCGCCAAATTTAGTGTGAGTAAAACCAACTCAGACCCAGCACAGGACTCTGAGCCTTGCTTCCAGGCAGTCTTTCCCAAGGCATTAGCCCAATCTTGGGAAATGGTCCATCTTGCTCATCCCATCTGCTTTGAGCTGTGTGTTCCAAATGCAAACTGACCCCCAAAATCCGGCCTTGATTTTAAGCAGTAGAAAAGTTGGGCTACTGTAAGGTTTCTTGGTTCCAAAATGCTGCATACTTGTGCTTTTGTGGTTCAAAATTAGTCTCTTGATCATGCAGATGCAATGAACTGCTTATGCTCCAAAAGACTTGGCACTGACTGGTTCATTTAACACCTTTGAGAGACACACTAAGGCCCTAGAGAATGCTTTGACCCATCCAGGGTCTCTGCCCACAGGGATGTGGGGACCATGAGGCACAGATGAGAAACGCCTCTGCCATCAAGTTTTTACAGCCATCAGGACCCAGTGTTCCCAGGTTGAACACATTGGACTCCTGCCCATAAAGGCGAGACAGATGCCATGATTTGCACAACATGTTCCCACACCCTGCCTGCTCCTTCTTGGGCAGCCACCACATTGATCCAGTTTCCAGTTCCCATCCAATTTCTGTGACTCTTATCACCCACTGGCTGGCTGACCTGTCCTTTGTTCTTGATGGTCAGGTCTGGCCTCCCAGTGCAGACCCCCTCGATGGTGATGAGAGGGGTGCAGACTCTCCTTGCCCGCTAGGGAGCTGTTTACCCAGTGCAAGTCATTTCTGCTCTTTAGTCTCCTGCGGCGCTAAGACCCTGAGTTCCTTGGGTTCTGGAAGTCATGACACCATCACATCACAGAATCTTCTAGCAGGAAAAGCCTTTAGCTCCCACCCAGTTAGTAGTAGATACATAAACTCGATTTTTTAAAAGGTGGGAACTTCTCTGGTAGAGGCAGACTCCTGAGCTCCACCCATTTCCGCAGCAACTTCTGGGGGTCCTTAGAGCCCTAACTATTCCACTGAACCCAGTATGAAAATCACTGATCTAGTCCAACCTCTTCGTTTTACAGGTAAGGAACTGGAGGCACAGAGAGTGAAGTGACTGTTGGGCTGAGTCACACAGCTATAAGCAGGAGAGCTGAGATGAACCCTGGGAGCGCTCACTTTCTAAGTCAGCACTCTTCCCCTGCACTTCATCATTATCTTCATCATCATTATTTTCATCAGTCACAATGTCTCCCAGCCCTTAATAAACATTGTCTGCTAAGCCAGCTTCCTTTTGTGGCTGTGGGTAACTGCACGTTATCTCCGCGCCCACCATGATGTCTCTTCCCATGATAGAGAGTGTAATAGCCCCGGTTCAGAAGCAGAAGGGGTAGGGTTAGGAAGAGACCTGGATTGAGAGGCAGGGATCTTAACTAGCCGCCCAGTTCTGCTTCTTAATAACTCCCTCCTCTCTTTGGATCTCACTTTCCTCATCAGTGAAGTGGGAGGAGCTCCATGGACTTCAAAGATTTGTTTTGAGAACCCAGTGAGGAAGCATCCCTTAAAGTGCTGGGTGCTGTGTCCTGACAGGTAGCGGGTGCTCCGTTAAATTCCTTCATTTCAGATCAGAGGCCCACAGGGAACCTGTTGGAGGAGTTTCTGCTTTGCCTAAGCGGAGCAGGCATTTCCATCCAAATAAACTCAGCTTCTTTCTTTGCAGTCATGTTGCCTTCTTTGGCTGTTCCTGAGGCCGTAACTGAAAAATAAATACACACGAGATGGGGGTGAGAGGTTGAGGAAAGGATGTGGCAAAAGACAAAGAAAGAAAGAGAGAGGGAGATTGATTTCTGGGCAGAATTTATACCTTTTTGGCATTTTCCAAGGTAAATGAATAGATTGTTGTTGTTTTTCTGAGTGTGTGTGCGCCTCTATGTTATGTATAGACCCTTTTAAAGGCTTCTGGAAGCAATCCCTAACATTCTCTATAGGGACAGACAGATAATTGAATGCTTTCAAAGACCACTGTGAGGCGGGGAAAGTTCAATTCTGCTGTGTGCCATTGCCTGCATTGACTGAGCGCGCTGTGTGTGTGTTTTCCTGGGGAAGTTGAATATCTTTTTTGCTTTTCTTCCCACTACTGCCCCTTCACCCCTTGTCCCCCCTTCCCCATGTCTGATGAAGCACTTAGACAGGGGACAAGAAACTATATATCATAGCCCCAAAGTCACACCAAATAAACACAGCCAAAACTCCCAGCCACTTCTCTGGCTGCCAGTGAAAAGCGCTGCCTCTTCACTCCAGGGCCTGAAGGACGGGGGGCCTTTCTGCTCAACTATTATTAGAGCCATTGTGGCAGAAGCCCAGGCAGCTCTGGGCGATGGGGGGTTCTTGTTTTAATTTGTTGCCTGTGCAGGCAGAACAAAGTGACATGGGGAGAAAGGATGGGGAGATTTCCTCCTGCTGCTATTTCTCTCTCCATGACAGGCATTGGTGGATGTGTGTGTGTGTGTGTGCGTGTGTGTGCGTGTGTGTGTGTGATATGCTGGGGCTAAGGCCTGAGTGTGCCTGCTGGGTAGAACAAGAATAGCTGCATCCAGGTAGGAAAAGGTCCCCTTTAGGGTATAAAGGGGAGATGCATAGGGCTTTGAGGTTAGGCAGTAAAGAAAGCCCACCCCCAGATTCATGGCAAATTCAATGAACATTGGCCATCAATCTTTACAGAAGGTGCCTAGTTTAGTTCTCACAGCTACCCTTTCAAATATGCCCTTTCTCTCTTTACAGATAAAAAAATCCCTGAGGCTCAGAGCTGTTGAGTGAATTACCTAAGTCCAGTTCAACTGGCCCTCATTTCAGTGCAATTTCTACTACACCTGACATGTCCCACTGTGATTATGGAGTAGATCAGAAAGAGAATCTCTTAGGGTTTCAGATCCAGACACTGAAGATTATTCCTCCTGGCTGAAGAGGGCAGGGTGGCAGACACAGTGCCCTTCCTAGAAGTTTAAGTAAAGAATGTCCCAAACATTCACCATGGCATCACTGTATGTCTCCAATACTAACCATTCCCTAGGGACTGTGTGGACCAAGAACCCTGAGTACATTTTCTCCTATTCTCATGTTGTAAGTCAGAGAATATAACTCACCTACTCAGGGTCACCAACCGATGAGGGACCAGGCTGAGATTCTAAGCCAGGTCCTCCCTCCCTTAAGCTCAGTGGTTCTGTCTTCTCCAGCAGTTCAGGCAGGGAAACACTCATCCTGAGTTCCGGGCACACCACGTGGTGTCTTAGTTCCTGCCTGGTCCCATTGCTGCTCCTCTCAGCGGGACTGGAATGACACTCATTCCAAACTGCATTTCCACATCCTGAGGAGCACATCAGAATGCTTAGCAAATGCTCTTGCCCTGGCTTTGCTGTGGTCTGTCTTGTTTCCCCGCCCTTGGAATGCAAACTCCCCCAAACCAAAGCTCCATGGCCAAAAAGTTTTAATTTACCTTTAACCTGTCCCCCAATCTAAGGGCTTTAGCAACCACATAGAGAGAACTCATCATATCCTATACTATGCTAAGTACTCTGTGTTATTTATAATCCTCACGGTAGACCCAGGAGGGAGGGATTTTTACAGATGGTGACCTTGAGGCTCAGCAATGTTAAGTAACTTACCCGAGGTCAAACACACAGCAAGTATTGGAGCCATATTTGAATGAAAAACCCCACGCTCCACTTGCTGTTTTCTGCCTTACCGTGTGTGTGGTTTAAGTGCCTTTCCCCGTTCCTTTTACCCTGCCTCCCATTACTCCCCACCGCAACTATGGGAGACATTTAGTGCTATACTGCCCTCCCACGGAGCCTTGGTTCCCACTGGCAGGATCTGTCCAATCTGCAAGGAGGCTCAGCTATGTAAACTGTCTGGAGAGTTCTGAAGGGAGCATCCCGTTATCTGCTCCTTGTCAAAGGCATTAGAAGTTTAGAGCTTGGGCTCTGGCACCAGAAGGACCGGGTTGGAATCCCAGATCTACCACTTATGAGTATGGTCATTAACTCTTCATGACTTGGTTTCCGTACCTGTTAAATGGGGATAATAATATTATGTGCCTCATATGGTTATTAAAATGAGCTATATAGGTAGAATGCTTTGAACATTGCCTGGAACTTAGCAAACATAATAAATGTTAGCTAATATTTCCTTTAACATTACTATTTTCTATAGAATCATAGATTTTAGCTCTAGAAGGAAACTTACAAGTCACCAGGTTGGCCCAATGTTCTACCTTTAGGTAAATAGAAGATGTGTAATCCAAAGGCCTGAATTTGAATCTCAGATCTACCACTTACGGCTGGAATCTATCACTTTGGACAACTTGTTTGATCTCTCTGAGTCTCAGTTTCTTCAGATGTAAGAAAAGGGTTGTAATAATAAATACCTGCCTATCTCATAGAACCAGTCCTCTCACGGAGGATCAAGTGAAGGGATGTAATGAAGAGGGCAGATGGAATTTTATATTAATGTTATTCCATTAGTACCAGAAGACACATAAGACTCAAAGAGTTTAAATGGTTTACCCAAGAAGAAAGTGCTCATCCATCAACCAAACAACCTGTGGTTAAGTTTCCACCATCATGCCATTGGATGAAGGTCCAATGACTAGGGGCTGTCTGTAGGTCAGTGAAGACTGGAACTGTCCCCAGCAACAAGAGTGAGGTATTGTGGTGCCAAATGGCAAACAGACTGAAGAACTGGGAAACCAAAGTCAAACCATGAACAAACTCTCACCATAACAAGAACAAGTATGTAGGTTTCATCAGCCAAGATTATGTACAATATGGCGACAATGTCAGGAGAAAACACTGTTGATCTAATTCTGATTCCCACTGTAGAATGGGGAAGAACCACTGCTTTCCAAGTTCCTGGTAGAGGTTATTTGTGGTATTGTCTCTGCCCAGCTCTACCTTTCAGGACTCTGCACATTCCCTAGTACCTAGCATCCACCACCCCCATGTCTAATGCAGGAACAGCCATTTAATATACATGGTCAGGCTCCCAGCCTCAGCTGATAGGTCTGAGGATAGACAACTGACTCAACCTTGACCAATCAGATCTCTCTCCTGAGACTTTTGAATTTCACACCCGGACGCTTTAAGGCCAAGGAGCTTCCAGCACCCCTGTTGCTCTGTTTTCTACCACGTGGAGAAAACTTACCTGCAGAGAAAGTGGAGAACAGAGCTACAGCTCAAAGCAATGCATAAAAATGAGTGAAGAGTGAGGCCTGATGACTTTCAAGACTCTCCTTCCAGTTGTTTGTTTTGAGATGCAGCCATAGTCCTGACCACGCATTCCTTTTCTAACAGTAAATTACCTTTTTGCTTAAGTTAGTTCAGTTGTGTTTTGTTATTTTCAATCAAAGCTGATCTGATCTTTCTATAAACCAATTCAAAAAGATCCTCAGTGGCTGTCTTCTTAGGGCTCTAGCATAAGATCTTGGTGGCAAGGGGTAACAAATGGGCAATTTGCAATTTACCCACGTGGATTGCCTCTCTCTTCTGTCTGGACTCAGCTTTGATACCTGGCCTCCTTCCTCCCCACATCGCCCCTCTCTTCTCTCAAGGTGATTCCAGTGGTTCGGGTGGTCATCCTCTGTGGATATCCAGGCACATTTACATACAGAGGGCACACAGCACTCAATTTTCAGAGAATGGATCTGAGATAAAGTAAGGGTTGGTCTAGCCCTTTGCTCTTCTTGGAAAGTCCTTGAATTCAGACCTTCAATGATTTTGAGGTTCTTGGACACAAGGCCCCTTTGCTTCTGCTCTATGACAGCCCGCTTCCCCCAAATTTATGAGTTAGCAATCATCCTCTCTGCCTACCACCTCCCTCTAATGAGACATAGTCTTTGGAAGTAATATCTTTTGTGCTAAGAGGTAAATATGCTTTAACGCAGTGATTTTCACGCAGGGTGTTGGGGAGGGGAAATGATATGTTTAAAATTTCTGGTGGGTGTAAACTATTATATAGAGAATGGATAAATAAGGTCCTACTGTATAGCACAGGGAACTATATCAATATCCTGTAATAAACATAATGGGAAAGAATTTTAAAAAGAATGTATGTATATGTATAACTGAATCACTTTGCTGTACAGCAGAAATTAGCACAACATTGTAAATCAACTATATTTCAATAAAAAATTTAAAAAATAAGAAAATAAAAAATTTCTGGTGGGCATGCTTTTACATAGTTAGAAAATGTATATGCAATATATCAGATGTCTTCATGATATAAAACATAGAAAAAGCTCAGTGTAATAGTTTTGCGTGGTTTGGGACATGCAGAAGACAGAATGCAAATACGATAAGGCACAAATTTTGACACAAAAAGATTGGGAACCCTGCCACATTTTCTTTACCATTTTTAATAAGATTTAACTTACAGGTTACAGGTAATAAAGGTACCTCCCCAGAGAATGTTTACCTTTGCTTATACCTGCGTAACCAGCCACCACTGAGATCAAGATTTAGAAAATTTCCAATACCCGAGGAGGCTTCCTTATATCTCCTCCCAATCAATAGCAACCATGACCTCCCGCATCTCAAAGATAACCATTATTCTGACCTCCAATCACCATTGTTAGGTTTGCATGTCTTGGAACTCACTGTAAATGTAATCACAGTTCATTTGGCGTCTGCCTTCTCTTGTGTGAAACTCACCCATGTTGCTGTGTGACTAGGACCTTGTTCTTTTTCATTGCTACACAGCACCAAGGCCATGGGATCCTTGTGTAAATACATTACAATTTATTTGCCCATTCCACTGTGAATGGACATTTGGGCGGCTTTTAGTTTGGTCCTATTAGGAATGAGCTTGCCAGTCTTGTGCATTTCTTTGGATAGACAGAAGCACACTCATTCCTGTGGGATATTCACCCAGCTGAGTCACAGAGCATGTGTATGTTTGGCTCTAGTAGATACTGCCAAATAATTTTCTGAAGAGACTGTACCCACTGCACAATTTAAATTTTTAGTTCTTCAAATAGTCACTGAGCACATATTATGAGCCAGGAGCTGCACTAGGCATTGGGAACACAAAGAAAGTGAGCACCACCCGTGGCCAGAAGAGCTAACAGCCCAGTCACCACACCAACAGCTGGCTTTTATGTAATACGGTCAGAGCTGGGTCAGAGGTATGCCTTGGGTCTCCGGGGTTGGTGTTCCAGACTTCACATGATCTAACAGAGGGCTTAGGCAGGTGTGAAAAGGACAGAGGAGGGTCCTCCAGCCCCTGCATATGTAGACCTTGCAGGCCCTTCTGGCTGGGAGTCCCACAGATGGAGCGGCCAGCCTCAGGCCAGGCTGTCAGGAGTAAACAAACGTCTGCCAACGTGAGCAATGATTTAAAGGAGAAGGTTGAGACAGTGCTGAGATGAATACCACTGACTCTGCTGCCATCCTGGAAGCCATCCATCAGGGCGGCTTGGCAAAGAGGGGCATAAATCCCCAGCCAGCGAGACCAAGCAGGGCACCAGGAGGAATGGGAGGCTATGGCAGCTTACAGGGCTGCCTCTGGCTGGGCAGGAGCCAGCATTTTGAAAGGTGTGTGTTTGGCCGAATCCCCAGAGGAGAGTTTGGTAGTGAGGGTCCCTGCTCTCCTGAGATGTGCATCCCCAAGGAGGACACCACCTGGTCACTTGCCATATTTGTTCCCCATCCTGTGCCCTTGCTGGAGAAGGAAGATTTATTTTTCAAACGAAAGGGGAAGATTTAGAAGTGGGTTTGAAATGCACACATGCCCCTGTCCTCTGAACCTCCCTACCAGCAACCACTGCCCCCCACCATCAGCCTGGGGCCCAGAGGGATGGAGACCTGGGAGGTGAACAGGAACAGAACACCGAGTGGGAACAGCAAAGCGAGCGAGTGAATGGGAGATTTTTATGAGTGAAATTTGCTCATGAGCTTCTTTAATGATGTTATTCATCTTTCTGTCAAAGTCGTCACATTAATGTATTGGGGAGAGATTTAGAGGAGATGAATTAAGATTTAAATACACAAGATGACTTGGGGAATATTTAAATACAATACATTTTATTTTGGTGCAGCATCCTTCGTCGCGGGTGTCGCTCATGACTCTCACCAGCGCACACAGCCTGGGAATCAACAAGTCCCTCCCCCCTCCCCTCCCTTCCAAGTCTTCAGCCACCCAGTGTTCGCTGGGCTCCTAGCATGGTGAATTAATACAGTCTAAACTGAGCACATGAAAAATAGTCTGGGGGTTGGGAGACCAGGGTGCCTGTTCTGGCTTAGACAAGTCACTTTTCTTCTGGGAACCTGTTTCTTCGTTGGGAAAATGAGAGGAGTTTCACACTGAATTTCAAAGGACTCAGAGAACCCTTAAGGACTGATGCAGAGAAACACAGGGGGGCCCTGGAGGCAGAGTTTTGGACCCTCTCCCCTGCTTCCATAATAGTCCGTTGCTCTGCTTTTACATATTGGCAGCTGCATACTGTTGCATTCAAAATAAAGTCACCTTGGCTTTAAAACAAGAAGAGTTCATTGATTCATGCATTCATCCGTTTGTTCATTCATTCATTCAGTAACCACTGATCGAGCCCCTTCTCCGGGCGGGGCGCTGTGTTAAGCTTTCAGGATGCATCAGTGAACAAGGCTGACGTGGTTCCTGTCCTCTTGGTGCTCCCAGCTGGCCAGTCCCAACTCTCACGTTCCCTGGTGGCATAGCTGAAAATAAAGAGTTTGTCCAGCTGGGATTAATCAGAGAAAGCTTCCTGAAGGAGGTGGGCTTCAAAGGCCATCTTCCTCTCCATTTGCCATGCCTGCTGAGCTTCTGGGCACACAGAGCTAGATTTTCCCCACAGGATGGGGAGGCTTAGCTCTATCTGCAAAGAGGGTGATGTGAGGACATCAGACGGGAAGCCAGAATGAGAGCAAGGAGCATGGCCCAGACATCGGGCATCCACTTCATCCATCTCCCCGCTGTCTGACTGGGCCGGAGCCAGGCACTGAAGCCCTGGGGAGGCTGTGGGATCCTATTCCCTTATCCCATCCTCCACCACCGTTACCACCATCCTCACCTCGCTCGCTCAACTCTCCCCTTCCTCTGCTTAGAGTGTTTGTAGAACAGGAAAGGGATGCCTTCTTAGATCAGAGACTTTCCCACCCTGACAGCCTCTCTTGTCCCTCTCTGAGTCCCTCTCCCCGACCAGAGGCAAGCACCTTCACCCGTAGCCCTCCAAACCCCCAGGGAGCACTGCTCCTAGTGACAGGGCCAGAGACACATCTCAGCCTGACCCAGGTTAGTATGTTGATGGGAGTCCAAGAAACCTCTGGTCAATTGTTTTGCTCTGCCTTTTAAATCAGGCTTCTCAAGTATGCTCTCTGTACACGTTACACTCTTTTAGGCTCTAGAAAAAGAAACATACTCAGGTTACTGAGATTGTTGCAAGAACACAAGAATGCAGCCTTACGAAAAGACGATCCTTGAGGTGCCAACTCAGCTTCTGTGCCTGAGTCACTGGGTCACACCGGCAGAAACAGGCATTGTACCCACCTAGGGCCCTCCTCCCCCACTCCCGTGGAGACTGAGCTACTCCTGGTGTTTGGGATCTGCTCCTTTGGATCCTACCACCTCCACTTTACTCACCAGCCCACTCTCTGTACCTCTCACATTCAACTTCTGAAGCAGAATCTGACTGATTTGGCTAGTCACCATCTGGGACTGGCCAGCTCTGAAGTTTTAAAAGCCTAACCACTACCCCAGCTAACGGGAGGTTAGAGTTGACTGCCTTGGGTCCAAGGCCCATTCTTGGTCCATTAACTGTGGTGAGAGGGATGGATTAAGTAGCCCAAGGCACAGAGACCACGCATAAGAAACCCTCCAAGAGGTCTATGGCTATGGGAGGGCAGGGCTGAGGCTCCCCAGAGGGGCCAGTCTACCAGGTAGCCACCTGCCTTACTCCCCAGGACAGGAGGGGTCAAAAAGGCAGGTCAGGGGAAGGATCCATATACAGGGACTGAGGCCTTTGGAATTTGAGGCACTCAGAAACCAGGTCTTGTGTGATCCTCTGCTTGACCTCAAAGAAGCTTATACAGAGAAGGAATCGGAACTTCTCAAAGGGAGCGCCTCTTTTTCTCCAACATGGCAGTCTGGTCCAGAAAGCAGATGGTCCGAATGCAGAAGTCAGGGTGATGAGCCTTAAGAGGGGTAAGCATACTCAGAACCTCGCCCTTCCCCACGCTTGAGGGGAAGGTGTGGGCTCCCCGTGCAGAAAACTTGAGGACAGGACTCGTAGCTTTGCACCCAGCCAACAGATCTGTGATTTCTTCAGCTCTTTAGCATCACTCTAGGGAGGCATCCCAGGCAGTGGTAGAAATGGATGTGTGCTGGGCCATCCACACTCTCTTGCTGGGACCGATTTGCTTCTAAGGCAATACATCTGTAATTCAGTTGCTGAGGAGAAAGTACTGGGTCCCACAAGAGCTGCTTCCTAGAGTGGAAATTGTATGAAAGCCAAATACAGGCAAACCAGGAACTACTATCTTTTCTCCCCATCTCCCTATAAGAAGCCAAAGTCACCAGGCAAGTCTATAGTCCAGTCAGTTGAAGGTATGAGGGTAGGAAGGAGTCTCATTCAGTGGCTGCCAGGTTTCCCAGACCACTGAGGAGCTATTCTTTCTGGAGACAGGAAGGCATGAGGTGACGCCATGGAGCCCTGCCAGACCTGGACACACACACTACTGAGCCCCGGACAGATGGCAGCCAGCGGTGATGACAGGGTCAATCCAAGCGGTTCTTGGAGACCTTCTCAGACTGCAGACAGACAATTTATATGAAAGCATTGTGCAAAATTCTTATTGACACTGAAGCTATTATTCAATTATTAATATTATTGTTGCTGTTTGTTAACAATATGAGTCTTACTACTCTTAGAGAATTAACGGTGAGAATATTCTTTAAAGACTGCAGCCCCTTTGGAGACCAACTCTCTTGCAGAGGTATCTATTTTTAATTCTACTAATGCTTCCCTTCTAAGAGGACACAGCGGTCCCTCCCAAAAAGGATGATTACCACCCTAGAGTTCAGAGGCTCCTAGTTTATTGAACTTTTCATTCTAAGGATGTAATACAAATGAATTTATGTCTGGAAATAAAATATAAATTGAAATATAAATGTATGAAGCATAAAAGATCTTATCTTCGGCCCCATCTCCCCACTACTAGCCCATGAACCCATGTCCCTGAGCTTCTGGAAGATTAGATCCTCGATGGTAGCCTCATACAGAGCACATGCAATCCATGGAGCGTGGGGTAGTGAAGAGAAAGCCCTGGGCCAAGAATGAAGAAACCTAAGTTAAAATTGTGATCTGCTTCTTACCAGCTTTGTGCCTCTGGCAAACCCTTTGGACCCTTGATTTCCTCAAAAGGTACATAACACTTACCTTAGTCCATTCTGGCTTCTGTAACAGAATATCATAGGCCAGGTGGCTTATAAACAACAGAAATTTATTTCTCACAGTTATGAGGCTGAGAATTCCAAGATCAAGGTGAACACAGATTTGGTGTCTGGTGAGAGTCCACTTTCTGTCTCATAGACAGCCATCTTCTCACTGAGTCCTCACATGGTGGAAGGGGTGAGGGAGCTCTCTGGGGTCTCTTTTATAAGGGCACTAGTTCTATTCATGAGGGCTCTACCCTATAACCTAAGCATCTCCCAAAGGCCCCACTCTCTAATACCATCACAGTGGGGGTTAGGTTTCAACATATGAACTTGGGGGGGGACACTTTCAGTCTATAGCAACAATATTACCTATTGCTAAAGAATTGTTGGGAGAGAAGTAATGGATATACACTCCCGTGGCCCTGGGCATAGTAAGGGCTTAGTTAATATTCACTGAATCAGAGTTGAAGGAAGGCTATCCGCACAAAGTTTGCAGGATTCTGGAGACGGTTGGTGGAAATGTGTTCTCAACAGTTCCGGGCAGAGAATGGACAACCACACACTATGCTTAGACCCAGTCAACCATGAATGAAGGGAAATTCAGTTAGAAACCCAGCCATAGGACTTGTCAAATCCTAATATGTGGATCCTGTAAAAATCAACAACATTCTTCCATGGATTCATTAAAACAAACAACCCCACTTATTTATCAATGCTATTCACCCCGAGTGAAGATGACAACAATCAATTAAATAAACAAATCAAGTTAAAGAAAACTTAGCTCAAGGCAGACGTGATTAATTTCCTCATCATTGATTGACATTAACTGTATTAGCCAGCTTTGCTATGGTAACAAATACACCCTAAAATCTTAGTGGCTCATAACCAGAAGCGTTTCTTTCTTGTTCACAGAGCATGTTGGCAGCTGCAGATACTCTCCATGTGTCTCCTCATTCCTGGACTTAGACTGAAGCTAATTTGGGACCTGCTGTGCTGACAGTGGAAGGAACCAAGCAAGAGACCTCAAGAGAACCAGCAAATGTACCATACTTCTTAGAGTCTCTGAACTGTCCAATCCCATTGGCCCAAGTAAGTCACATGGTCAAGCCTGCTAATGCGGGGGATGGGGGACTAAAATACGTTCCCTCTTCCAAAGGCCACAATAAGTCACAGGTAAACAGGCAAGGGAACATAATGGTCTTATGGGAAGGGGATGCGTAACTGGGACTAGACAACAATCCATCCATGGTGGACGTTGACCCTCTCCTTCTCCCCACACACTTCAATTTTACAGTATTCTCATTTAGAAGGTATTCTATGTTCTTTAATTTCATGTAGCTGGTGAATTTAGTGGGGGCAATATGGGTATGGGCCATCTCTCTGGGAGTCCCTCCAGCCACACAGTCTGCACACTTTCTCCTTTCATCGTTCCTGCCATCTGCCCTACCCTTCGGGCCCTCCCACCCTCTCTGACTGGGCTAACTGACCTGACCTATCCCATGACTGGTCAGAAGACACAAGCTACTTCAATGGCCTTGTCAGATCCAGCGCCAAAGCTGGACCTCCTCTGCCCCAAAAGCACCCACAGTCTGCTGGGTAGGGCCATCCAGCTCCACTCCAGCTATCCCTCCAGACTGGTACCTGAAAAACAGAATTTCTGCTTCAGGTAACACAGCTGCCCCTCTCTGAATAATGCATGCCATGCACCACACCAGACCAAGGACAAGCTCCTGAGAAATTGGGGAGCTTTCATTTGATTTCATTATTTTGCTTTTAGACGCAAGCATTTGCTGCTGTCAGGCATTTCAAAGAGGACAAGACAACAATGTGTTCTGAGACAAGCAGGGAAGGTCAATCATCCCTGGGGGCTAAAAGGACTGCAGTGGAGAAGGCAGGGTAAGGACAGCCCTCCGCAGAGGCACAGGGCCCTAAAGGGGGCACCAAGAATACTCCGTGGGGGTCTGGGGAGACTGAAATCCCGAGTAAACAGACTTTCTAGGAGATGCTTCCATGGAGGTAGGAGACCTCCACACACATCAGTTAGTGGCAGGGGAGAGCAGGACACCTGGAGAGCTGTGACATGGTAACTAGGACCCAGAATCAGAGTTCAGAGCAAAGAATTGTCATCAGTAGAGCAAATGGTCCTTAATGCAGGAAGTTTGACTCCAACAAACAAGTAGAGTTCAAGGCAATGAATTAGCCCAACTAGAGTCAGACAGCAAAGCCAGGCTAACTACCCTCAAGGACTTCCCCACCCCCAGCCAGCTCCTTCCTGGTTTGGACTTCCCAAAGGACCTGCCTTAGGAGTTCCAACCTGTATCATCGTTCATCTGCCTAAAGAGGCAGCCTTAACCGTCCCGCGCTCCCTCCGCCACTGCAAACACATGGTCTGCTCTAACCAGGCAGGTTTTCCCCTCGCCCTGCCCTGCAGAGCACAGGTTATTTCTCAAGTCCACGGCCCTTCCTGGAATCCTCTCCCCCACCCCGCTCTGCCCAGCCAGACACCTGCCATCCTTTAAAGATCAGTGCATGTCCTACTGCTATTTGAACACTTAAGCCCATATTGATCTCTCCCTCCTCTCAATTCCTACAATCACCTCCACTAATGGCCAGTGTGTATGATCATTAATAAAAATGATAATACACTATCTCAAAGCATTTTCTCACTGGCCTTCAAGCTACACTTCTCAGAGGTCTAGGGTACTCACGGGTGCCTTAGAGGCCACTCTGGGGGCAAGGAAAGGCTGAGTAGGTGGTGAGCCCTACACTCCCACCCCTCCAAAATCACCAGCTCAGCTGTTATCTGTGTTTTTGCTTGGAGTTTCACATACATTTTTTCTTCTTAAAAAGGATTGCACTATTGATTTGGAAACCACTGCATTTTTTTTTTTTATTTCCTCCTCACAAGAAGTTTATGGGGCAAATAGGACTAGGTATTACCAGCAGAGGAAGCTGAAGGCTCAGAGGGGCTAACTGTCTCGTCAAGGGAACAGGGAGGATCCCAACTTCTGTCTCCTGAGTCTAAATCCAGGGTATTTACAACCCACAACTGGGAGTGGCTTATCTCCGACTGACTTTTACATTTCTTTCAAAAGCAGAAGCGGTATTTTAACATTTATTTGTTCTGCTTCCTTCCTATTAGAGCATGGCTGTGGGCACACAGTAGGCATTTACTACTTACCTAGTCCAGACTGCAGGTCTGCCCTTGGCTTTGCTGAAGATGCAAGGCCCGCCATCCCCTTAGCCCTCTCGGGCAGCACGTACGTGCCTAGGAGCTGAGTGATTTCCACAGCTGTACTAGGTACCTGGGTGTTTTGTAATCAAAGGGATACTTCTTTGCTCCCTTTTTCTCGCTTTTGACATGGTTACAAAATCTTATCGTTAGCCCAGAGGATGGGGTAACAGGACACGACAACCATATTGTCACTGTTTAATGAGTGCAGTCACCTCCCAGAGAATAATCTGTGTATTGTAGCAATAACGCTGCTGCTGATCACATGCAGCTTCTGTTCGCTGCCTCCCTCACCAGCCTTCCTCCATTCTGGGAGTGAGGTGTTTCCACCAGGAGGAAAGATGGGGTGTCCTCCTTGGCCTCCCACTGGCCACGCTTTGGGGATACAGCATCATTCTTGCCATCATCGTGACCCCGGGAGGAATCATGGAGAGGACTGCCTTCTGGTAGGGGAAGAAGCAGAAGCAGTAGGCGGACTCACAAAGGAAAAAAAGATAAATCGTGCTAAAATTGTTTCCAAATTGAATGTTTTTCCCTATTTTCAGTGTGGTGTCTGCAGTGCTCCGAGATGATTCCCTCTCGGGGTCTTCAGAAAAGCTGTAAATAGAATGAATTGCTTTTAGGGACATACTCTGATAGCTCACTTCTCAAGAAAATATATGCTAATGCATGTAGACTATCATTATTGGGGAGACCTATGTAACAACTCTTTTATGTCTATGAAGAGTGGATTTCTGATTGCTAGCATTTTGCCAAAGTCTTTGTCATGCGTGGGCTGAATATCTAGCAGGAAGAGGCAGATTCAGGTGTGACTACATGCTGGGTGTCTCCTAGGCCAGGGTTGGGGGGGGGTGGTCTGGGTTTGCCCAAGAAAAGTTTCTTATGAAACCAGAAGCAGAGAAGGAGCATCTTTGTCTAGGGACCTAAATAAAAACCAAGCCAGCCCTAACTCACCTGCAATTCTGGGACTTCAGGGTAGTTTAGAAGTAGGGAGGCCCCCAAGGAGGGGAGAAGGGTCCCGACTTAGTTCAGCAGGGTGTGATGCTACACCCAGCCAGAGGGTGGCAGCACCTTCCACATGCCCTACAAGCATCTCTTCGGACCATTCCAGGGTGTTTTTGTGGGATGGCCTTCCCCTTGCTCAGCCAGCCTCTTTTGCATTTTCTTCTTCTACGGGAAAGTGGGTTAAACAGCACTTGGCTTTGCAAGAAACACAGCCAACAAATTAGATATCAAAAGTAGCTTCCTGTGTAAGAGATCAGACTCCACCAGGCACACACTCCGGCGCTCTGCTGGAGCTCCTGGGCTCTGCAGCCAGCTTCATTTAGGATTCATAAATACTTTTGCGCACTCCCGCACATACAGCCACCAGAGGAATTTCATTCTGTATCATGTGCATTCAAATGCAACAAAGTGAGAAAATGTGGCCATTAAAAAGAAGAAAAAGAAGAGGAAGGAAGAGGGGCTGAAGAAAGTCTGAGGCTCTGAGTAGCAGGTGTTTGCTGGTTGATGACTTGATGAAGGATGCTTCCATCTTTATGTCCCCACAGAGAATCCTCCCCCTGGCTCCAGTTCAACTGGAGGGAGCCAGGTGGGTGAATGCAGCCTATACTGGCTGGTATAGGGTACTTTGGTCAATGACACTTTAAATATGCTAAATTGGATGCCTGTCAAGGTGGGCATCAACCTTAGATATGGGTTGGCCCTGAAATCCTTTCTTCAAGGCTTCTGGGGAACTGGGATATTTTGAACGCCAGCTTGGGGTTTAGGTATCAAATCCAGATGCCCTTGGGAACCAGGTTGAGGGATCTAAACATACCAAGCTGGTCAGGTGATAACCTGGATGCAGCTGCCCATGCTGAAGGGGGCAGCAGTTACTCAGTGCCAGCGGGTTATGCCCAAGTGGGGATTGTTGTCAACTCTCCCAATTTATCAAAAGAAGCTGGAAATCTGTGTGGTTTCTTTTAACATAAAATCTCTTGATTTTCAAATGATGACTGCTAATTTTAAAAATTAATTACTGTGCTGGCCAAAAAAACAATTCCAACAGGGTGCACCTTTCAATTCTATCCTAAACACCCTAGTCTGTCAAATACTTCCCTTCTCTGCTTGTTTGAAACCCATATGATCTGTGCCCCCAAAATTGCCAGGTTTGATTTTTCTGACTTGTTCCCTAGCTTTGCACTGTTTGCTCAGCAAGACTCTACACATTTCAAGGGCAAAGGCTTGTCTTTTTTCCCCAATAGTTCCAGCTGACAGTAGATGCTCAGCAATTTTTTTTGTGAGTTATAAACTGCCCTATTCCATGAAGGATTAGAAGAATCCTACATAAATACATGCTACAGAAAAATAAAATAAATAAGCAAGAGCATCAGGGTAGATACTTAGACTTGACCTACTGACTGGGTGCCTCTAAGGAATGGTGCTGTGGGAGTTTCCTCTGGATAGCATTCAGATGTCTTCCTTAGATTATATGCAGAACCCAGAGGGTTAAGAGGGTGCCTGGAACATGGGGAAAGCTCACAGATTGTTAGTGGAGTGAACGAAGGACAAAGCAAGTGAAATGGCCCTAGAGAAGGAGGCCTGTGCGCTGTGAGGCAGAGGGATCAGAATGTAAGATCCAAGCTCTGCCTTGAGCTGGGAGCCAGAATAATGAATTGCAGTTTCTTTATTGAGCCTCCTTTGGTTGTAAGTGACAGAAATATAACAAAAACTGGCTTAGGCAAAAAGAGGAAGGTACTAGAAGGATATTGATGGAATATCCTTCCAAGCCATGAAAGAGAAGGGATTCATTTGGACCCACAGGAAAATCTGAATGAGATAGATCTTTCTCTGTATTTCATCTCTCCTTTGAGTTCTGGCTTTATTTTCTCCCTCAGCAGTCAGACTTCCTTTACGCATTAGGGAACAAAGCTACCAAAAATCTCCATGCCTCACATCCAGTAGCTTCTACCCCTGGGGGAAACTGCTTCATAATCTTTCTCATAGCAAGATTAAGACCCACGGGGAGGGGCATTCAATGCCTCCCCAGGGCCATCCCAATCAACCATGACAGCCACAGAGAAGGTTGCCATGACTGGTTGGCTTTGGGCAGATACCCACATGGAGTAACAAAATGGTAGCTTTTTTTGTTTGTTTTGGGTTTTTTGGTTTTGTCTTGGTTTGGTTTGGTTCTTTTTGGTGAGGGGGGAAGTATTTGAAATTTCTTTTAATAATTTTATTGGAGTATAGTTGATTTACAATATTGTGTTACTTTCAGGTGTACAGCAAAGTGATTCAGCTGTACATATACACATGTGTTCTTTTTTGTATTCTTTTCTCATATAGGTTATCACAGAATATTGAGTTCCCTGGGCTATATAGTAGGTCCTTGTTGGTCATCTATCTTGTATACAGTAGTGTGTTTAATTCAAACCAGAAGGTTTGTTTCAGGGGAGGAACATTTCCCAGAAGATGGGGGCTCTGTTCTCAGAAGAAGGGAAGTGTCCTGGCAGACCAAACAGCCTCTGGAGTTCATATAGCACTTGGCTACAAGTGCCTCTTTTAGGATCATCTCATTTTATTTGTCCCTCAGAAAACTCTGTGAGGAGTGTAGAGCACTTATAATTGTTCCCATTTCACTGTTAGAAAAAATGAGGTTCAGAGAGATGAAGCAACTTAACCAAGATCACATAGTTTCTAAATGACCCATCCAGGCCTCAAGCATTTTTTTTCACTTTAATACCAATGCTTATCCCTTTATAGTAGAGGTGAGTGAGAAGGTTGTGAGCTTTCTAGAAAAGGAGTCTCTTATTGCAAGATCATGCTCTCCTGAACTATATAAAGCCTCAATGGGTAGAACCCTAACTTGGTTGCTATTCCTCAGCTCCTTTTGGAAGTTTGTCAGGATCCCCTGAGACACATGCATCTGACCTCAATGGCCATCTCATCACGGCTCAGGAATTTTGTTGTCTACCCAGGATTCATATCCATATTCTGTGATAACCTATATGAGAAAAGACTAGCCACTCAACTCTAAACTGTCTAATTTTGGGTATTTAGAGGTACTTCTGTTTTGTGAACTGCTTGGAGTCCTCTGGTCCAGAAGCACTAATGCCCATAGGAAAAGAGGAACTGGAAAAAGGGAGACAATCCACCTAGGAGATGTGGTGTTGACCAAGACAAAGATGATCATTTCCGTTTCTGAAGTTGGGAGCAGCTCCAGCCACCTTCGGTGGGTGGCACAACCTCATGAGTACTGAGAACATGGCGGCAGGGTATTTGGAATCTTCCAACCAAAGATGATGAGGGGAAAAGAACTCCTTAGCTGTATCACCACTAGACTCCCAAGTCTCACGCCCTCTCCTGCTTTTGAGGCAAATCGTGAATATGCATCTTTCCTCCTGCACGTCAATGCCCAGAGAAGTACTGGATCAAATTGATTTGAGTTGGATCAGCCAGACCCTGTGTCCAAGCCGCCCTGTCTGAGTGTAGTCAGCACAGCCTAATAGAAAGAAAGAATTACTCTTGACACCAGGATTATCACTGCCAAAGACATCAATAACTTTTTAAAGATGTGAGATAATATAACGCTAATTATCAAATGAGGGAACCCACCACAAGGAGAAGGCAAGTAAGGTTTCGATTTTTCTTTCTACATGAACACTACCCCTCCATTCCACAAAGATTTGTTGTGCCCTGGGTTTGGCCTCATGCATAATTCAGTGATCTGTGTGGCAGGAAACATTTAGAAAACTTCTTTCGCCTTCTCCAGGAGGCTGGGGCAAAGGTGGCTTACAGCTATTCATCCATGCAAGCAAAGCTATCTCTGCAGCCCTCTGGAAGAGGTGGGACCATGGCCCCTCTCGTCTCCATTTGGTGACTTGCTTAAGGGTAACATAATGATTGTTGTGACAGAGTCAGAGAAGAAAAATACAGGTTGGATGAGATAAATTCATACCACCCCAGGCTTCCCATCAGTCCTGGTGGTGAGGAACTCTTCCTGCCTTGGAGGTTTTGCTTTCTCAGAAGGAAGCTGCAGTGTTTAATGTTGCTGATGAAGGTAAAGGAATGGAATTCTCTAGGGTGTTATAGGGAAACTTAAATGAATTGGATGGTCCCTAATTTTATCCATTTATTCATCCTAAAAATTCTGGGCACTGTGCTTGGTCCGGAGCATACAGTGAAAAACACTCTCAAAACACTTGAGATAAGAGACACTGTTTTAGGAAAGATCTCGGTGTTCTCCTCATTTGCTGCCAGTAGTAAATTCTCCCTTCTCCCCTCCCTGCTGCCAAAAAAAAAAAACACTCAGGATGTATTGAGAGGCACAAACAAGTATATCAACAATTGTGCTTTGCCTTTCTAAGGCCTGAACTGTTGGAACCATTTATTTTTTTTTTGCAGTACGCGGGCCTCTCACTGTTGTGGCCTCTCCCCGTTGCGGAGCACAGGCTCCAGACGCGCAGGCTCAGCAGCCATGGCTCACGGGCCCAGCCGCTCCGCGGCATGTGGGATCCTCCCGGACCGGGGCACGAACCCGTGTCCCCTTCATCGGCAGGCAGACTCTTAACCACTGTGCCACCAGGGAAGTCCCCCCATTTATTCTTTTTATTCATTCATCAGAAAGATATTTTGTGAGTACCAACGATGTGTCTGGGCCTTCACTGGATGCTGGGAAGACAGCAGTAAACAAGACAAGACAAGACAAGATTTCTAGAGGGAAGCTGAGCTATAGACCAGTCCATAAAATGCATACACAAGGTAGTTACAGAGTGAAATAAGTGCTCTGAAGAAAAAGTTGATGATATAATAAAAAGTGATGGGGGTGGGGGATAAGTTCAGATAAAAAGGTCTCTCCAAAAAGGTGATATTTGAGCTGAAATTTATGGATTAGAAGAAGCCAGTCATGCCAAGAGATAAACAGAAAGAGTGTTGGCAGCAGTGGTGTGCTGGTAAATGTTTTACAGCTGGCTCTCTGGGGGAAATGAAAGCCCTGATTTGTAGTGTTTGCCAGTTTCCATGGTGTAAATACTCCCACACTGCCAATTTCAAGCTGCCAACATGATACTGCTGCACACAAAATTGGGAAGAGATGTGTAAAACAGATTCCCACTGCCCTGCGTGAGCTGCCTCCAGCAGACCACTCACTGGCTCACAGTTACCTGGCCATACCAAGGGGCAAGTAGGCAGTGGGTCCTGGCCAATATTAAGGAATCAGATGGCTAGACTGATGGGACTAGAGAGAGAGATTTCTGGGGCTATAGACTGAGGACTGGGGTTGCTACACTCAGACGCAGCTGCTAAATATTATATGGTTAGCACACTCTACAATTCAATGCAAGAGGCACTGCAACTTATCCACCTTGATTCCATTTTAAAACTGGATATTCCCATATCACCAACCTAGATATTTTCTACTTAAAAAATGTAGTAACTGTAGGGCTTCCTTGGTGGCGCAGTGGTTGAGAGTCCGCCTGCCGATGCAGAGGACATGGGTTCGTGCCCCGGTCCGGGAAGATCCCACATGCCGCGGAGCGGCTGGGCCCGTGAGCCATGGCCGCTGAGCCTGCGCGTCCGGAGCCTGTGCTCCGCAGCGGGAGAGGCCACAACAGTGAGAGGCCCACATACCACAAAAAAAAAAAAAAAAATGTAGTAAGTGTCATTTAATATGTGTGTGAATGTGTATGCATGGGTGGATAGGCTTGGTGTTGTGGGTACAAAAAATGAGAAATGCAGAGTCCCTGCCCTCATGGCACTTACAAACTTATAGAAAAAATGGAAACAGGAAAAGAAAGCTAACATTTATTAAACATATACCATTAATAAAAATTAGAGACCAGGAGGAGGGAAACATGGGAAGATTACACATAATCTTTGATATAAAGAATAGATTTTTACAGTTTGATGTGACTCAGAATTTTCCAGAAGGACAGAAAAAGATAGAAAGGATAAGTGGTTTTCTTTGGCTCAGGCCAGGAAAATGTCATCTGATAAGAATTGTCCTAATTACTCTTCTAGTGAACACATGGTTTATCCATCAAGGAGACTTTGAGAGGGACCCAGGAGGTCAGTTTATAGAATTTGGCCACAGCCACCTTCAAGAATCTAGAACCTAGGACTCAGAAAGATGGGCAACATCAGGGAACTGTCAACCGATAAGATGCCTTAACAATTTAAGAGTCCTTTGGGAGTGGATATTACCACCTAATACTTGAATGCAGATGCTATAATTTATAACATGAAGTTGTTCTCTCTGATTGGCATTTTGGGGGTGGTCCCTGATGGTAAGTACCATCCTTTGCAGGGCTGACCAATGATCATTCAGTGTCTGGCCTTTTCAAACTGCTTTGTCAGGGACTCCACAGAGATGTATTGATCTACCCTGTGTCAACAATGAAGAGTTTGAGAGTCTGGCAGGAAAACCAGATGGAGAAATCCAGCAGAATTGCAAACCTGGGACCAAGGCTTGGAGCCAGTTACGTACCCAGAGGAGATAGACACTTAGGAAAGAGATTGTTCCTTTAATTCTAAGTGAAGGAGTAACAGTAGAAAATGGAAAAGCATTTACAGGAATGTTGCTGTTAGGGGCAGGAAGAAGATTGAGAGAGGTAACTGGGTAATGGATGTTAACTTCCTAGAAACAAATGAAGAGAAAATCATGGGAATAAAGAGTTTCACAAAGAAGGACACAGTTAGCAGATTTAAACATAGCCAAGAAGTTATGAGATTGAGAACTGAGGAAAGGCCATTGAAACAAGTGATCAGGATGTCATTAGTCATCTTTGTGACAGCAGTTTCAGTAACATCAGTAACTAACATCCTGTATAGTGCTTTTTAGTGTGTGTGTGGCAGGGGTCTTCATTATCTATTAGCTCATTTGATATTCATAAAAAATGTGATGAAGAAAGTGAGGTTCAGGTAGTAAATAGTTGATCCAGAAACTGAGCCCACATTTTCTGAATCCAAATCTCATCCTCATTCTGTTGTGTTTCACAGCATCCCTCAAGAGAGCACCTTGTCACCAAAGCTGGACCACAAGGAAGGAGTGAGATGCAAGGACGTGGTCAATGTCAAGGGCAGCGAGAATAAAACACCCTCTTTGAAAATCTGCATGGTGAAGAGAAGCTGAGTGGTCACTGGAGGGACTTTTTTTTCCAGGATGAATATAATGTTAAATGTTTTGGACCAGGAAAGGAAGGACTGGGTATCAAAGAAATGGAACAATGTCCCAAAAGGGTAAGAAGGGAAATGGGATCAAGAATACATGTGGAGGGACACTCATGGCACATCACTGGGAGAGTGAAAAGGCAGAGGAAATTCTGAGCTGAAGATATCATTGTTGGATGAGGACATCATAAGATCACCTTTAAGGCTGAGAAGGGAGAGGCACCCGTAGAGTTGAGAGATTGAGAAGAGGGGGAAGAGAGAAGGAAAGCTGCTGTGGGTGTTTGTTTGATGACCTCCTGACACCCTGTCATATTCTATTCATGTCTCCTGAGGTTAGGGAGGACCCAGAGACTTCTTTTAACCTACAGTGGCCACTTTGGGGCACTGGCAGTCCTTTTTTGGGGTAATGGTGATATAACGCAAACAGCCCTTGGCTTGGACACCCAACACTTAGAGTCCAGTTCTGGCCTCAAGTTTTCCTTGGCTTTTTGTCCAGGAACTCCAACTGCTGGACAATATACTTGCAGGTCACACTGTTCTCAAACTCACTGGGACCAAAGCCATCATAAAGTAACAGAATTTCAAGTGTTGGAAAGATAAGCTGGTCTAATCCTCAAATTCCCTTTATAACAACTGCACCAAGTGTTCTGCTTCATCTTTTCCTGTGATAAGGAACTCATGACTTCATTAGGTGCCCTGTTCCTCCTTATGTTTGTCTCAGATCTGACTTCTAGGCAATACAGAACACAGAAGTAAATTGGCCAATTCCTGCTCCCCTGGGAGTGGTCGTAAAGGACTTGAAGAGAACCATCATGCCACTTTCATTTTCTATGCTTCAGAAAAGCAAACCAAATTCTTCCTGTTGTTTCTGACAATCACGTTTGTTTTTGCCTGGACACACCCCAAAATGCTAATGACTGTAGGTGTGCTTCAGCTGAGCCCACATTCTGCCTCTTTACCTTTTTGCCTGAGGCTCTGATCCCCTTGGACTTGACCAGAGTCTCTCTGCCTCCAGTTTCTCTTCTCACAGGTTCATCCTGCAAGCTGCTGTCAGACTAACCATCCTAAAACATGTTTTTTTACAGGTCACTTCCCTTGTCAGAGAAATCACAGCCGTTCTCCATTTGCTACGAGATGAAATTCAAATCTGGCATTAAATACCCTACAAAATGAGCATCTCAGTATTTTTCCAAGCTTTTCTCTGTTCTGAATATCCCCCTCCAACCAGGGTTGCTCATTCATCTTCCCATTTATTCAACTATTTATTTATTAAAGAAACAATTATTGAATGTCAACTTTATGCCAGACGTATGACAGGTAACGGGAATACAAATATGATAGAGACATAGTCCTTGCATGAAGGTGTTCACAGTCTGGTGAGGAAGAAAACTATGTATGGACATAAACAATTCATGTTATCAAATATGACAAAAAAATAATCCCTAGATATCACAGCAACGATGTGCAATGCTAACAGGGAAGGAAGTGATCTTCTCTGCTTAGAGTGGTAAGAAAGGATTCAAGGAGAGGGTACTGTTTAAGCTGAGACTTGAATGATAGGTAGAAGTATGCATAGTTAGTAAGGAAAGACAAAAATGTTATAAGTAGAAGAAACAACATCTGAAAGACCATATTCTAGAAACTTCAAGTTGTCTAACATTTCAGTAGAGTATGGATATGTGGAAAAGGGGGTAGAAAGCAGTGGTGAGCTCCTAAATCTTTAACAATAAGCTCTTTGGGGTTGGGGAGGATCCTGATTTGTAGCATTTGCCTATTTCTATGGTGTAAATATTCCCATCATGACTGATTTCAAACTACTGATGTGACATCACTGAACACAGAGCTGGGGAAAAATTGTGTTCAAATGGCTCTCACAAGCCGGTAGAAAGTAGACAAGGACATAATCAGGAAAGGATTTTATAGGTTAAGGAATTGGGTTTTTTATCCTATGGGATGATGGGGAGCCACTGAATGGCTTAAAGCTAGATAATGACACGACCAGCTTTGCCTTAAGGAAAAAAAACACAAATTCGAAAAGATACATGCACCCCAATTTTCATAGCAGCATTATTTACAATTGCCAAGATATGGAAGCAACCCAAGTGTCCATCAACAGATAAATGGGTAAAGAAGATGTGGTATATACATGTAATGGAATACTACTCAGCCATAAAAAAGAATGAAATTTTGCCATTTACAGCAACATGGATAGACTTGGAGGGTATCTTGCTAAGTGAAATAAGTCATACAGAGAAAGACAAACACTGTATGATATCATTTATATGTGGAATCTAAAAAATACAACAAACTAGTGCATATAACAAAGAAGAAGCAGACTCACAGATGTAGAGAGCTACCCAGTGGTTACCAGTGAGCAGAGGGAAGGGGGAGAGGCAATACAGGGGTAGGGGAATAAGAGGTACAAGCTATTGGGTATAAAATAGGATACAAGGATATATTGTACAACATGGGGAATATAGCCAATATTTTATCATATCTATAAATGGAGTATACCATTTAAAAATTGTGAATCACTGTAGTGCACTCCTGTAACTTATAAAATTGTACAGCAACTATACTTCAATAAAAAATAATTTAAAATAAATTTTTAAAAAGAAAAACAAAAACTATGTATGTGTGTAATTGTGGATGGGGGAGGGTATGAGAGAAGTAAATGATGAAAATTAGGAGACCAGTTAGGACAGTGGTTCTAAGCTCTAGCTGTATGCCATGCATTAGCATTACCTGTGGAATTAAAAAAATAATAATAATAGTGCTGAGATCTTGATCCCAAATTCCGATTAAATCTTTCTGGGGCTGGATCTAGGTTTCTGTGTCTTAGATGCTTCCTGGGTGATGGTAATAGAGAGCATGGCTTGCAAAGTGCTGAGTTAGGAGACTATTGCTGTGAAATATGTTTTCTCTTTATCCAATCTCATGTTTCGCCTTGGGGACCGTTCCAGCTCCACCTCCAAACACTCTTCAATTGGCTCATCCATTCCAAGTGGCCAGTTCTTCCCTTCAGACTCAGTCCTTCTTAATGTTCCCTCCTGAGTTTTTCTGGACCTTGTTTTTGTTTCCCAACCCGGCCTCGCTCAGAAGTCAAATAATCAGTGACCCTCAGTTTCAAGCCTGGCTGCTATGAACCAGTCCGGACCACTCTCACACCAAAACCCCAACATAGGACAGTAACCCTTTTTTTTTTTTTTGGCTGACAGGCTTCTTCTTTTATTGAAGCATAACAAAAATACAGAAAACTGGGTAAATTGCAAGTGTGCTGCTCAATAGCTTTCCCCCAAATCACCTGTGTAACCAGCATCCAGTCGAGAAATAGAAACGTACCAGAAGCCACTCCTGATACCTTCCAGTCACTCCCCCTCACTCTAACCACTATCCTGACTTCTACCACCTTAGGTTAGTTTTGCCAGTTTGAGGACTTAATAAGAATAGAATCATAAAATATTACTGATGGACTTTATTTTATTTAGTATTAATTCAAGAATTCATAGCTAATCTTTGTTTTTTTACATCTTTATTGGAGTATAATTGCTTTACAATTGTGTGTTAGTTTCTGGTTTATAACAAAGTGAATCAGCTATACATATACGCATAGCCCCATATCTCTCCCTCTTGCATCTCCCTCCCACCACTCTAGGTGGTCACAAAGCACCGAGCTGATTTCCCTGTGCTATGTGGCTGCTTCCCACTAGCTATTTTACATTTGGTAGTGTATATATGTCCATGTCCCTCTCTCACTTCATCCCAGCTTACCCTTCCCACTCCCCATGTCCTCAAGTCCATTCTCTACGTCTTTATTCCTGTCCTGCCCCTAGGTTCTTCAGAAAAAAAAATTTTTTTTTTAGATTCCATATATATGTGTTAGCATACGGTATTTGTTTTGCTGTTTCTGATTACTTCACTCTGTATGACAGACTCTAGTTCCATCCACCTCACTAAAAATAACTCAATTTTGTTTCTTTTTATGGCTGAGTAATATTCCATTGTATATATATGCCACATCTTCTTTATCCATTCATCTGTCGATGAACACTTAGGTGGATTCCATGTCTTCGCTATTGTAAATAGAGCTGCAATGAACATTGTGATACATGACTCTTTTTGAATTATGGTTTTTTGAAGGTATATGCCCAGTAGTGGGATTGCTGAATCATATGGTAATTCTATTTTTAGCTTTTTAAGGAACCTCCATATTGTTCTCCATAGTGGCTTTATCAATTTACATTCCCACCAACAGTACCAGAGGGTTCCCTTTTCTCCACACCCTCTCCAGCATTTGTTGTTTGTAGATTTTCTGATGATGCCCATTTTAACTGGTGTGAGGTGATAACTCATTGCAGTTTTGATTTGCATTTCTCTAATGATTAGTGATGTTCAGCAGTTTTTCATGTGCTCCTTGGCCATCTGTGTGTCTTCTTTGGAACAATGTCTATTTAGGTCTTCTGCCCATTTTTGGATTGGGCTGTTTGTTTCTATAATATTGAGCTGCATGAGTTGTTTATATATTTTGGAGATTAATCCTTTGTCCGTTGATTCATTTTTAAATATTTTCTCCCATTCTGAGGGTTGTCTCTTCATCTTGTTTATGGTTTCCTTTGCTGTGCAAAAGCTTTGAAGTTTCATAAGGTCCCATTTATTTATTTTTCTTTTCATTTCCATTGCTCTAGGAGGTGGATCAAAAAAGATCTTGCTGTGATTTATGTCAAAGAGTGTTCTTCCTATGTTCTCCTCTAAGAGTTTTATAGTGTCTGGTCTTACATTTAGGTCTCTAATCCATTTTGAGTCTATTTTTGTGTACAGTGTTAGGGAGTATTCTAATATCATTCTTTTACATATAGCTGTACAGTTTTCTCAGCACCACTTATTGAAGAGACTGTCTTTTCTCCATTGTATATCCTTGCCTCCTTTGTCATAGATTAGCTGACCGTAGGTGCATGGGTTTATCTCTGGGCTTTCTATCTTGTTCCATCGATCTATGTTTCTATTTTTGTGCCAGTACCATATTGTCTTGATTACTGTAGCTTTGTAGTATAGTCTGAAGTCAGGGCATCTGATTCCTCCAGTTCTGTTTTTTTACCTGAACACTGCATTAGCTATTCAGGGTCTTTTGTGTTTCCATATAAATTTTAAGATTTTTTGGTCTAGTTCCATAAAAAATGCCATTGGTATTTTGATAGGGATTGCATTGAATCTGTAGATTACTTTGGGTAGTATAGTCATTTTCACAATATTGATTCTTCCAATCCAAGAACATCGTATATCTCCCCATCTGTTGGTATCATCTTTAACTTCTTTCATCAGGGTCTTATAGTTTTCTGCATACAGGTCTTTTGTCTCCCTAGGTAGGTTTAATTATAGGTATTTTATTCTTTTTGTTGCAATGGTAAACGGGAGTGTTTCCTTAATTTCTCTTTCAGGTTTTTCATCATTAGTATATAGGAATGCAAGAGATTTCTGTGCATTAATTTTGTATCATGCAACTTTACCAAATTCATTGGTTAGCTCTAGTAGTTTCCCGGTGGCATCTTTAGGATTCTCTGTGTATAGTGTCATGTCATCTGCAAACACTGACAACTTTACTTCTTCTTTTCCAATTTGTATTCCTTTTATTTCTTTTTCTTCTCTGATTGCCATGGCTAGGACTTCCAAAACTATGTTGAATAATAGTGGTGAGAGTGGACATCCTTGTCTTGTTCCTGATCTTAGAGGAAATGCTTTCAGTTTTTCACTATTGAGAATGATGTTTGCTGTGGGTTTGTCATATATGGCCTTTATTATGTTGAGGTAAGTTCCCTCTATGCCCACTTTCTGGGCAGTTTTTATCATAAATGGATGTTGAATTTTGTCAAAAGATTTTCCTGCATCTATTGAGATGATCATATGGTTCTTCTTCAATTTGTTAATATGGTGTATCACATTGATTGATTTGCATATATTGAAGAATCCTTGCATCCCTGGGCTAAATACCACTTGATCATGGTGTATGATACTTTTAATGTGTTGTTGGATTCTGTTTGGTAGTATTTTATTGGGAATTTTTGCATCTATATTCATCAGTGGTGTTAGTCTGTAATTTTCTTTTTTTGTAGTATCTTTGTCTGGTTTTGGTATCAGGGTGATGGTGGCCTCATAGAATGAGTTTCAGAGTGTTCCTTCCTCTACAATTTTTTGGAAGAGTTTGAGAAGGATGGGTGTTAGCGCTTCTCTAAATGTTTGATAGAATTCACCTGTGAAGCCATCTGGTCCTGGACTTTTGCTTGTTGGAAGATTTTTAATCACATTTTCAATTTCATTACTTGTGATTGTTCTGTTTATATTTTCTATTTCTTCCTGGTTCAGTCTGGGAAGGTTATACGTTTCTAAGAATTTGTCCATTTCTTCCAGGTTGTCCATTTTATTGGCATAGATTTGCTTGTAGTAGTCTCTTAGGTTGCTTTGTATTTCTGCGGTGTCTGTTGTAACTTCTCCTTTTTCATTTCTAATTTTATTGATTTTAGTTCTCTCCCTCTTTTTTTGATGAGTCTGGCTAATGGTTTATCAATTTTGTTTATCTTCTCAAAGAACCATCCTTTAGTTTTATTGCTCTTTGCTGTTGTTTTCTTTGTTTCTGTTTCATTTATTTCTGCTCTGATCTTTATGATTTCTTTCCTTCTGCTAACTTTGGGTTTTGTTTGTTCTTCTTTCTCTAGTTCCTTTATGTGTATAGTTAGATTGTTTATTTGAGATTTTTCTTGTTTCTTGAGGTAGGCTTATATAGCTATAAACTTCCCTCGTAGAACTGCTTTTGCTGCATCCCATAGGTTTTCGGTCATCATGTTTTCATTGTCATTTCTTTCTAGGTTTTTTTTTTTTTTTTTGTGGTACACGGGCCTCTCACTGTTGTGGCCACTCCCATTGTGGAGCACAGGCTCTGGACACGCAGGTTGAGTGGCCAGGGCTCACGGGCCCAACCGCTCCGCAACATGTGGGATCTTCCCGGACCGGGGCACGAACCCGCATCCGCTGCGTCGGCAGGCAGTCTCTCAACCACTGCGCCACCAGGGAAGCCCTGTTTCTAGGTATTTTTTGATTTCCCTGTGATCACTTGGTTATTTAGTAGTGTACTGTTTAGCCTCCATGTGTTTGTATTTCTTACAGATTTTTTCCTGTAATTGATATCTAGTCTCATAGTGTTGTGGTCTGAAAAGATACTTGATACGATTTCAATTTTCTTAAATTTTCCAAGGCTTGATTTGTGACCCAAGATATGATCTATCCTGGAGAATGTTCCATGAGAACTTGAGAAGACAGTGTATTCTGTTGTTTTTGGATGGAATGGCCTATAAATATCAATTAAGTACAACTTGTTTAATGTATATTTTAAAGCTTGTGTTTCCTTATTTATTTTCACTTTGGATTATCTGTCCATTGGTGAAAGTGGGGTGTTAAAGTCCCCTACCATGATTGTGTTGCTGTCAATTTCCCCTTTTATGGCTGTTAGCATTTGCCTTATGTACTAAGGTGCTCCTATGTTGGGTGCATACATATTTACAATTGTTATATCTTCTTTTTGGATTGATCCCTGATCATTATGTAGTATCCCTCTTTGTCTTTTGTAATAGTCTTTATTTTATAGTCTATTTTGTCTGATGCAAGAATTGCTACTCCAGCTTTCTTTTGATTTCCATTTACATTGAATATCTTTTTCAATCCCCTCACTTTCAGTCTGTATGTGTCCCTAGGTCTGAAGTGGGTCTCCTATAGACAGCATATATATGGGTCATGTTTTTGTATCCATTCAGCCAGTCTATGTTTTTTGGTTGGAGCATATAATCCATTTACATTTAAAGTAGTTATTGATATGTATGTTCCTATTACCACTTTCTTAATTGCTTTGGGTTTGTTATTGTAAGTCTTTTCCTTCTCTTGTGTTTCCTGCCTAGAGAAGTTCCTTTACCATTTGTTTTAAAGCTGGTTTTGTGGTGCTGAATTCTCTTAGCCTTTGCTTATCTGTAAAGGTTTTAATTCCTCCTTTGAATCTGAATGAGATCCTTGCTGGGTAGAGTAATCTTGGTTGTAGGTTTTCCCCTTTCATCGCTTTAAATATGTCCTGCCACTTCCTTCTGGCTTGCAGAGTTTCTGCTGAAAGATCAGGTGATAACCTTATGGAGATTCCCTTGTATGTTTTTTGTTGCTTTTGCCTTGCTGCTTTTAATATTTTTTCTTTGTATTTAATTTTTGATAGTTTGATTGATATATGTCTTGGCATGTTTCTCCTTGGATTTACCCTGTATTGGACTCTCTGCACTTCCTGGACTTGATTAACTATTTCCTTTCCCATATTATGGAAGTTTTCACCTATAATCTCTTCAAATATTTTGTCAGTCCCTTTCTTTTTCTCTTCTTCTTCTGGGACCCCTATAATTCGAATGTTGGTGATTTTAGTATTGTCCCAGAGGTCTCTGGGACTGTCCTCAATTCTTTTCATTCTTTTTTCTTTATTCTGCTCTGTGGTAGTTATTTCCACTATTTTATCTTCCTGGTCACTTATTCGTTCTTCTGCCTCAGTTATTCTGCTAGTGATTCCTTCTAGAGAATTTTTAATTTCATTTATTGTGTTGTTCATTATTGTTTGTTTGCTCTTTAGTTCTTCAAGATCCTTGTTACCTGTTTCTTGTATTTTCTCCATTCTATTTCCAAGATTTTGGATCATCTTTACTATCATTACTCTGAATTCTTTTTCAGGTAGACTGCCTATTTCCTCTCATTTGTTTGGTCTGGTGGGTTTTTACCTAACTCCTTCATCTGCTGTGTGTTTCTCTGTTTTCTCATTTTGCTTAGCTTACTGTCTTTGGGGTCTCCTCTTTGCAGGCTGCAGGTTTTTAGTTCCCATTGTTTTTGGTGTCTGTCCCCAGTGGGTATGGTTGTTTCAGTGGGTTATATAGGCTTCCTTGTGGAGGGGACTGGTGCCTGTGTTCTGGTGGGTGAGGTTAGATGTTGTCTTTCTGGTGGGCAGGTCCATGTCCAGCGGTGTGTTTTGGGGTTTCTGTGACCTTATTATGATTTTAAGCAGCCTCTCTGCTAATGGGTGCCCTTGTGCTCCTGTTTTGCTAGTTGTTTGGCATAGGATGTCCAGCACTGCAGCTTGCTGGTTGCTGAGTGGAGCTGGGTCTTAAAGTTGAGATGGATTTCTCTGTGTGCGCTTTCACCATTTGATATTATGTGGAGCCAGGAGGTTTCTGGTGGACTAATGTCCTGATCTCGGCTCTCCCACCTCAGTGGTACAGGCCTGACACCCAACCCAAGAAGTCAGCCACACAGCTCAGAAGAAAAGGGAGAAATGAAAGAAAAAATAAATAAATAAAATAAAGTTATTAAAATTAAATATTTTAAAAATTATTAAAAATTTAAAAAATTAAAAAGAAATAATTAAAGAAAAAAGAAAGAAAGAAAGAAGAGAGCAACCAAACCAAAAAAACAAATCCACCAATGATAAATAGCACTAAAAACTATACTAAAAAAAAAAAAAAAGACAGACAGAACCCTAGGACAACTGGTAAAAGCAAAGCTCTACAGACAAAATCACATAAAGAAGCATATACATACAGACTCACAAAAAGAGAAAAAGGAAAAATATATATATATAACCTTTGGGAAGTCTGAGGTCTTGTGCCAGCATTCAGTAGGTGTTCTCTAGGAGCTGTTCCACATGTAGATGTATTTCTGATGTATTTGTGGGGAGGAAGGTGATCTCCATGTCTTACTCCTCCACCATCTTTAAGGTCTCTCCCTAATCCTTCTTGAAAAAAGAGAATGGACAAAGGCCCTTGTAGGAAAAGTTGAATAACTGAGGCTGTGAAGATGGTGAGGAATTAATGTTAATATAACAATGACAGTGAGTGAACAGTTACTGAATTCTTTCTGCAGGCCACTTACTGCAGGTTACTTTCTACATGCTTTATGTATATTAGTTTAAATCTCCCAACAATTCTATGAGGTAGGTAATATTATTATCCTTCCTACTTTATACATGAAGAAATTGAAACATTCAAAATAAGTAACTTCAACAAGGTCAATAGCTGGTAAGTAGTAAAGCCAACCTTCAAACTCATGCAGTTTGGCTCAGAGGATCATGTTCCCAACCATTACATGATTCCACCTCTTTTAAGTAATGCTTAGGTCTACCTAAGAGAGGGGTTGGTTATCACTGATGTCTAATAAGGAAGCAGTAGGAGTCAAATTCCAGGTTGGTAGCACAGGCCTTTGAGAGGACAGGGCTTTCTCCAGTCAAAACAGAGTGGTAGGGAGGAAGAGACATTTTGCAGGATATGAGTTTGAACATGTTGCTTTTGAAGTGCTGTGAGAGATTACCTGTAAATTGCATAGGATGTGGAGCTTAGGAAAGGAAGTTTAAGTTGGAAATATACATTTTGGTAGTTGTCAGGATTGAAGCAGTAGTTAAAGCCTTGGGAATAGGGACAATTATTGCAGTCACCCAGGAAGAGTTTGCTGACTGAAAAGGGAAAAGGGCCAAAGCCAAGCACTAGGGAGACCAATAGTTAATGTGACCTGAATGGGTACACTGAATGCAAAGAATTAGAAGAGAGCAGAAACATCAGGGGAGCTTGATACAGAGGAAACCAGGGAAGTGGATTACTCCCTGAAGGAGGGGATTGAGCAGCAGTATCTAATGCTGCAAGAGCACAGGTAAATAAGGACAGAAAAGCAGTCACTGGACTTGAACATAGAAGGTCATTGGTGACCATCGCTAGAGTAGTTTTAGTAAAATGGTGAAAGCAGTGAATTATGGGAATGTGTATATATAGGTATATGTATGTATATATTATAGATATTTTTCTCTTTAATTTGGACAGTTCTTTTTATGACCTTAGAAATTGAAGAGATCCTTAAAAAGGGTGGGGTGGTAATGATAAGCCTTGAACAGAAAAATGATATGATTATACAGATTACCCAGTATTCCTGTTATGGGTTTAGACATAAGTACAGTTCACTCACAGCTGATGACCTCCATATTCTTTATGAAGCAGAAAGCAAGAGGGTAGCGTAGTGTACTTGAGCACAGATTGGTTGGGAATGCCTACTAAGGTAATATTGGTCATGAACTGTCTAAGAACCAAAAGGAAAATTTGCTAAACAGAATTGAAGATCCAACTCTATTGGAAACTCCAAATTTCTAATGATGTTGGTCTGCATGGCTGTACAATTTTCTTCAGTTCTACTCAGTCTTACAGGTTTAGGGGCAGGGAATAAAGATTGTAGAATGGATTTGGAAAGGGTACCACATAAGAAAATGGGAGCAAAAGGTTACAAGTGAATAACTCAAGGAATCAACTGTGGTTTTTATGGATGATAAGAAAAGAACGAAATTAAAAGGTAGTTGATAGATGAAGGGAAAATGGAAGATTCAAGGGACTTAGAGACATCAGCAGGATTGAAGGGCAAGTACAATGGGAATTAGAAAGTAAAAGAGCTGGAACCATGGTTTTGGCAGAGCAGGGGACACTGGATTTGAGATTTTCACACTAAGGGAAGAGCTAGGTGATAAGACGTAGGCCACATGAGAGTGGAAGCAGTGTTCACTGGAGTTGAGAAGCTATTGTGTTGAATCAGCTCTTCTGAAATATCCCTGCAGGACAGGATGCACGGAAAGACTGATAAGTACTGATATATGTACTATATACTATATGGTACTGTAGTATGAGTTAAGGCATCTCAGAGGTCTGTGTAGAATTATAGCCCCTTTCAGGCTTCATCCAGCTCACTTCTTCTTTCCCACACCAAAGTTACACTCTTCTTCCCTTGCTTCTTTAACTCAGGCCACACCCATTCTATTGCTTGGAGCTCCTTCTCCCCAAATCCGGGTACATAGTGAAACTCAGTCTTCCCAGTTCTCACTCCCTGCTGCTCCTGAAGACAAGCCTGTAGGTCCTTTTGGTTTTGAGAGCATCAGCTCCTGTTCAATCCTGCTGATTTCTGTGAGGAACCGAAGTGGAAGTGACAGGTACCAAATACAGGAAGCCACAGAGCTTCCAGAATCTTACACCTTTCTCTCGGGCATGGTCTCTGGGGTGTATTTTCTAACTCCTCTCTGGGAGACACGATAGAAGCTTCATGAAGCTTGCTTTCTCCTGTATTCCTAAGAGTGGGGCTTAGCAAATGAAATCCCTTTGCTGAGGGCAGGCCAATCCCTTCCTGCTTTATGTTATACGACATAAAACAGAAATTTTCAAAATATAATAGACACGTGTTCCCACAACTGAAATTAAACAGAAATTAACACATTGCCATATTTGCTACCAATCTTTACTGGTTTTTTTTTAAAGAAATAAAGCATTACAAATAGAGATAATGCTTCATCTGCATCCTTGCCCCATCTCTACCTCAGAGTAGCCACTAATCTGAAGCTGGTGTAATTTCCATTCATGTTTTGTGCTTTGACTATGTGTTTGTCTATAAATAATACATATCCTTTTGCAACTCATTTTTTTCATCAGCTTTATGTTTTAGAGATTTATGCATTTTGTTATATGTGGATCAGGTCCATTCATTGTAAATTTTTATTGTACAGTATTTCACTGTGTGAATAAATCACAGTTTATTAGTCCCCTGATGAGGGATGGTTTGTTTCTATTTATTCACTGCTATAAACAGTGCTGCAGTGAGAATCCTTGCACATTTCCTTGTGCTCATTTGCTAGACATACCAGCATCTAGCAGGTCTACAGGATATACACTAGAAGGATATTGCCATATCTTATGTATGGTAAGGCTATAGTTAATGTTTTTAAGAAACTACCAAGTTATTTTCCAATGTGTTTGTACCATTTTATATTTCTTCCAGCAGTGTATGTGAGTTCCTATTGCTCCAAATTCTTACCAACACTTGAAATTGTGTCTTTTTAATTCTAGTCATTCTAATCAGTGTAAGGGTATCTCATAGTGTGGTTTTAATTGGCCTTTCCCTGATGACGAATGACATATATATATATACATATACATATATATATATGTCATTAGTCATATTAGTCTTTGTGTATCTGTTAAATTTTTGCCAACTTTTCATGGGGTTGTTGGTTGTTCTTATTAAGCTGGTATACATTTTTTACATACTCTAGATTAAAATTCTTTGTAAAATACACGTACTGAGAATATTTTCTCCTAGTCTGTGGCTTACCTTTTAATTTTCCTAACAGTGGACTTTGAAAAACAGGAGTTTTTAATTAGCAACTTTTTTCTTTAGGGTTGTGTGTGTGTGTGTGTGTTTCATGCAAGAAATCTTTGCCTATCTCAAATTTATGAAGATTTTCTCCTACATTTTTTCTAGAAGTTTCATAATTTTAGCTTCTATATTTATGTCTATGATCCGTCTTGAGTTAATTTTTGTGTATGTTATGAAGTAAGTGTCACGGTTTACTTTTTTCTGGATATCCACTTATTCCAACATAATTTGTTGAAAAGATTTTCCTTTCTCCATTGATTTACCTTGTCACCTTTATTGAAAATCAATTTATCATAGATATGAAGGTTTATTTCTGGACCCTCTATTCTGTTCCACTGATCCTATAAATCCATCCTTATATGAATACTACTGTATTACTATAGCTTTATAGTAAGTCTGGAAATCAGGTAATATAATCTTTCAACACTGTTTATCTTTTTCAAAAAATTTTTGGCAATTCTAGGCCCATTGTATTTCCAAATAAATTTTAGAATAAGCTTGCCAATTTCAACAAAAAGAAGCCTTCTGGAATTTTCACAGGAATTGCTTGAATCTATAGATTAAATTGGAGAGAACTGACATCTTAATATTGAGTCTTCTGATTTATGAACATGGTATGTCATGCCATTTGTTTAGGTCTTTTTAAATTTCTCTCAGCATATTTTGTAATTTTCAAGGTACTGATCTTATACATGTATTGTTATATTTATCTCCACATATTTTCATATGTGATGCTACTATAAATGATATTATTTCTTACTTTACTTTCAAATTGTTTATTGCTATCATATAAAAATGCAATTGATATTTGTATATTGTCCTCACATCCTATAAACTTGCTAACATCGATTATTTTTTTCTATAGCTTTTATTGTAGATTCCTTGGAATTTTCTATATACAGTACAAAGTCATCTGCAAATAAAGAAAGTATTGCTTCCTTCATTTCAATCTGTGTGTCTCAAAAATAGTTTTTTGAGGTGTAAACTACACTTCTTTAAACTGTACAATTTGATGTTTTGATGCATGTATAAAAGCATGAAGCTATTACCAAAATCAAGAGCATAAAACATGTCCAATGTCCCCAAAAGTTTTCTCATGCCCCTTTGTACCCCTCTCACCCATCCCTATCTCCTGCAGACAACTACTGATCTGCTTTCTATCAGTATAGATCAGTTTGCATTTCCTGGAGTTTAATATAACTGAAGCATATAGTATGAACACTTTTTTTGTCTGGCTTCTTTCACTCAACATAATTATTTTGAGATTTAACCATATTGTTGTACCAATAGATTACTCCTTTTCATTGCTGAATAGTATTCTATTGTATACCAGGAAGATTTTCTTCTATGTTTTCTTTTATAAATTTTATAATTTAAAATGTTACAGTTTTTGCTTATACATTTAGGATTAGAATACATTTTAAATTAATTTTTGTATATGGTACAAGATATGGATCAAAGTTCTTTTTTTCACACATATGGGTATCCAAATGTTCTAGCATCATTTATTGAACAAACTATCCTTTCTCCACTGACTTGCAATGGCAACACTGTAAAAAATCAGTTATCCGTATATGTGTGGATTTATTTCTGGGCTCTATTCTAGTTCATCAATCTATTTGTCTATCTTCTCACCAATTCCACTGTATCTTTGTTACTGTAGACCAAGTCTTGAAATCAGGTAATATTTGTCTTCCACATTTTTTTCTTTTCTAAATTGTTTTGGCTATTTCATGTCCTTTCCATTTCCACATGAATTTTAGAATCAAATTGTCAATTTCTTCAAAAAACGTTTGCCGAGATTATGATTTGGATGGCACTGAATCTACAGATCACTTTAGGGAGAATCAACATCTTAACAATATTGAGTCTTCCAACTCATGAATAAAGTATGCTGCTCTGTTTATTGGGGTTTCCTTAGTTACTCTTACTTATGTTTTGTAGTTTTTAGTGTGTAGGTCTTGCATATCTTTTGTCAGCTTTTTTCCTGTTTCACAAACTCTGTGCAATTTTAAAGAGTATATTTTTAAAATTTCAACTTCCATGTATACATTACTAGCATATAAAATTGATTTTTTTGTATATATTTTGTATACTTCAACATTTCCAAACTCACTAATGAGTTCTAGCAGCTTTTTTTTTTTAACATCTTTATTGGGGTATAATTGCTTTACAATGGTGTGTTAGTTTCTGCTTTATAACAAAGTGAATCAGTTATACATATACATATGTTCCCATATCTCTTCCGTCTTGCGTCTCCCTCCCTCCCACCTTCCCTATCCCACCTCTCCAGGCGGTCACAAAGCACCAAGCTAGCAGCTTTTTTATAGATTCCAAGACATTCTCTACATAGATGATAATGTCATATGCAAATACAGAAAATCTTGTTTCTTCTTTCCAACTTGGATGCCTTTTCTTCTCTTGCATTATCATACTGGCTAGAACTTCTAGTTGAATACAGGTGAAGAGAGTACACATCCTTGTGTTGCTCCTGATCTTAGGGAGAAAGCTTTCAGTCTTTTGCCGTTAAGTACCATGTTAGCTATGAGTTTTTCATGGATGCTTTCTGTCAGGTTGACAAATGTTCCTTCTGTTTTCATAGTTTGCTTACATTCTTATCAGAGATTAATATGAGACCTTATCAAATGCTTTTAGTGTATATTCTGAGATTGTCATATGGCTTTTCTTTTTTAGTTTGTTAATATAAATTTATACTGATTGATTTTCAAATCTAAATCCCACCTTGCATTCATGAGGTAAAACTTACTTGATCATAATATGTTTTGCTTTTTATATATTATTGGATTTAATTTGCTAAAGTGTTAAGAATTTTTGCCTTTACGTTCATAAGGCTGATACTAGTAAAAACTTGAGTGCTGGGCTTCCCTGGTGGCGCAGTGGTTGAGAGTCCGCCTGCCGATTCAGGGGACGAGGGTTCGTGACCCGGTCTGGGAGGATCCCACGTACCGCGGAGCGGCTGGGCCCGTGAGCCATGGCCGTTGGGCCTGTGCATCCGGAGCCTGTGCTCCGTGGCGGGAGAGGCTGCAACAGTGCGAGGCCCGCGTACCGCAAAAACAAAAACAAAAACAAAAAAACTTGAGGGCTTTCTATGTAGATCTCTTCGCTTTAATGCTCTTTCTTCCCAGCCCTAGTCTTTCTGGTCTTCTCTAATTCTCAGCTCCATCTCCTCATCTCAGGGAGTACCTTCTCCTTGCCTGGATATTCTCAAAGCAGTAAGCTAGTGCAAACATATAACCACTGGGCTCAGGTTGTTTCTTTCCTATTTCTTTGAGATCATTGTTATTTTTTGCCTGATGTCCAGTGTTCCAAAAATTGATGTTTCATTTATTTTGTCAGTTTATTGGTTGTTTCTGGTGCGAGAGTGAATCCAGTTTCTATTATTCCACTTTGGCAGTAAGCAGACATCCTATATGCTATGTCATTCCTTTGTTTCTGCCTTCCTTATTGCAGTGGCTGAGCCGTTCAGTACAATGTTAAATAGAGGTGGCAATTGTGGTTATCTTTATTTCATCCCCAGTCAAAGGGGAGAAGTATTCAGTATTTCACCATTAAGTATCATGTTAGCTGTAACATTTTCACAGGTGACTTTCTGGAGGTTGAAAATTTTTCCACTATTTTTAGTATGCTGAAAATTAATTTTTCATAAATGGCTGTTGAATTTTATCAAATGCATTTTCCTGCATCTATTGAGGTGATTTTTTCTCATCTAATCTGTTATTTTAGTGAATTACTTTCATTAATTTTCAAATTATAAACCAATTTTGTATTCATGATGTATTATTCTTTTTAGCTATTGCTGGGTTCAATTTGTTAATATTTGATTAATGACTCTTATTGGTCTGTAGTTTTTTTCTCTCTTGTAAGGTCTTCCTGGTTTTCTGTATCAGGATTATTCTGCCTTGTAAAATGAGTTGGGAAGTTTTCCACTTGTATTTTCTGAGTCATATAGTATTGGTATTATTTTTTCCTTAAATATTTGTTTAAATTCACCTGTGAAATATCTGGGCTTGGGACTATTATTAGTGGGAAAGCATTTACTTACAAATTTAATTTCTTTAATAAATAACTTTTCAGATTTTCTATTCCATCTTGGGTCAGTCTGGTAATTTTTATCTTTCAAATAGTTTTTTCATTCATCCAAAATGGTTTAATTAATTTAAATTAATTTTAAAACTATTAATTAATAGTTTTCTGTTATTTTCCCTTCAATGTCTGTAAGACCTGTACTGTTGTCCCTTCTTTCCTTCCTGATATTGTTAATTTGTGTCTTCTCTTATTTTCTCAATTTGTCTAGCTAAAGATTTGTCAGTTGTATTGATCTTTTAAAAGTACCAGTTTTTTGTTTGATTGATTTTCCTCTATTGTTTATCCACTTCCTATTTTATTGATTTCTACTCTTATTTTTAATATTGCCTTCCTTCTCCCCACTGTAGGTTTAATTTGCTCATTTTCCCCCTTGATTCCTTCAGCTAGAAGCTGAAATAATTTCCTTCTTTACTAATGTAAACATTTAAAGGTATATATTTCCCTCTTAGCACACTTAAGCTGTATTCCACAGTTTTTAAATGTTATGTTTATTGAGGTCTCCTTTATACACAAAAAAATTGATACTTTTTGGCATACAGTTCAATGAATTTTAAAAATTTATATGGTCTTGTAACATCAACTGATCAATATATAGAATGTTTCAATCACCTCAAAAAGTTCCCCTGTGCCAGGACTCCCTGGTGGCTCAGTGGTTAAGAATCTGCCTGCCAATGCAGGGGACATGGGTTTGAGCCCTGCTCCAGGAAGATCCCACATGTTGCAGAGCAACTAAGCCTGTGCTCCACAACTATTGAGCCTGCGCTTTAGAGCCCGCAAGCCACAACTACTGAAGCCCACGCACCTAGAGCCTGTGCTCCACAACAAGAGAAGCCACCGCAATGAGAAACCTGTGCACCACAACAAAGAGTAGCCCCCACTCACCACAACTAGAGAAAGCCTGAGTGCAGCCATGAAGACCCAATGCAACCAAAATTAAATAAAAATTAAATTAAAAATTTAAAAAAAAATCCCTTGTGCCTCTTTGTAGTTAATCCTCTTCCTCTACCCCCAGCCCCTGACAACCACTGATCTGTCTTCTGTCTCTATAATTCTGCTTTTTCCAGAATGTCTTAAAAATACAATCATAGAACATGCATCTTTTTGAGGCTGCTTTCTTTCACCTAGAATAATGCCTTGACACATGTGTGAGCACTTCCTTTTTACTGCTGAGAAGTTTATATTGTATGACTATACCACAATTTATTTAAGCATTGACCAGTTGGACCCTTGTGTTGTTTCTGGGTTTTGGTGATTATTAATAAAGCTGCTATAAACATTTAAGTACAGGTTTTTATGTGAACTATAATTTTTTATTTATTTGGGTAAATACCTAACAGTGAAACTGCTGGCTTGTATGGTAAGTGTATGTTTAACCTAATACAAAAATGCAAACTATATTTCAAAGTGGCTATACCATTTTGCATTCCTATTGCCAATGTCTGAGAGATTCCGTTACTCCATATCTTCAGCAGCAACTGGTATTGTCAGATTTTATTCTTTTTTAAATGAAAGCCATTCTAATAGGTAGTGGTATCTCTTTGTGGTTTTAAATTGCTTTCCCCTGATGTTGAGCATATTTTCAGATGCTTATTTGCCATCTGTATCTCGTCTTTGGTGTAGTGTCTGTTTAAATATTTTCTAATTCTCTATTAGGTTGTATGGTTTATTTTAATTGACCTGTAAGGAATTGCTATATATTCTGTATACCAGAAATTTCTCTCAGTCCATGGGCTTTTATTTTCATCTAACTTAATAATATCTTTATTATTAAAGAGCAAAAATTGTTAATTTTGATGAAGTCTATACTTTTTGTGTTCTAATACATATTTTTCTAACCCAAGGCTACAGAGATTTTCACTTATTTTTTTCCTCTAGAAGTTTTATAGTTTAGATTTTTACATTTAGGCACATGCAATGTTTTCAACTTAATTTTTGTATATGGTTCAATGTATAGGCTGAGATTTTTTTGGGTTTGTTTTTCATGTGGACTTTCAATTGTTCCAGTACCATTTGTTGAGAAGACTATCTTTGCTTCATTAAATGGCATTGGCAATTTGTCAAATCAGTTGACCATAAATTTTGGGTCTATTTCTGGACTCTCCTATCTGATTCATTGATCTATATTTCTATCTTTTTTACTTATATAGATCAAGACTACATGGTCTTGATTACTGTAGCTCTTTATAGTAAGCCTTTTAATGAGTCTTATAGTGAGTCCTCCAATTTTGCTCTTTCTCAAAATTGCTTTTATTATTCTAAGGATATTATTTATTCATGGCCGCATAACAATTTACCCAAAACGTAGAGACTTAAAACAACAAACATTTATTATCTCACAATTTCTGTGAGTCAGGAATTCAGAGAAGCTTAGCTGGGTTTTTCCAGATAAGGGTGTCTCATAGGTTGCAGTCAAGATGTTAGCCAGATATTACAAGATATTACAATCGTCTGAAGGCCTGACTGGGTTAGAAGAGCCATTTCCAAGTTCATTTACATGGCTGTTGGTGAGAGACTTCAGTGAGGGTCTCACCACATCGAGTTCTTCATAAGGCTGCTCACATATTGCTACTGGCTTCTCCCAAACTGAATGGAGAAAGAAAGATGTGTGAGGGAGTAAAGAGAGGAAGTGACATGGTGCCTTTTGTAACCTACTCTTAGAAGGGATATACAATTACTTCTGCCACATTCTATTGGTCACACCAACTAACCTGAATACCAGGATCACTGGGGGTCATCTTAGAAGTTAGTTACCACAGGTCCTTTGCCTGTCTATATAAACTCCAGAATCAACTTGTTGCCTGTTACAAAGAAACAAACAAAAACAAAACCCTATGGTGGTTTTGATTGAGATTCCATTGAATCTACAGATCAATTTGGGAAGAACTGATGTGTTAAAAATATTGAATCTTCTAAAACATGGACACAATATGTCTCCATTTATTTAGGTCTTCCTTGATTCTTCTCATCAATATTTTAGAGTTTTCAGCATAGAAATCCTACATATATATATATATATATATATATATATATATATACATATATAAGATTTTATGTTTTGTGTTGTTAGTATGTATGATACCCCTTTTATAAATTTAACCTATTAGTGCATTGCTAGGATATAGAATACAACTGATTGTTTAAAAACTATGCTGCAAACTTACTGACCTCAATTTTTAATTCTAATAGCTTTTTTGTAGATTTCTTAGAATTTTCTACATACTCATGTTGTCTTCAAACTAGAAGATTTTTACTTCTTTCCTTCTAATCTGTATGCCTTTTGTTTCTTTATTCGGTTCATTGCACTGATGAAGACCTCCAGTACAGTGTTTAATAGGAGCGATATCCTAGAATAAACTACTTTGTCAAATGTATTAGCATTTTTATATATTGCTGAATCAATGCTAATATTTCATTAAGGAGTTTTATATCCATGTTTATGAGGGGTATTAATCTGTAGGGTTTTTTTTTTTCTTGTAATATTGGATTTAGTATCAGGAAAATGCCGACCTCATAAAACTATTTGGAAAGTGTTCTCTCTTCTTTCATTTTCTGGAAGAGTTTGTGTAGAATTTGGGTTTTTTTATTTTCCTTAAATGTTTACTTAGAATTCACCAGTAAAATCATCTGGGCCTAGAGTTTTCTTTGTTGGGAGTTTTATAAATACAAATTCTACTGCTTTAATAAATATAGAGTTATTCAGGTTATCCATTATTTTCTTGAGTGAATGTTGCTAAATTTGTGTCTTTCATGGAATGTGTCAATTTCTTTTATGTTTTCAAATTTACTTTCATAACATAGTTCAAATATTCCTTTATTATCTTTTTAATGTCTGTAGGATCTGCATGACGTTTCCTCTTTCATTTGTGATACTGTTCATTTGTATCTTTCTTTTCTCCTTGATCAGGTCTGGCTAGAAGTTTATCAATTTTATTGATCTTTACAAAGAACCATCTTTTGATTTCATTGGGTTTTTTTCCCTCTATTGTTTTTCTGTTTTAATTTGTATTTATTCCTGCTCTTATAATTATTATTTTCTTCCTTCTCTTTGCTTTGTTTAATTTTATGTTTTAATTTGGTTTCTTAAAGTGAAAACTCAGGTAATTTATTTGAGATTTTTCTCATTTTTTAATATAAACATTTAATGCTATAAATTTCCCTCTAAGCACTTGCTTTATCTGCATTCCACAAGTTATGCTTTAATTTTTATTAAGTAAAAAATGTTTACTAATTTCCCCTGTGACTTCTTTTTTGATCCAATTAAATATCCAACATATTTAAAAGTATACTGTTTAATACCTTAGTATTTGGGGATTTTTCCAGGTATCTTTCTATTACTGATTTCTATTTTAATTCCATTATGGTCAGAGAACATACTTCTTATGATTTTAATTCTTTTACATTATTTATTTTTATTGTTTTTGTGATCTATTTTAATGAACATTCCAGGTACACATGAAAAACATATGTACTTTGTTGTTGTTTGGAGGGATGCTGTATTCCCTGGTGGCGCAGTGGTTGAGAGTCCGCCTGCCAATGCAGGGGACACGAGTTCGTGCCCCGGTCCGGGAAGATCCCACATGCCGTGGAGTGGCTGGGCCCGTGAGCCATGGCCGCTGAGCCTGCACGTCCGGAGCCTGCGCTCCGCAATGGGAGAGGCCACAACAGTGAGAGGCCCGCATACCGCAAAAAAAAATAAAAATAAAAAAATAAAAGAATCTGCCTGACAATGCAGGGGACATGGGTTCAAGCCCTGGTCTGGGAAGGTCCCACATGCTACAGAGCAACTAAGCCCATGTGCCACAACTACTGACCCTGAGCTCTAGAGCCCACGGGCCACAACTACTGAAACTCACGTGCCTAGAGCCTGTGCTCCACAACAAGAGAAGCCACTGCAATGGGAAGCCCATGCACCACAACGAAGAGTAGCCCCCCTCTCCACAACTAGAGAAAGCCCCCGTGCAGCAATGAAGACCCAAAACAGCCAAAAATAAATAAATAAATAAATTTAAAATAATAAATAAATATCAGTTAGATTGTGCTGGTTCATATTTTTATTCGGGGCATCTATCCTTACTGATTTTTTATCTATTCATTCTATTAATAATGAGAGAGTAAAGGTTTTGAATATAATTTTAGATTTCTCTTTTTCTCCTTTCAGTTCTATGAGTTTTTGCTTCATTTGTTTTGAAATATATTATTAGACATGTAAACATTTAGAATTAGTATGTCTTCTTGATAAATTGACCTCTTCATCATTATTAAATGTCTTTATTCCTTGTAATATTCCTTGTTCTGAAGTCTACTTTGGTATCAATATAGCCATTTCAGCTTTTTTATAATTGTTTTCATAGTATATGTTTTTCCATTCTTGTATTTTAACTTACCTGTATCTTTATAATTAAATTGTGTTTCTTGTAAACAGCATATAATTTAATCATCCTTTTTTATCCAGTTTTAGAATCTCTGTCTTTCAATTGGAGTGTTTAAGTCATTTATTTTAATGTATTTATTTATATGGTTGAATTGAGATTTACCATGTTGCTATTTGTTGTCTACTTGTTCTTTGCTAGTGTTTCCACTATGTTGACATTTTTTAAATTTTAACTTTTTATTAATTGAGTACTTTTTATGCTTTCATTTTATCTCCTATTGTGGAGTATTGGATATTTTTTTAATTTTTAATGATTGCATTATGTTTTACAACATACATTCTTAGCTTACCACAATCTACCTACAGTGGTATCATACTACTTCACATATAAGAATCTTGAATCATTAACCACATATAAATAAGAATCCCATTTTTCTCCTCCCATTCTTTATGCTTTTGTTGTTATGTATGTAATTTTACATGGTGTAAATCCCAAAATAAACCATTATTTTTCTGTACACAATCAATAATATTAAAAACAACTTAAATGAGTAAAAAAAATATATTTACCTACATATTTTCTATTTCCAGCACTCTACATTCCTTTATGTACATCTGTTTTATTTACTATCATTTTCCTTTTGGTCTGTTTCTCTTGACTCATATTCCTTCTTCCATTTATGGGCCACACTTTCATGATTCTTCACATGTCTACTAGTTTTCAATTAGATATTGGAAATGGTAAATCTTATATTGTTCAGCTCTGGATTTTGTTGTATTCCTTTAAAAAGTATTGGTTTTTATTTTGACAGGCAATTAAGTTACTTGGGAATCCATCTGATCTATTTAAAGCTTGTATTTGAAATTTTCTTAAGGGCAGAGTCAGAGAAAACTCCTGTAGTTTTAGTTTATTCCCCTAGTAAAGCACAACATTTTGGTGTCTCTACTAATTTTCTGTGTAATCAACAAAGTCCCTCCATTCTGGCTAGTGAGAACTCAAATGATTCCTGGCCTTGTGTGAGCTCTGTAAATTGTTCTTGACTTATATCCCCAGTAATTGTTCTTTCCCTAGGAGGTGATCTTTGCCCAATCTTGTGGAGTTTCACCCTATACATGTGAGGAGTGGTTTTCAACCAACAATTCAAGGGAATCCCTATGCTGATTCATGGATCTCTTTCTCTGTGTATCTTCCCCTCTCCAGTACTCTGCCTCACAAATTCTTATTTTTTTAATATATATTTTCTTAACATCTTTATTGGAGTATAACTGACTTACAATGTTGTGTTAGTTTCTATTGTATAGCAAAGTGAACCAGCTGTATGTATACATATATCCCCATATCTCCTCACTCTTGCGTCTCCCTCCCACCCTCCCTTTCCCACCCCTCTAGGTGGACACAAGCACCAAGCTGATCTCCCTGTGCTATGCGACTGCTTCCCACTAGCTACTGATTTTACATTTGGTAGTGTATATATGTCAATGCCACCTTCTCACTTCATCCCAGCTTACCCTTCCCCCTCCCCATGTCCTCAAGTCCATTATCTACGTCTACATCTTTATTCCTGTCCTCTCCTTAGGTCCTTCAGAACCTTTTTTTTTTTAAGACTCCATATATATGTATTAGCATATGGTATTTTATTTTCTCTTTCTGACTTACTTCACTCTGTATGACAGATTCTAGGTCCATCCACCTCACTACAAATAACTCAGTTTCTTTTCTTTCTATGGCTGAGTAATATTCCATTGTGTATATGTGCCACATCTTCTTTATCCATTCATCTGTCGATGGACACTTAGGTTGCTTCCATGTCCTGGCTATTGTAAATAGCGCTGCAATGAACATTGTGGTCCACACCGACTCTTTTTGAATTATGGTTTTCTCAGGGTATATGCTCAGTAGTGGGATTGCTGGGTCATATGGTAGTCCTATTTTTAGTTTTTTAAGGAACCTCCATATAAATATAAATATAAATATCAGTTAAGTCCATCTTGCTTAATGTGTCATTTAAAGCTTGTGTTTCCTTATTTATTTTCATTTTGGTTGATCTGTCCATTGGTGAAAGTAGCATGTTAAGGTCCCCTACTATTGTTGTGTTACTGTCTATTTCCTCTTTTATGGCTGTTAGCCTTTGCCTTATGTACTGAGGTGCTCCTATGTTGGGTGTATAAATATTTACAATTGTTATATCTTCTTCTTGGATTGATCCCTTGATCATTATGCAGTGTCCTTCTTTGTCTCTTGTAATAGTCTTTATTTTAAGGTCTATTTTGTCTGATGTGAGAATTGCTACTCCAGCTTTCTTTTGATTTCCATTTACATTGAATATCTTTTTCAATCCCCTCACTTTCAGTCTGTATGTGTCCCTAGGTCTGAAGTGGGTCTCTTGTG
>NW_021703784.1:16036603-16067770 GCF_005190385.1 Monodon monoceros | reverse complement strand
CCTATGTTGGGTGTATAAATATTTACAATTGTTATATCTTCTTCTTGGATTGATCCCTTGATCATTATGCAGTGTCCTTCTTTGTCTCTTGTAATAGTCTTTATTTTAAGGTCTATTTTGTCTGATGTGAGAATTGCTACTCCAGCTTTCTTTTGATTTCCATTTACATTGAATATCTTTTTCAATCCCCTCACTTTCAGTCTGTATGTGTCCCTAGGTCTGAAGTGGGTCTCTTGTAGACAGCATATATATGGGTCTTGTTTTTTTTATCCACTTAGCCAGTCTATGTCTTTTGGTTGGAGCATTTAATCCATTTACATTTAAGTTAATTATCGATATGTATGTTCCTATTACCATTTTCTTAATTATTTGGGTTTGTTATTGTAAGTCTTTTCCTTCTCTTGTGTTTCCTGCCTAGAGAAGTTCCTTTAGCATTTGTTGTAAAGATGGTTTTGTGGTGCTGAATTCTCTTAGCTTTTGCTTGTCTGTAAAGGTTTTAATTTCTCTGTCAAGTCTGAATGAGATCCTTGCTGGGTAGAGTAATCTTGGTTGTAGGTTTTTCCCTTTCATCACTTTAAATACGTCCTGCCACTCCCTTCTGGCTTGCAGAGTTTCTGCTGAAAGATCAGGTGATAACCTTATGGGGATTCCCTTTTACATTATTTGTTGTTTTTCCCTTGCTGCTTTTAATATATTTTCTTTGTATTATTTTTGATAGTTTGATGAATATGTGTCTTGATGTGTTTCTTCTTGGATTTATCCTGTAAGGGACTCTCTGCATTTCCTGGACTTGATTGACTATTTCCTTTCCCATATTAGGGAAGTTTTCAACTGTAATCTCTTCAAATATTTTGTCAGTCCCTTTCTTTTTCTCTTCTTCTTCTGAGACCCCTATAATTTGAATGTTGGTGCATTTAATGTTGTCCCAGAGGTCTCTGGGACTGTCCTCAATTCTTTTCATTCTTTTTTCTTTATTCTGCTCTGTGGTAGTTATTTCCACTATTTTATCTTCCTGGTCACTTATTAGTTCTTCTGCCTCAGTTATTCTGCTAGTGATTCCTTCTAGAGAATTTTAAATTTCATTTATTGTGTTGATCATCATTGTTTGTTTTCTCTTTAATTCTTCTAGGTCCTTGTTAACTGTTTCTTGTATTTTCTCCATTCTATTTCCAAGATTTTGAATCATCTTTACTATCATTACTCTGAATTCTTTTTTAGGTAGACTGCCTATTTCCTCTTCATTCTTTGATCTGGTGGGTTTTTACCTTGCTCCTTCATCTGCTGTGTATTTCTCTGTCTTCTCATTTTGCTAAACCTACTCTGTTTGGGGTCTCCTCTTTGCAGGCTGCACGTTTGTAGTTCCTGTTGTTTTTGATGTCTACCCCCAGTGGGTATGGTTGGTTCAGTGGGCTGTGTAGGCTTCCTGTTCCCCTCTTCCTGATAGAGGGGTCTGGTGCCTGTGTTCTGGTGGATGAGGCTGGATCTTGTCTTTCTGGTGGGCAGGTCCATGTCCGGTAGTGTGATTTGGGGTGTCTGTGAACTTATTATGATTTTAGGCAGCCTCTCTGATAATGGGTGGGTTTGTGTTCCTGTCTTGCTAGTTGTTTGGCATAGGGTGTCCAGCACTGTAGCTTGCTGGTTGTTGAGTGGAGCTGGGTCTTATCATTGAGATGGAGATCTCTGGGAGAGCTTTCACCATTTGATATTATGTGGAGCCAGGAGGTCTCTGGTGGTCCAATGTCCTGAACTCAGCTCTCCCACCTCAGAGGCTCAGGCCTGACACCTGGCTGGAGCACCAAGACCCTGAGTCGTCAGCCACACGACTCAGAAGAAAAGTGAGAAAAAAAGAAAGAAAAAAAGAAAAAAGAAAAGAAAAGAATTAAAATTTTAAAATGTTAAAAATATTATTAAAATGAAATAATTTATAAAGTAATAAAAAAGGAGAGCAACCAACCCAACAAACAAATCCACCAATGATAACATGCACTAAAAACTATATTAAGATAAATATAAAATTCAGAACCTAGTCAGTCGCGTACAGCAAACCCCAATCTACAGTTGCTCCCAAATTCCACCATCTCAATTTTGGGATGATTCGTTTTCTATTCAGGTATTCCCCAGATGCTGGGTACATCAAGCTGATTGTGGAGATTTAATCCGCTGCTCCTGAGGCTGCTGAGAGAAATTTCCCTTTCTCTTCTTTGTTCGCACAGCCTCTGGGGTTCAGCTTTGGATTTGGCCCCGCCTCTGCATACAGGTTGCCCTCTGGCATCTGTTCTTCGCCCAGACATGAGGGGGTTAAAGAAGTGGCTGATTAGGGAGCTCTGGCTCCCTCAGGCTGGGCGGAGGGAGGGGTACGGTATGCGGGGTGACCCTGCGGTGGCAGAGGCCAGCATTACATTGCAACAGCCTGAGGCACGCCGTGTGTTCTCCTGGGGAAGTTGTACCTGGATCACAGGACCCTGGCAGTGGCGGGCTGCACAGGCTCCCTGGAGGCGAGGGGTGGATAGTGACCTGTGCTTGTACACAGGATTCTTGGTGGATGTAGCAGCAGCCTTAACGTTTCATGCCGGTCTCGGGTGTCGCGCTGATAGCCGTGGCTTGTGCCGATCTCTGGAGCTCGTTTAGGTGGTGCTCTGAACCCCCTCTCCTCGCACACCCCGAAACAATGGTCTCTTGACTCTTAGGCAGGTCCAGACTTTTCCCAAGATTCCCTCCCAGCTAGCTGTGGCGCACTAGCCCCCTTCAGGCTGTGTTCACGCAACCAACGCCAGTCCTCTCCCTGGGATCTGACCTATGAAGCTCCTAGCCCCCACCCACCCCGGTGGGTGAGCAGGCAAATCTCTCAGGCTGGTGAGTGCTGGTCGGCAGCGATCCTCTGTGGGGGTAACTCTCTGCTTTGCCCTCTGCACCCCTGTTGCTGTGCACTCCTTCATGGCTCCGAAACTTCCCCCCCTCCACCCCCTATCTCCACAAGTGAAGGGGCTTCCTAGTGTGTGGAAACGTTTCCTCCTTCACAGCTCCCTCCCAGAGGTGGAAGTCCCTCCCTATTCTTTTGTCTCTGCTTTTTCTTTTGCCCTACCCAGGTATGTGGGGAGTTTCTCGCCTTTTTGGAAGTCTGAGGTCTTCTGCCAGCGTTCGGTAAGTGTTCTGTAGGAGATGTTCCACATGTAGATGTACTTTTGATGTATTTGTGGGGAGGAAGGTGATCTCCACATCTTACTTTTCCACCATCTTGAAGGTCCTTTTGGGCTTAAACTTTTAATCACATAAATTTGTTAGATCCCAGAGGGGAGTCACTGCATGCCATGCAGGGCCACAGAGGAAGCTCCAGGTTTTTGTCGGGTGGCAAAGACAGGAGCAAGAGGAAACTCTAGGCCAGAGCCTTTAATGGGGTTTCTGAACTTGAGTTTACTCAGAAATAGCAGAGGCACTGCAATTCTAGAAGGCACAACAATTGCAAGTTACAGGTCAGTCTGTGGAGAGTTCAGGATGGGCCGTATTTATCCCTCACAAATTCTTGTCACTTCAGTTTTGCTGGACTCTGGTATCTAACTTCTCAACTCATTGAGACTCTCAGATGTTTTTGGTTCCCCTTCCCACTGTCCAGAAATTGCTTCAAGGCAGAAAGCCAGGGTGATTTGGGGATCCACTTGTTTGTTTTCCTTCTCTCAGGGATTACAGTAGTGCCTGCCTCTTGTTCAAGGTCTGAAGAATGTTGTTTCACATATCTGTCCAGTTTTCCATTTGCTTACCCTGGGAAGCCAAGTCTAGACTCTTGCTCCTTCAAAGCCAAAGTGGGTATTGCTTGATTATATATTCATATTTCACTTTATAATGTGTATTGCCCAATTGCTTGCAATCCGTACCCCCCTAGGAATGTTTGAGTTTCTTCATCCCTCAATAACTCTTATTTTTGTAAATCAAATAGGTATCAAGTCACATCAGATTTTTAAAGTTTGTATTTCTTGATTACTAGTGAGAATAAGCACCATTGTCCTCATATGCTTTTTAAATATAAATTTTCCCTGTTTATATGCTTTGGCAATGGTAACTAGACACTCTTACTTACCTGACACAGTCCTAGGGTTTATTGTAAGGTGCATAAACAGTATTAGATGTAGAATATTTTTTGTGCTTACTTATGTTTGGATTTAATTGTACTTTTCATTGTTCTATTCTTCCCCAGACTTTCCTGCTTTCTATTTAATCGATTGCATTTCTTTTTAATTTACTTCTTTTATGCATTATTTTTCTCCTGTGTGTGTATGGGGAGGAGTTAGCTTTAAATTTTTAACATGGTTGCTGACTTGAAAAATCTAAATTTAATCAATATTTCTACCCTCTTCCTGAACAAAACAAGAAAGTTTGAACACTTTAGCTTCCAACTATTATGCTATATTTTGCTTGATATTATAGTCCACTATTTTATTTTCCACCTTGTTTTGTAAACCCCAAGTCAAGTATTTTCATTATTTTTATTTTATATAGTCAATTTTTGTTTATGTTACCCACATGTTCACCAGTTTCTTTATTCACAATTTTGTTTTCCATCTTCCTCTTTCCTTATGGGTTTAATTCCTTTCTAAAATTTTTCTCTCAGTGGGATTCCATGAGTTATAAACTCTTTTAATCTTTGCTTTTCTAAAGATATCTTTATTTTTCCTTCACTTTTGAATGATAGTTTACATCACGATGGAATTTTGAGTTGGCAGTTATTTTTCCTCAGCGTTTTGAAGACATGTTCCATTATCCTCTGGGTTAAATATTGTCATTAAGAAGTCTGCTGCCCAAGTAACTATTGTTTGTCTACAGAAAATTGTCTTCTCTGTTTTATCTTTGACTGTTGTATTTAGCAGTTTCACTATGATGTGTTTAGTTATAGATTTTTAAAATTTATTTTGCCTGAATATCATGCATTTTTTAATATAATTAATCAAGTTTGTCATCAGTTCTGGACAGCTTTCCTCTTATGCATTCTCAGTTTTTTTCTTCTGGAACTCCTATTAGGCATTTATGGTGAGCTTATCATTCCATTCTTTATTTTTACATTTTTCATATTTTCCATCTTCTTCTCACATCATATTCTACTTTGGTTAAAGCCTCCTGATCCTACTTCTAATTCATTTATTATCTTTTCTCCTATTTCCAACATGCTTCCATTAAGCTTTTAGTTCCAAAGACTGTATTTAATATTTTTTTTTATTTGGTTCATTTTAAAACCTGCTTGTTCTATTTTCATAATGACTTATGCATGTATTAGAATCTACATTACTTTTTAAAGGTCTTTATTCATTTTAAACATACTTATATTATCTTTCAGATTGCTATTCTATTATGTCAACTTTCTGATACTCAAAGCTTCCTGTTGTTGGTGTTTGCTGTGCCTCAGGATGGACTAGAAAGTTGTCAACTGCCCAAGCAGGGCTCATTCTGGATATCTGGCCTCACCTCTCTCTGTGCATCTGCCTTATTTTTCTCTACTTTCTTTCAGATTGGCTTTCCCTGCTTCACATGGATGTGGCCAAACTTGGCTATCAGCTTCCTGATAGCCCAGCTCGCCTGTTTACTACTATCTGTTCAAGGGACCAGCTCAGGCTGAAACTAGTCTCTTAGTCTCCTTTCTCAACTTCCGGGGGAGAAGATTGGATTGGCCCTGCTGGGTCATGAGTCTACGCTGGTCCTCTCAGGTATGGACAAGGAATCAGGGCCACATAATATAAAGACAGTTTCTGGACCACACTCCTGTATCAGGCAGTAGTCAAAGAACTGGATGACTGTGGATTGGGAAGATATCCCTCAAAAATACTTACTACATCCTTAAGCAGAAATGTTATCCTTTGCATCATTACTGACAAAGTGACCTGGAGGCTCATAGATAATAACAGTGAAGAGAGGCAGAAAAGGGTCTCAGCAGATGCTCTGAGCCTCAAATTGTCATTTGAGGCATTTCCACGTGAGAGAAAGAATAGTGATCTAGTAACAGAAATGGCTAGGTAGCAAAAAGTTGACCCTTAAGTCCCCACCTTGTCTAGACGCTACAGGGTGGAGGATAAGAGTCCCCCATTAAGAGGACTCCAGAGGAAGCCATGACCTCTGGGAGATCTGGGTTTTTATTGGAGCCAGAAGATAGAGTATTGGTGACAGAGTTCGCATACAGGACTTTTTGGTTTTTTACAATGCAATAGGACTGGTTGGGTTACAGGGGAAAGGACTAGGGGAAAAGTAAATAGTGAGAGATCAACTGGCAGGTGGGGGGGGAGGTGCAGAGCAGTATGGGAAGAATTCACAGGTGCACGTGAGCTGACACTGAGCAAGGAGGCAGGGATGAGCATGAGTGTAACTGACGAGAGTTGGTCACATGCTGGACCTGGTGCTCAGGGGTCACTGGGTTTCAATGCCTTTAAATATATCTTATATAGTCTTCCCCTTCCCTTTTTCCTGTTCTGTTCTTTCAGTTTTCATCAGCTCATTCTTTAAGATGCAACCCGACTCCCACTTCCCTTGGCAGGACTTCCCAGGGGCTCTCTAATCTACAGCGACCTCTCCTGCCTCCTGTGGCCCTTCTGGTCGCATCATTCATTTGATGATTACCTCTGCACTACTCTGTGCTATTGTTCCAAGCTTCCATCTACTCCTATATCATCATTTAACTACCCAGGGTTTATGCTGGGTTTTACCAGTGAGACTGGAAGCTCCAAGAGGAGGAACGTGTCTTGCCCTTCTTTGTACCGGCTATAGCATGGTGGATAGTGACCCTCACGTAGTAGGTGTTTAATATGTGTTTATACTGACTTTCTGGGTTCTTGTTTATGATCTTCGGCACATCACTCTGTGACGTTCAGTTTCCCTAATTGTAAGGTAGAGATAATAACCTCCTCTCTCCATTCATCTATTTTGTCTCTCAGTCGATATTTCTTGAGCACCTACTCTGTGTGAGGGTGAACGTGTGGAGTGAAAGCTTATTAACAGGATTGCTAAAAGCATCAAATAAGATATTGGATGTGAAAAATGCCAAGAAAAGCAAGAAGCACTTACAAAAGAAAGGCATTACTTAAACATTCACATTTAGACATTGGAACGTTAAATTATTTTATAAGCTCCATCCTGAGTTCCTGTAGGACTCTGAGTCTATAGTACCTATGGTATAGCACTTATCACATTGTATGATAATTATTTGTGTATATTTCTATCTCTGCCCCAGACTGTGAGCTTCAACATGGAATCCCCAGCACTTAGCACAGTGCCTGCCACGTAATAGGTCTCTGTAAATATTTTAAATAAATAAATGAATGAAAAAAAATCAGCTTCCAAACATGCTCAGCCTATAAAAATGTATTCAGACAGTAAGCACACTGACAAGAATTCTGTCCTAAGAATCTTGTGGAGAGGGTTACAAATGAAAAAAAAAAAAAAGTATGGATTTTGCCCTGAAAGAGCTTATAAATGGAATGGAGAAGCAGAGAATATGCATCTAAAAATGCCTTAAGATGATTTATCAGATTACCTAAAAGCAGTTGTATTTTTAAACCAGGACACTAGCATTGATGGATTTCAGAATAACAGGCAGGTGGAGTTAATCAGGAGAAGCTTTTTGGAGAAACAGGGAATTACATAGGGTGGCATTGACAATACAAACAAAATTTACAGTCTGCCACTTCATGGATGGAGGGGTTACATGGACCACTGGTGGTTTGCAGGGGTAATTGAGAGCTCTAGAGCCATAGTGCTTGTGGGAGTCTTTCTGTCCCTCTTTTGGATACACACACGCACACACACACATCTTTGTGGCTACAGTGGTGGAGTGATGGGCTTGAAGTGCTTCCCTTCTCTGGAAGGAAATCCTCTGTCCTCAAGTGTTTCTTTCTTTGCTTTCACATCCACCCTTTGAAGGTAGCCACTTTGCAGCTCTCAAGAGCTCTCTCTCAGGACTGGGCCTGCTCTGAAAGTGCCCCCATTTCCAGCATGGAACACAAAACTCATTCAATTATGATTCTTTGTTCCAATGCCTTTGATCATCTTAGGGAGAGGTCATTTGAGTAGGTCAGCTGAGGGCAGAGCCAGGGTGACAATTGTTTCTCTCACTCAAGATAAGAGGTGAAAGGCACAGGCCTCTGCTTTTGAAGATGTAACTTATTGCCTGGTTCACAGCCAGTCCTCCTCAAACAACATCCAGAGATACGGCCTCAGAGCTCACCCTACAATAGGTATTCTATGCTCATTGATTCAACAAATGTTTACTGTACTGCTATGGTGCGCTAGCAATTATTCTAGGTGCCAGGGATGGAGCTGCAGGCAAGAGAAAAAAGTTTACTAGTTTCACAGAGATTATATTTAAGCGAGAAGAAAAGGAAATCAGCAAGTTAATTTTATACAAGATAATGTATAGATACTATTAAGTAAATAAACAATGGGGTCCTAGAGAAGTCTCAGGGAAAATGTCCCTGAAGTTGCAATATTTGAGACAAGAGTTTAAGAATAATGAGGAACCAGCCATACAAAGAACTAAGGCAAGACTATTCCAGGCAGAGAGAAGAGTAAATGCAAAGTGCAGAGGCAGGAACAGAATTGGAGACTTCAAGACGTGTGCATGTGCTCACTCACACATGTGAGCACACACACAAACACACACACACATACATACACTAAAGTAAGAGCATTTCAGGAATCAAGATAGAGAACAGCAAAGGCCAGATCACACAGGCTTAGTGCCCCACAGTAATGCACTGGGATTTTATTCTGGGGGCAATGGGAAGCCACTGACCCACTGGAAGCAGGTGAAAGGTGGGGCCCCCGCAGGAAAGGCTTCGTATCTATAGCCTGTGTTGTGGGAAACAGCAGCTGCTGTTGCAAGGTCTTAGAAGTGGTGAAACTCCCCATATGACCCTCAGCCTTGCATCTCTCCTGAACCGTGGCACTTGCCAAGTGGAGACATTGTCCACAATCCTCAAAGGCTGCTTTAAGATATATCTTTAAGATAAACTGCAAAGCCCAGAAACTTGAGGCTACTTCTCTCTTGCGGGCTCCTTTAGAAAGGCCAATGAGTGGACGGAAGACCAATCAAAACTCTTTATGTCACCAGGGATCACCCAAAATCACTGAAGTCACCTCGGAATTATGTCAGACATATCAGTGCCTCTCCTGCATTGAAATATTCCTAATAAGCATTTTGTCTTGTTGGTGTATTCCATTATTGTCCTTTCTGGGAATTTTCCATTAGCCCGAACTCTTCCCCTGATGACATAGCCCAGCTCCTTCCCCACAAACATAGAATGTTGGATCAAGAAGGCATCTTAGAGGATATCTCATCCAATATGCTTGGTTTGTAAATGAGTAAGTGGAGGTTCAGAGAAGGCAAATGACTTGATAAAAACCATATAATCCATATCTTTGGGTCTCAGTCTTATCTCCTTCCAGTAGACTTGGCTAGCATGAAGAAGGACAGCTTAGGTAAGCTTAGACTGGCCTCTTGATTCAGAAAAAGAGTCTCCACATGAAGCAACCAATTCAAAGTTTGCCAACACGGAGAGTCTGGGAAGCAAAAATGAAATGTTTGTGATGGACGGGATAGCTCCTCAAGCTCCAGCATCTATAACTCAGAGCCTCCAAAACAAGGCGGGAGAGTGATGACCATGGGGCCTGAAAATCTCATCAGTGTTTTTACATCTGCAGGAGGTTTCAGGTGAAGTATCCTGGTGGGGGGTCGTGTTGACAGCAAGTCCTTGCTCTTCATTCATGGGAGCCAAGTGGCTCACCTTGGGGCCTGGGAAGACAGGTGCAGGGCAGGGGAGGGCCAGCTCTGTATGAGGGGTGAAAGGGATGGGCCCTGGTAATCCAATATCCTCTTGGAGCCACTCAGTGCTCCACTCCAAATCCATCACTGCAAATGAACCAGGTGACAGGATTAAATATCCCCTAATTGCAGTCCCCCGGGAGGGGCTGTGCCAGCTGTCTCTTCCACATGCCCAGCCCAGCAGATGGGAGATCAGATATCCAAGGGTCACTTCTGATGGCCCAGAAGACAGCCTGGGTCCTGGCCACCCGGGCCGAGTGGAAGGAGGAACAGAGGGCAGATTGGGGTGCTGTAATGGGTCTCAAAAACAGAATATTTACTACCATCTGCCCCTTAGCACCTATGTAGTAAGGTCTGCACTACTCTGTGGCTCCTGCTTCTTTGTCCTCCACATTCACCAGGACAGGATATGGGCTGCTGCACCTTCTCCTCCTGCCCTCTGCAACTCACTGCTAGAAATGGAGTTCTGCCTCAGAAAACCAGATATCCTCACGGGCATGCAGAAGTCCACCTGCCCAGCCCCTGTCTCTGGCCCAGTCTGCTCCTCACTAAACCCTCAGAGGCAAGGATTTCTCATTATTCCTTCCAGACCTCTTGGAAGAGAGGCTCTATAGGGTTGCTGGGCTGTGTATTCTAGCATCCTGGGCTTCAATAAAGGGTGGGTTCTTCAAATTCCTTGAGGACCAGGGCAAGAAGAAGAGGGACTTACATTTGGGCCCAGCAAATGGACTTGAGCACCAAATAAAGCTCCTGACCAGGGGAAGCTGTCTGGGTGCAATTGGCTGGACTGAGAAAGCCTGGAGCAGGGGAAGAGCAGGGTGACTTTTGTCAGGCTCTAGGCTCTTTTCTTCTGAGACCTTTTCACTTGGGGTGATCTGCCATTGTCTTCCCTCAAGACTGCACTCACCCAAATCAGCTCCCATCCAAGAGCGCTGGGCAGTTCTGTGGGAATAAGATGCATTTTCATTGAGCTGAAATCATGATATTGTAAAATCAACAGGAGCAGGTATAAGCCAAGAAAAGCTCTCCATCCAGGGAAGGCGCCAAATCACAGGCAGAAAGAAGGTCTGTGCGTCAAACCTCGCTGGGGCTTAGGCAAAAGCTAGAAACAGGCATCTAAAGGAGCCCTCAGCCCACAACGCCAGGACTGAAAAATACTCTGGGGGCCTTTGAAACAACACGATTGTTGAGAAACACAGGACCTCAACAGAGGGGTCAGGATTCAGGTCAGTTTTCCTTGGGGCAGCTGGAGAGCTCCGGGGTCATGGGCCTCTGGACTTAGAAGAGGGTCTGATGCTGATCCAGCTCTAACTGATCGTTTTTCTCTTTTTAAAGGGTCTACCATGTCCTTAGAAATATGCTAAGGGCGAAGGTGATTAAGACCAATACTGTCTTTGCCCTCAGGGATCATGTTTGACTTAGGGAAGTCACTGCATTGCTCCAAACTTCAGTTTCATCATCCATCAAATGGAAGGTGTGACATCTACCCTAGGTCCTTCAGAGAGTTGCTGAGAGGCTCACATGAGATGACCGAGGGAAAACTGCTCTGGAAAAGCTCTTTGGCAGGTACTATAAAAGTGAGCAGTATTTGGAGTAATGCGTCAGCTGAGAGAACAATGTAGTTGAGTTACCACGAAGCTGAGACCTCCTTCCCTTTCTCCCTGGCTTTCCCTTCCCTTTATTCTAAACAGAGACTTAGTCCAAAGAGAACCATCCCATGCTTGATGATAAAAGGGACAATGGGATTTCTGGGTGGTCCTCTGGGCCCACAGATAGGAGCCCTGCAGTCCAGGATGCCAAACAAACCAGGCGATTTGTGAGCGAGGCAGCAGCAGAGCTATAGGCTAAGAACAAAGGACTTGGCCCATTTCCGTGTCTCTTCAGTGGTCACACACCAGCTGAGCACATCAGCTTCTACTTGTGTCCCAATTTTAGGAAAACCAGAAATCTGGAATCTCGACATAACTCACCACTCCCGAAAAGGACAGGCGGTTAGAGCAGGATGGTTCCTGGTAATGGTGTCTTCGGGCTAATCATGTGTTCCCATATAGGCCGGTGAGCCCAAATGCTGGAATTACCTGGGAGATTTGTCAACATACAGATATCCAACTTCTACCGCGAGAGATTCTGATTTTGAAGGTTTGGGGGTGGGACCTCAGAAAGGATTCTGATCTACCAGAAAGCTTGAGAACCTCATATATAGACAATCCACCCATGTCTTGTCTGTTTGCATTATATGTTCAGGACGGAGCACAGAATAGACATTCAATAAATGTTTGTTGACTGAGTAAATGAATTTATTAAAATATATCCAAATGCACTCAAGTAAAAAGCAATGAATGGCAAAAAGCAAACTTTTCTTTTTTAGGATTTAGAAGTCTGCCAGGATCCAGCTGTATCTGATTGTCTTTCTGACTCTCAATTCTTCAGGGTACAGAATTGAGAAACTTAGATTTGACTCTTTTGTGCTTTCTATTAGGCTTGTTCTGAATAAATGGAACCTTGCTCCCATTGGCATAAGATACAGTTGATGTAAAAATGGTTTATTCTTGCTCCTTCCTTCAATATATTTTATTATTATTAATACATTATCAGTAATAATAATAATAGTAAATGCCTTTATTTCATTTCCTCATTAGAGATCTTATGAAAGAGATAGGGAATTACTATCCCCACTTAACAAATGAAAAAGCTAATGCATAAAGAGGCCATATAGCTCATCCCTGCAATCACCCAATTAGAAAACAGCAGGATTGGACTCTTGACTCCTAATCTGATATTCTTCATACTCTAGCAAGCTTCCCCTAAAACACTGCAGATGTGAATCCAGTGACCTCCCACGTATGTCACTCCAAATGTGCAAAACAGAATGACTGGAATCATCCACAAAGCACCAGGATGTGTTCCTTTACCAAAGAATCCCTTTTTACAAAAGCTCTTCATTTTATGTAGGATCATTAAGAGGTTAAGTAAGACAGATAATGTAAAGAATCACTCACTGCTAATTGAAATGCAGGCAAATCATCTCTGAAATGATAATGTAAGTTAATAGGAAAAAGGAACTCATTCTCAAAAAAATCTGGTTTATATGTGACGTTTCAGGAGTATACCTATCACGGGAAAGTCAGGTAAATGTGTACACCCATATACCACACTTCTATAGGAAATACAGTCCTGAAATGAAAATAAATGGACAGATAAGCTGCTTTTCCTTTCTTCTCTCCCAGAGCCAGGTCCTCATTCCTCAGAATGTTCCAGCATCCCAGCCACAGCACTCAGTCAGACCATAGGCTCACGTATTTTCAACTAGGCAACTTGAGCTGAAAGAAGCTTTCAACGGAGTTCAACAAAAGCAGCACAGCCTTAGGCTGGATCTAGATGAGGCCCAGCTAATGAAAATGATGGCGATTTTCTGAATACTCTAAACTTCTGGATTTTGAAAATGTCATTTGTTTCAGATGCAAAGATGATGACTGAATATTTAGCGCAACCTATTATCCTAAATATTTTAAACAATGCTTAAATCCATGACTTTCTTTAACTCCTGGCTTTGGCCATTTACTTTTTAACACCTTTATTGGAGTATAATTACTTTACAATGTTGTGTTAGTTTCTGCTGTATAACAAAGTGTATCAGCATATACCCAGAGAAAACCATAATTCAAAAAGAGACGTGCACCCCAATGTTCATTGCAGCTCTATTTACAATAGCCAGGACATGGAAGCAACCTAAGTGCCCATCAACAGATGAATGGATAAAGAAGATGTGGCACATATATACAATGGAATATTACTCAGCTTTGGCCATTTTGAGCGGAACTGATCCAGTAATTTATCCTAAAGTCAATTTGATTAAATAGCCAATCAATTCAGTTTAACATCTGGCTATTCCAATGAATGGACTAACTGACGAAATAGACCAATAACCTTGACAATGGATTTTGGAGACTGTAGGAAGTAGGAAGTCACCAGCTTCCCAATGTGGGACCACTTGCTATAAAGCAAGGGCTGAAGCAGACATGAGTGGAATAAAAATGCCCTTTATTCTCTATAGGTGTCTCTGGGGCCCAGAGAGATGGACATCCTTTCCCTGGAGAAGCCTGGCTGCCTTATGGAGAAGCCTGGCTGCCCACCAGCTCTCCCAGCTGCCCCTCACCCGCAGCCAGCCCTCAGGCACGCAGGTCCCTGTCAGCTCTAACAGAGGGTGGGGACTGGTCAGGTCATTCATTGGTTCTGAAGTTTCTTCTACTTAAACCAATTTGTTAGGTGCTTCGTGATTTACGGCCACAGTGGAAAATGAGGCTGGGTATTGATTCTCGGCCTTTTCTATTGCAAATGGGTGCAATGTCTTATAGTATGTCAGAATAATAGCAGTGGGCACTCTATCAATGTCAAATGTTAAAAATGATCAGCTATTGTGATGTAGGAGATTAAATATGGAAGCGTGATGGGTATTTAAAAGTGAAACGGCAATAATAAAGGGATTTTTATGTTCGGCTCATTGCTCTCTAGAACCCGCCTGGGGAGCTATTACAGCCTATTGTGCTGATCAGTGACATATCACCATGGGTTAAAGGACGAGACAGGTGTGCCCCTCCCCAGGTGCTGTTGAGCCTGGCAAAGTGGAATGGGAGAACCCAGGTGAAGAAATCAGAGTTCACCTGGCCCTACCTTCCGGAGCTTGAGTGCAACTTCTAGGATGACTAGGAAGGAAAAGTACAAGGCAACCAAAAGCCAATCAGAAATGACGGAGGTCACTATATCCCTTCTTATTTTCTCCTGCGGTGATGGCTCAATCTTTAAAGTCAGCCAAGAGAATTTGTCCTCTTCTTTAAGGTCTCTGGAGAGATGGCAATCCCATTTTGTGCAACCACAGAAAGTTACAACTGGAATAGATCTCATTGATCACCTTGCATAGTCAACTTTCCCTTTTAAAATTCAGGGAATTGAGGCCCAGAGAAATAGAGATATGCCCAAGGTCACACAGGCAATGAGTGCCAGAGTTGGACCAAACCCAGGTCCAGGCTGGAAATCTCCTCACCGTCTGTCCTCATCTGCCATATGTGTCTGATGCCATCATGTCCTCTAGATCAGCACTGCCCAACAGAAATATAATGAAAGCCCTATCGGTGGCTTTAAATATTCTAGTAGCCACATTAAAAAAGTGATAAGAAATAGGTGAAATTAATCTTAAGGTATTTTATTTAATCTAACATTTTAAATATCATTCAACATGTAATCAATATAAAAATTACTGATGTATTTTACATTATATGTTTCACACTAAGTGTCTGGGTGTATGTTATAATTGCGGCACGTGTCAGTTTGGACTAGCACATCAAGTGCTCCATAGCTGCATGGGCTAGTGGCCTCAGCTCTAAATGGAGTTGTCTGGGGTCTGGGGAATGTATCCATATCCCCTAGGGAGGTATGTAGGGCCTAGAGGAAGGCATGTGTACTTTGAAAAAGCAAATAAATACTACAATACACTTGGAAATTTTTTTTAAAAACTCATTTATAAGCACAAACTACAGACCATAAACCTTGACAAAATCTTAGTGAGGGCACGTTGAAGACAGACTGCCAGTCACATATGGGACTTTTCAGGGAGGTATGGAAAGTATATTTGAATTTCTGGACATTGTAAGGGGCCTGGGAAATTTTTTATGTTTGCCAAAAATAGACATGAATTTACAAAGACTAAGAAATGGACCAGCCTTCTGGGGCAGAGCAATTTCTCAGATGATGTTGTCATCAGCATATAAGTTACCAAACTCACTTTCTGAGAGAAAAACCAAGTTTGAGAACTGCAGAGTGTCATGCAGAGGTTGAATTAAGCCTTAGACTTTATGTCAGAGACCAGGGAACCCTTGAAGCATCCATCTGCCTGAGTCACCCACGCCCCTTTCTCAAGCACACAGTGGAATGGCAACCTTGCCAGGCATGCCCTTTGCAGATGGGTCCATCCATGGCCTGGAATGTCCACTGGGTACACCCAAGGTTGGGGGAAGGAGAAGTCATGGTCCCCAGCTTCAACCTGGAGATCAGCCCATGGCCAGCAGGTGGGGAGGCAGGAGCTGGGGGAGAGCAGCCATCAGGGTACCATGCAGCCGCCTCCGTGTTGCCATTCCTGAGAGCAAGCCGACCACAGAATGCACGCAAAGCCAGCCTGAGACCTAACACCAGGTCCCTTTCAGCCAGAGACAGGTTGTCACTCTGACAGCTATCAAACCAATCAAAAGGGTAAATTAAGGTGTCCTTGTTTTTTCTTTTTGGAGGGGTAAGGGGTAGTTAAAATGCTGATCTCCAAGTGACAGTTTTCTGAGCTGAGAGTGAACTGTCACTGCCGCCATCCTCACTCTGGAGGCTCTCCGGAGGAGCATGTCAGGGAGACCAGGAGGCTCCTTCCAGACCTGCTTACTCCCTAAGGGCATCCAGGCACAAGTCACACTGTGTGATCTGCCCCTTGGGACCCAGAAGGGGAGAGTGCCAGTCTCCACCCGTTCCCACTGCACCGGGAGCCAGGGTGCTTTCCACTTTTGGGGGAGAAACTCCTCCTTTTCGCCTTAATTGCAGCCTTAATAATTAAGTGGGTGCTTTCATGATGAGGGCGTCTCATCACAGAGTGACACTGGAAACACGCGCACACAAAGGCACACACCTTCATGCACACACGTGTATTCTGGAAGCCAGGCATTACGTCATTTTTTAAAAATTATCATAAGCAAAAATTTTAAATAAAAAACAAGGGATGTATGTGTGCTTAATTACAAGAGAACTTTATTAGCTGGCACTAATTAAAGCACGTTATGAAGTCTGACAAATGCCTAGAGTAGTTTTGACGCAAGTAATTTGTTTACGACTAGAACTTGGTGGAAAAGTTCAAGCAATTTTATTTTTGCCTGGGTAGCACCGCGATGTCTGGGGGATAATTAACGATTAGTGGTTTAATAGCAGAGGCACATTCATTATCTCGCTTTCTGACTCCTGCCAAGACATTCATGTTGAGTGATCAAGCCCATTCCGCCTCCACGTACCTGACAGCTGACCTCCCACTGGCAGCTGAACCCATTTCACAGATGAGATTTCCAGAAGCCAAATGCCTGCTCTCTGGTCCATCCAAGATCTCAGATGTGTTCAAGATGGACCTCCTCACAGAAGAGGGGCATCTTCTAGTTGGCATGTTCTTTCTAAGCCCTTCCTTATGTGGGTGTCCCTGGCCGGTGGACAGGCACTATTATGAGTGTGCTGTTTTGACTCTCTCCCAGGAGCTCTGAGGCTGACCCGGAGAACAGCAACTCCATTCCGAAGGCCTTCGCTGGCCCCCTCACAGGTCCTTGCCTGTTGGCCACCTCGTCTGTTCTTCCTTCTCCTCACACCACCAGGGCGAGGACAGAGCTATGCCGATATCCACACACTAAGCTGTCTACACATACGATCAGAAAAAACCTCAGAGTTTAACCCCAAGTCATCATTTTTTAAAACGGTAGTTGATATATAGTTGATATATAGTATAGTTGATGTATAATGTTGTGTTAGTTTCAGGTGAGTACAAAGTTAGTTTCAGGTGGCGCACAAAGTATTCTTTTTCAGATGCTTTTCCATGATAGGTTATTAAAAGGTATTGAGTATAGTTCCCTGTGCTATCCAGTAGGTCCTTGTTGTTTATCTATTTTATATGTAGTAATGTGTATCTGTTAATCCCAAACTCCTAATTTATCCCTCCCCCCCAACCCCAAATCATCGTAATTGTCTGCGCAAGCAGGAATATATATACCACTCTTTGCATTGGATTTTATGTCTGCGCAGAATGGTTCAATGCCCTGCTCTGAGCAACATGCTTTTTGGCAGGCAGGGGAATGGACTAATTGACCTCCTGGGGCTCCATCTAGTCTGTAAGTCTGAAACAAGGAAAGGTCACTTCTTAGTCAACTCTGTGGCTTGCCTCCCACTGTTCTTAACCTAGGCATACTTCCTGGAGGCAAGAAGACAGACTTGGAAGAAGACAGTAGTCAAGAACATTCTCTACTTCGTCACACAGACCCGCAGAGGGTTCCCCCTCTTTTTCCTTTTTTTTTTTTTTTTTTCCTTTTTCTTAAACCAAAGTTTGAAGCTAAATCCACTGTGGGCTTAAGGAGGCACTTTAAACTTCACTGACTTCAGAGTTTAAATGGGAAGACTTGACAGGTATGCTAATGCTCTTCTATTAAGTCTGCAGAAAATGATATTAAAGGTATTGGTTAAAGACACGGCTCAGTGTTTGAGCAATTTAATGAAGTGTTACACACAAGCTGACCTTGTAGAGGGAGAAGCTCACGGCTCTCTCCGCGTTTCGGGAGGCCCTGGCCACTGTGTTTGACATCTGAGCTTAACGCCAACCCCAGACTCATTACTGTCTTCGAGGTTCTGGGAACCGCCGAGGGGGAGACCAGCCTTTGCTTGTAAAGTCCAGTGACAGCAACGAGAGGTAAAAATAGTGGCTTCTGATCCTCGGCTGCGTGAAGCCAGAGGTGCCGATTTGAATGACATGTTCGGTTTTCATAAACATGGGCCGTGGTCCCCTGGAGGAGCCTGAACAGGGGAAAGGAGGGGCTCCTAGAGCAGGCAAGGTGGACAGGGTCAGCCATGTGTAAAGGCCAGAGCTTCCTATGGCATCTGAACGCCAGGTGAGCTGGTGGAGCTCGGAAGGTGGGGGTGTCTCTGCCAGTAGAGCGGGCAGCCCCACAGGGAGTTCAGGTCAAGGTTCCCTGAGCATGCATTAGCACTAGAAAGATGTGAACCCCTAGAAAATGGCAGGTTCCCCAGACTCCTACAGCAACCTCAATTCTTCACCAACTCATTCATTCATTCATTCATCATGAGTTTTTGAGCACCTGTTGTGTATCACATCTCTCTCCAACTGCCCCCAGTTCACTATGTTCCAGCCATGCTATGGTCTGCCAATTCCCAGAACGTTCAAAACTCCTCCCTACCACAGGGCCTTTGCACATCCTTTCCCCTCTGCCTGCAATACTCTTCTGAGATTTTCATAAAGGTAGCCATTTTAATCCATCCAATATCAGCTCACACATATTCTTACCAGAGGGGCAGATGGGTTTAGAGAAGTATAAGGCCCACGGGTCTTGCTTGGTATATGATAATTAATAATTGTTATTATACTTATTAGACTTATGATCCTTTGCTTTTGAGTGGCTCATTATACCTTTCAAAGTTCCCTCATATGTTATCCATTTGGGGTTGCCCCGCAACCTCCTAAGTCAGACAGAGGATTTGCTGGCTATTCTTATGTTGATACAGGTAGCCTGAGGCCATCAGAAACTGTGGGTGTCCAAGGCAACTGTGCTGAACCCAGACCAGGATCCAAGTCATCTGAGTTTCCATCGCTGCAGATGGTCCACATATCTCTCTCTGTCGACAAAGTGGACACACATGTAAGGGCCAGGCCTGGAAAGCAGCTCTCAGATCCCCTCAGCCTGGGGAGACATGACAGGTGAATGAGCCGTGATTCCTGAATCGGGCACGGTGCTGGCAGGGCGGACACACAGAGGGCAGTCCTGCCCTTAGGAACCTGTGCCCCTGGCCTGAGGGGCAATGAGAGGAACGTTTGACATGTCCCTTCTGCTCTCTCCTATCTCTCCTTCCCTTCCCTCTGCCCCCCTTAGCCTGTGCTCAGAGCTGCCACGTTTCCCTTGCTCTAGTCAAGCTGGCTTGTTCAAGCAGAATTCTTTGGAGGAAGAGCCCAGTCCAGGTTTTCTAGGAGAGAAATTCACCCATCAGTGAACATCTGTTGAGCATGACCTCTGCGCCCTCCCCTCTGTTCAAGCTCTAAAGACAACGCCTGACGTTACTGAGCTGTTGCCCATGGAGGCTCTGCTGCCTTCCTCCACCCTCACAGCAATCCCAGGAGAGAAGGCCAACCATGTCCCCATCTTGCAGGTGAGGAAACTGGGATTGGAGAGGTAAATAATGTGTCTAACATCACACGGCAAGAGCTGATACAAGCTGGCTGTGAACTCGGGGTTGTCTGACTCAGGGTTGCCCAGAGTCAGGGCCCAGAGGGCTCTGTGCAGTTGTAGGTGGTGAAAATGGTGCCCCCTAGAGGCGTGGGTGCACAAGATGGGCAGCTGCACACAGAGGTGCTGGCCAAGGGCTTAACCATCACAAGATTCTCCTGCTTATGATTCCCTTACAAAGCCACCAGACGACAGTACAGGGGGCACCTCCTCTACTGCTGGGCCGTGTGGCGCCTTCAGAAAAGAGGGATCTTTGGGGATGGAGCAGTCTCAGGGGGCTTCATGGAGAAAGCAGAGTTTGAGATGCCGGATCTCAGATGGACAGGACTCAATGGCCTAATGGTAAAGAAATCCTTTTCATTAACATGAATAATTTTGTGCCTGGCCCTACTGTGGGTATGTTACATTATTATCTCATTTAATTTTTTAATTGACATACAGCACTGTATAAGTTTAAGGTGTACAACATAATGATTTGACTTACGTACATCATGAAATGATTATCACAGTAGGTTTGTTGTGTATATATCATCTCATATATATACAACATTAAAGAAATAGAAAAATATATTTTCCCCTTGTGATGAGCACTCTTAGTTACTCTCTTAAGTTTCACATGTAACATACAGCAGTATCTTAATTATAGGTATCATGCTGTGTATTACATCCCTAGTACTTATTTATCTTACACCTGGAAGTTGGTACCTTTTGACTGCCTTTATCCAATTCCCCCTTCCCCAACTCCTACCTCTGGTAACCACAAATCTGATCTCTTTTTCTATAAGTTCATTTGTATGTTAGTTCATTTTTTGTTGAAGTACAACTGACCTACAACACTATGTTAATTCCTGGTATACAACATAGTGATTCGATATTTCTATACATTTCAAAATGATCACCATGATAACCTAGTTACCATCTGTCACCATACATAGATCTTACAGAATTATGGACTACATTCCCCACATTGTACATTTCATACCCACGACTCATTTATTTTGTTCATAATGACCCTGTGAGGTAGGTGAGTGAAGACCTGAGACTCTGATCTTTCCTCTGCTGTTCTGACTCCTGTCCACTGTGATCTGGTGGAAAGAGTAAGGACTTTGGGTCTTGCAGACACACATCTGAAGCCTGTAGGATGCTGTGCTGTGCAATCCCAGGCCGGGTGTTGGGGAAGGTGTGTATAAGAACAGTATAAACATGGTTGAAACACACACACATACACACACATAGGCTAATGAATGGTCTTAGAGTTGGACTATTGAACATGATAAAATGTTGACTTGATTGTTCTAACTGGACCCTAAGTAGCTGGTGAGGCTTTCAATGACTTCATGTAGGGGTCAAACAAGCAAGTTTCAGCCCCAGATACCAGTTCAAATCCCCACTCCGCTACCTACAAGCTGCATGACCTTGGGCAAGTTCAATCACTGTAGCTCTGAAATGAGGACAACACAGCATCTCCTCCTGGGCTTGTTGTGAGAATTAGGAGTAACACCGTCAAAGTGCTTGGAGCTCCGCCTGCCCTCCCATGGTGCGTGATGCGTTGGCTACTCTTAGCAATTCACTGAGTCTTCCCATTGAACACCTATCCTGTACCAAACCCTGTGGGAAATAGAAAAAGGAAGTAGGCCTAGTCTTAGCCTTGGGTGTGTATTCAAATAACTAATTCAGCCCAGAAGGGGATCAGGTGCTGTTTCTGAAGTGCAAGTAAAGCATTTCTAGAAAGAGATCAGTCTGACTGGGTGGAGAGAAAAACAGTGAGCTGGAGCTTGGGGAACGGGCAGGGTTTTAATAGACGGAGAGAGCAGCAAGCAGTTTACTGTTCTCACCACATCCATCAGGCATCAGCTAGTGGGGTGTCTGATGCACCCAGGTGACACCTGCTAAGAAGAAAAACAAGTCAGTTAAACAGGTAAACTAGCATCGCCCCCTAACATAGAGGAACTCTCCATCCTAGCGCCAGTAAAGATCTCTCTGGCATGTTCACGGACAGAAGCACATTCCTGTTTACTTTTCATTTTGGAGCCCCTGTGCAGACCCAGCCTTACCCCACTCCATCCAGGACTTTATGCAAAAGGAAGGGCTAAACCAACACTGAATGGCACCCTCCTGACTCTTAGCTTTGAGTCAGACATGATTAGAAATAGGACTGAAGGGGAAAGATTCTCGGAAAGACGGCATGAGGTGGAAGCCTGGGGCCCAGCCCTTAATCCCATGGTGCTTCTTAGACTAGGACACCCCTTCCCTCTCCCCCCCCAACCTTTCTCTTTTTTAAATTGAAGTGTAGTTGATTTACAATGTTTCAGATGTACAGAAAAGTGGTTCATTTATACATATATATATATATTCTTTTTCAGATTCTTTTCCATTATAGGTTATTACAAGATATTGAATATAGTTCCCTGTTCTATTTAGTAGGTCCTTGGTGATTATCTATTTTACGTATAGTAGTATCTGTTAATACCAAATACCTAATTTATCCCTCCCCCACCTTTCCCCTTTGGTAACTATAAGTTTGTTTTCTATGTCTGTGAGTCTATTTCTGTTTTGTAAATAAGTTCATTTGCATCATCTTTTTAGATTCCACATATAAGTCATATTATATGGCATTTGTCTTCCTCTGACTTCCTTTACTCAGTATGATAATCTCTAGGTCCATCCATGTTGCTGCAAATGGCATTATTTCATTCCCCCTCCAACCATCCTTTACTTTTTCTTTTTTTTTTTTCCTTTTCTTGTCTTCTTCCTTCCTTTGCTTTCCTTCCCTCCCTCCAGCCTTCTCTCCCTCCTTCCCTTCTTTCTGGCTGGGTGCTATTTTTGGAATTGAATTAAGAACCCCTTCTGCCTCCTACAGACATACACTCTAGCATCTTCGTCCCCAGCCCACATCATGAGCCAGAGACTCAGCTTCCCTTTTTTCTGGAAGGTGGACAGGTGATTTATAGCTGGGGGCAGAGAAGAGAGAGAAAGAACAGCAGAAATAATCCTCAGGCCAGGAGACAGCCTCGTCTCCTAAGGAGGAAAATCAACCCAGGAAAGAATTCACTCACAAACCTTTGGAAGGGACATGGAGGAAAGTGGAGAGATTATTCCCTTCTCCTTCAGGAAAAAAGCTTTTAAAATAAATAGCTGACACGTCTCTTATTTGAGTAATTCTCTGCTGGTTATAAATGTGCCACTCTAGAATGCTTTATTTAGAAGTTAAAAAAAAAAAATGTATTCTCCAGAAGAGGGCTCAGCAGCACCCAGGAGAGCCAGGCTCACCCTTGCCTGGCCCTCCCGATGCCCAGCTTTGGACATTCATATATTTGCCAATAATCTGATCTAGTTAATACTTTTTTTAAAAAAAAGGAGAGACAGCTGGTTCTCCCACACACATCTGACATTTTCCTTTATGCCTGGCTTAACTTTTTTATGACAGCCTGGATTCACTCCATTGGAGAATTTCTCTCTTCAAATGAGCTTTGTGTTTTATGTTTGAAAATTTTTCTTTAGACAAACCTAGTAATTTTTCAAGTGAAAATGTGTACACTTGAAGCGCTTAGGAAGTTTCAAGATCCATCCAATCGGCACAGAAATCTGAGGTTATTCAGGCTAAAGTCCCCATATCTAGCTGCACTCTTAAAAAAGTAATAAAAAGCAAGTGATATATTTTAACTTGTTTTTTAAGCAAAAACCTCCAGACTGTCAGTTTCGTTAAGTAATTGATTAGTACCTCTGCACACTTCCCACTTTTCCCCTGTGAATACAGGCATGAGGCTTCTCTTGGAGTGTACCAGGTACTCGTCTTGGAGTGGGAAAGGAAGATAGGCCAACTGGGTGTCCTTTCTCTTCCCAGTGGGGAGATAAATTTTTCCTCTGGTGGCTCATGTCTGCTTCTTCCCAAGCCAGGGGCTCTTTGCTGGGCCCATGTCCAGAACTTACACGGTGTCCTAGAAACATGTAGACTTTGGGAGTCCAGCACCCAACCTTGAACTTGACTTGTGCTTTACTGACTGAATCACCTGAGAATGCCTGCTTGACCTCTCTGTGCCTCTGTTTTATCCATCTGTAAAAAAAGGAGTTTCTCAAAATCTCTACACTACACGTTGTACTGAGTGAGATCATACGTGTGCTTGGTAAACAGGCCATCTCTGTATGGTTTTATTTGTTGGCTTAACTTGGAGGGAAACCAGATCACTTAACAGCCCACTCCCTTTCAGACCCTTTGGTGATCCAGCCAGAGGCAGAATGTCCAATGCAACCTCTCATTCCTACTTCATCATACCCTTATTTACAGGGTTAAGGTAAATATACGTGGATAACAAAGACACCATCTGCACGCTTGGCCTTCCCCTGAACCCACCTGCTCTGAGGTTCAGGGGCATCTCTGACCCATAAGAACTGCATTCCTTGATCGAACTACACCTTTTGATTTGGCCACACTGATACCATAAAGGTAAACCCATCCATCAGTGTAGTATGGGTCCTCTTATCTCTAGTTGTGCTCAAAGTGTGGTCCCTAGACCAACAGCGTTGGCATCGCCTGGGAGCCTGTTAGAGGTGCAGAATCCCGGACTTCCACCCCAGGCCTACCAAATTATAATCTGCATATCGGCAAGACCCCAGGGAATTCGTACGCACATCAGTTTGAGGAGCATAGCCCCAGAGCACGGTAACATTGCGGGAGTGCAAGCTTCAGCCAGGGAAGGACCATGCATCCCTCATATCCCGCTGCTAAGGGCCTGGAGCATCTAACCCATAAAGTGTTGCCAGACAGACACCAGCTCCTACAGTGGTTGCCTGGTCACTGGAGACTCTTCAGCCTCTTTTCCTTTTTCTCCTCTAACACTTGCTACGACAAGGCACAAGGTTTGGGTAGACTCAGATATTCAAGGCCTGAGACTAAAGATGGAAGGTTCAGCTGAGTTCTGAACTGAGAATATTACCAAGATTCCTTCCATCTCTACTGCACTTAATGTTTTGCATATATCACATCGCTTGATCCTCTGAGCACCTGGATGGGGGAGGGGCCAGGTAGGTCTTCAGAGAAGGGAAAGAATCTGCTCCATCCACTCATGACGGTAGGATGGGGGCTAGAACTCTGTCTGGTGTGCATAGTGATTTACAAATTTGTGCCCCTTAGATGAAGCTTGGATAGAATTTGAAGGGCTTCGCAACTAAGGGATCTGTGAATTCTAGAGATATCGGACACAGGTTTGCAGCCCAATCGCCACTAAATCCATTAATTTAGCCTTCCAAATAGCCCTGTCCACTCACCCAGGGCTAGAGACTCAACTCCTGGAGTGGAGTCAAAACTGCAGATACCACTCGCCAATCAGCCCGCAGCATTGACTGAACGCCCACTGTGGGCAGCACATCACGCCAGGCCTGCGGGGGAGTGGGCAAGGATCACAGCAAAGAAATGTGCTTTGGGAGACATGAAGGAGGACAATGTCCAAAATGCTGTTCAGTGTTCTGTAGAGAGAGAGATGTCCAGTAAACCTTTACTTGAGTTTTGTGCCAGCAAAAATAAACTCTCTCCACAGTTGAGTTTGTATGCTTTTTTTTGTTAGAAAATAAAAAAAAAAACACTGTATAACTCAATGAATATCCCTCTTTTGCCTCAGCTGCCAGAAAACCCAGAGTAATTCTACCCAAATCGTGTAATCGACTCATTTCAGAAGCCTGAGCGCGTCTACTGCTTCTGCACTCCTTCAGTAGTCTCTCTTACTTTTTGTTTTGTGTTTTGGTGTGAAAATCACTTTGAATCCTTTTCTGGTAATAGATAGGGCACAGACACACACAACTTTGAGGCGTTTCCCGCTTGGTTTCAGGTGGTGGAGGAAAGGCATGCATTATCTTCATGAGGTGTCTTACGCGGGGGCTAGATGCCCCGACTTACAATTGAGAGTCTGGGGTCTCAGGTAGCCTACTGATTTGAGGGGTGATGTTGCACAAATCATTTTCCCTCTCTGGGCCACAATTTCCTCATTCACAAAATGGGGAGGTGAGACTGGCTCCAAAATTCCGCCAAGAGAAAAAGGGAAACAGCAAAAGAACAGGCACAAGGTAGTAGAAATGCAGAGGATGAACGGCATGAGCATCGTTGGGTGTTGTGTCCCAGAAGGAAGCTCTGCTGAAGCTTTGAACCAGGTGTAGAAGTCAAACATTAGTGTATGTGTCTCCATTGCGGGTGAGGGGACAGAGGCAAGAGGCTATTCAGGTTGTAGCCAATAAAGGGAAAAATGGCCACCAATTCCTCCCCTCTGGCCTCGTTTGCAGAGGTGGAATCCTGGAGTCTATTTCTCCACTCCTTGACCTGAGTAGGCCACATGACTTTCTTTGGCCAATAGGACATTAGCAAATATGACCTAAATAGGACCAAATCTGTGCTTTTGGAACCCAGCTACCTGAGGCTTTTGGAACCTGGCTACCTGAGCTAGCTGCTAGATTATGAGAGGCACATTGCCCCTTACTGTCATAACCAACCACCCAAAGTGTGATTGGGGCCATAAATTAGCCCCCAGCCTACCCATCTGCACAACACAGCCTAGCCCAGCCCAGATCAGAATTTCCCAGGAGAATCGTGATCTAAAGAAATGATGTTGTTTCAAGCCACTAAGTATTAGGGTGGTTTATTTATTATACAGCAAAGGCTAACTGGTAATACCAGATGGGAGAGCAGGTCTATTTGAAGACATGAGAATTGGAACCAGCAAATCCCAGTTGAGGAGCCTGCTGGAGATAGAAGATAGCTGGGACCTTTTTCTCTACATTTGTAAGGCTGGATAACTTCACACCCTCCCAACCCTTATCCCTGTCACCACCGTCCTTTTTTCTCTCTTCATCCATCATGCTTCCAGCAGAGGCAGGAAGCAGGCGTTCTCATTCTTGGCTCCTTACACAAGCTAAAGGGAGAGAGGATTAGCTGTGGTAGACCAGACAGGGGAGCAGGACGCCTGATAATTAACCCATCCTCCTACATACCCTGGCTTCCAACAAGAGGAGCTGTACAAATGGACCCAACGAAATTATCAGCGCTAATCTCCCAGCCCCTCCTTACTGCTGTCCCTCTGTTGGCCAGCACACGGCAGGGCCTGTTAAGCCATCACATTCTCCCCCCTCTACCCCCAGCCCTGTCCCCACTCACCTTTTCTCTCTTTCTCAAGTTGTTACCGCACAGGCATCACAGAAGGAATCAAACAGGGACAGGTTCTATTGTTCAGCAGAGGCAAGAAAAAAAAAATAATCAAAAAAGCAGGGGACTTAAAAAAGACCAGAATTATTTCTCAAATAGAATGGGAAAATCTAACATGCCTTATCACTACGGAGAACAAGCACTGTGCAAACGCCCAGGCCTCTGATTGGCATGCTGGTTGTTTTGAATAGACGCATGACATTGTCAAAGAAACTGCCATTGTGTTGTTGAAAGGCACTTGCAACATTGCATAAAAATCAGGCGTTCGTGTCACCCTCAGACTAGTCAAAGCTGCTGTTTTTTCTTTCTATCTTTCTTTTTGAAAGAAGAAAGAAGGAAAATAAGAAATGTCCCTAGAATAAGACCTTCAAAGCCAGATAAACGTTATGTCTGAAAGACATCGGAAACTGGGCACCCAAGCAAAGCCATCAACTAAAGAGGTATTCTATTTGGAAAAGAGGCTGGTAGGGCAATGAGGAGGTAAGAGGCTGGTGTGGGGCTACAGTCATGGATTTTTTCAGAGCTTGAATTCTTCAGGCTTGACTTGTTGGCCAATCCTTCTGGAATTGGCCAATCGTCTTGCTGGCACCTCTCTGCTCTATTACTTCCATCGTGAGCAGTTATGTAATTTATGCATGTTGTTTTCCAAGACCCCTATAGAGTCTTTCTCAACTATCTCCCTTCTCAGTGAGGACATGAAATTTCAGATCCTTGGAATTCCAAAGGGATCTGAATTCATCTCCAGAGACCGTGCTTGTCTCCGGCCACTCTTCAACTGAGAAACTCAGAGAGAGCTGACCAGGGCTCTTCCTCAGGCTCAACTCTTCATTGCAAAGAGCCTGCAGCTTTCACAGTTTGCCCGGAGCAATCAACGATGACTGTAGGTAAAGGGTTTGATGTTCTCCGGGTGAAACAGATAAAGTTTATTCCGCAGACTAGAGATGCTGGAACTTGGAAAAGTCGTCAGAGAGGGGCATGATATGTTCTGTCTGGTCATCGCGTTGAGAGACAACTTTTCCAGTTTCCTTACCGCAGGAGAAAGCGAGCTTCAGGAGCCTATGAAGAAGGTGAGAGATTTGCACACGCACATAAGGCCCGTACAGGGTTCTAATCGATTGCTGTCCCTTACAGTTCCACAGATTTAACCTTTAAGAAGAGGGAAGAATTGAACTCTAACATTTATTTGACTTCCTGTGGGCCCATGGGAAGGGACCAGGCTGGGAAACTAGCCCTGGGTGGGCGTCTGGCTGATGGATGCTCCCTAATCGCAAGCTTTGATTAGTTCAGCTGCTTCTAGATTTCTGGCTGTTAACAAATGGCCCTTACTCTGTGCCTGCTTCTTCGTACCAAAGGGCTGCCCCTACAGGCTGCCAGCTTCCTCTCACAAAGGGCTGGGTACAGGGAAAGAAGCTTGGACTGGAAGGGCAGGTCTCTACCCCCTGCCTGCCACATGCTCTTGGGTTGGCCACTTATCCACTTTAAGTCTTAGCTTCTTCATAGGTAAAATTTACTTTATTTATTTATTAGTGTCCCACCTGTTCCAGAACCGATTTAAGGTGGCTTATCTGTAAAATGAAGGGATTAGACTAGATGATCCCTTCTAAGGTACGCTCCCAGCGCTAGGAAGCTCAGACAGTCTTGCCTGCCATTTGAAATTGCAGACTCTGCCGTTCAATTCCAATTCAGAGGGATGCCAGCTGCCCCTTGAGTGTGAGTGATTCATAGTCACAGAGGGACTGTGGGACTGACTGGGGAGATGTGTGCTTTGCGCTATGGTAACACTTTATACTTAGGGTTTCACGCCAGCAAACCAAATTCCGGGTACTAACAAATTTCATATTCACACACCTTTAATAGCAAAGCATTTCTGTACTGAAGCAATTTCCAAACATGTCCCTACAAAGTACAATTCATTTTTAGATACTCAACAGAATAATCCAGAGCCTGACCAACTCTCAGGCCTGTGGAGTCTCTTTATGACATCCTGCAAATCTGCCTCACCCACAGGTCACAGGAGCATTAAGTCTGAAGAGTCCATTTGGGGCACTTCATTCTAAGAAAGACCCTGGCAAATGGGAGTTTGTGCTGAGGAGCATGATCAGGAAAAGAAAGGTCTAGAAAGAGTGCTTTATGAGGGATAATAGGGGAAGTGGGGATGTTTAGCTCAGAAAAGAGAAGACTTCCCAAGTTTGCAGAGTTGCCGTGATGAAGAGGGGCCCGTGGGGGCCACTGTGGAACAGCTGCCCATCAGTGGGGTGGGAAATCTTAGGAGGTGGTGAGCTAGCAGCACTACAAGTGTCAACCAGAGGCAGGGTGAGGGCGCCACAGGAAGAACGAATGCCTCATTTGGTCCAATTTAGCAAACGCTTGCTGAGTGTCTACTAGGAAGCCAGCTCTGCCATGAGGTAGGTACAGTGGAAGATACAAAAGCGAACCCTGCACTATTAATTAGAATTCTCCTGGTTACAAGTAGCACAAACCAACTGGAGATCTTAGTCAGAAAAGGGCATTTATTATAAAGACATGGGGACGATCTTTATACAAAGGTACATAGGTGCTGCTGAAGCAAGCCAGACTCAGGTCTTCAAACACCAGCAAGATTCCTATCTCTGCTCCCTTCTGCATGTCTTTTCATTCCTCTTCTCTCTCCTTCTTTGAGGAACCAGCTTTGTCTGCTTCTCAGGTCCACTTAATTGAAAATATGGCAGTTGACATGTCCCAGGTCTAACTTCCTGTCTCTCCCAGATCCTCATTTTTGACAAAAGTACACTAATTGGTCCAATTTGGGTCAGTTGCCCAGGTACTCACTATTGACAAGCACGGTTCCTGGAGGGCACTGCTGTCACGTATGGGTTGGGCTTGAGTCAGAGAGTTGCCAGAAAGGAGTACAGATTAGAAAAGAAAGTAAAGAATGTCCACTATAAAGGCACAGTTCTTGGACTCAAGGAGATTGTAGTCCAGAAGGGAAAGCCAACACATCAACCATGAAGTCCAATCTAGGATCGACTGTGATGCATGCTGGAACAGAGATGTCTGGTCCAGACAGTGCACAGAGGGAAGAATTCTGACAGGCAGAACCAGAAGGCTTCATGGCAGAGATAGCATTCCAGCAGGGCTGATGATCTTCTTTTGTTGCTGTTGGTGGTAATGAATTTTTAATTTCACAAATAGTAAATAAATACATTCTTCTTATTGAAAAAATTTACCATCTCCTCATGGTTAATCATGGGATATATCCTTTTAGACTATGTCCATAAATTTACATTGATGTAGACATCATGTATAAAAATATACGTGATTTACATATGTTTTACATATGTAAATAAAATACTATGCATATTGTTACAACTTCCATCTTTAACTCAATAATACTTCTTAAAGAGCTACCCGTGGTCTTCCCTGGTGGCGCAGTGGTTGAGAGTCCACCTGCCGATGCAGAGGACACGGGTTCGTGCCCCAGTCCAGGAAGATCCCATATGCCGCGGAGCAGCTGGGCCCGTGAGCCATGGCCGCTGAGCCTGCGCGTCCGGAGCCTGTGCTCCGCAACGGGAAAGGCCACAACAGTGAGAGGCCTGCGTACCGGTAAAAAAAAAAAAAAGAGCTATCCATAATACTACCTATTAGAATTTATTCTATTCTTTTAACCTAATGCATATTATTCTGTCATAGGACTACAATTCAACTTATTTGACTGTAATAAAATTTATGTAGTCCTCAGTTGATAGGAACCTGGGATTTTTTTCGTTTCTCACTGGGCATCTTTGTACATACCTCTTTATGCAATAGCACAAGTGTTTCTCTAGATACAGAGATGTGAAATTGCTGGGACAATAAAAAGAAACGAAATTGAGCTATTTGTAATGAGGTGGATAGACCTAGAGTCTGTCATACAGAGTGAAGTAAGTCAGAAAGAGAGAGACAAATACTGTATGCTAACACATACATATGGAATTTAAGAAAAAAATATATCATGAAGAACCTAGGGGTGAAACAGGAATAAAGACACAGACTTACTAGAGAATGGACTTGAGGATATGGGGAGGGGGAAGGGTAAGGTGTGACAAAGCGAGAGAGAGGCATGGACATATATACACTACCAAACGTAAGGTAGATAGCTAGTGGGAAGCAGCCGCATAGCACAGGGAGATCAGCTCGGTGCTTTGTGACCACCTGGT
>NW_021703784.1:15836745-16036503 GCF_005190385.1 Monodon monoceros | reverse complement strand
GCATGGACAGATATACACTACCAAACGTAAGGTAGATAGCTAGTGGGAAGCAGCCGCATAGCACAGGGAGATCAGCTCGGTGCTTTGTGACCACCTGGAGGGGCGGGATAGGGAGGGTGGGAGGGAGGGAGACGCAAGCGGGAAGAGATATGGGAACATAAGTATATATATAACTGATTCATTTTGTTGTGAAGCTGAAACTAACATACCATTGTAAAGCAATTATATTCCAATAAAGATGTTAAAAAAAAAAAAGAAAGAAATTGCTGGGACATAGTACATGCATGCTGAAAATTTAATGGCAGTTGAAAAACTGGACTACAAAGCAGCTGTCCCAATTTATCCTCCATCATCAGTGTATGAGGGTGTGTTTCACAACACCACATTTTACAGGTATGTGCCATTCTTGTGGGTGACAAGGGGTAACTCGATGTCGCTTTGATATTCATTTCCCTGATTACTACTGTGCTGAACGTCTTCAGTCTGCCATTCCAGTTCCACTCTCCACATTTCTCCACCCCATTCTCTAGGAAGCTGACCTGTAAGGACTACGTCAACAGGCTCTTCACCAATAGAAAACTTAGAGGACAAGAGAAAAATGAAGTTAGAGAAATTATTCCCTCTCCTTCTCTGCCAGTTCCCAATGGCATAGTGTACCCCAGTACCCAAAGCCACAGTTCCTGTCGCAAGCCCTCTCCATACAATTCTCCCAGGCTTCTACTCTTTCTCTTGTACCTTCAGGCCTTGGGGTGGTAACAGCTTCCTATGTATCTTTGGTGTTATTTTGCTACTTGTTCTATCAATTACTGAGAAGTTGTTAAAAAAAAGCTATACTTATGGATTTCTCTATTTCTCCCTCTAGATTTGTCAATTTTTGCTTTCTGTATTTGAAACTGTTATTAGGTACATAGACATTTAAGGTTATTAAGTTTTTTTAATGTATTGACCCATTATTTAATTTTTATTTCCAGTAATGTTTTGTTTCAGAATCTATTTTTTTCTGATAGAAATATAGCCACACCAGCTTTTTTATGCTTATTCTTTGCAGTTTACAACTTTTATTTTTAACCTCTCTATGCTTTTATATTGAAATATTTTTAAACACCATACAGTTGGGTTTTTAGTGCTTTTTTGGAGGGGGAGAATATGCATGCTATTTATTGTGGTAAATATATATATAAAACACAAAATCTTTGTAATGTAAAATTACTGGCCAAGGATACTGTACCATCCCTTGTTTGTTATTTAAGTCCAGTTCACACTTTGTAAATAGTTCCCTTGTTAAACTTTCCTCAAATTGCCTACTTTTACCCTCTGTTTCCTGCTGGGTCTTTGAGTGATAAAAACCACTGAGGCTGAGTATCTCTCCAGGTCTCTCTTGGTCATATTAATGTCTTCTGTGACTGTCCTGTTCATATCTCCTGCCCACTGTCTCTTGTTAGAGTGACTCCTTGATTTGTAAGCAGTCCTCATATAACCTCGATAATAATAATCTATTGTCTGTTACATATGTTGAAAATATTTTTCTCAAGTCTGTATTTTGCCTTTCAAACTTTGTTTTTGGCATTTTTGTAACTAATACGTTTCTATTTTTGACGTAGTTACATTTAGCAATATTTTCACTCTGTGTCAGGGGTCAGCCATTTCTGTAATTGGACAGATAGTAAATATTTTGAGTTTTGTGAATTATCTGGTCTCTGTACTCAACACCACCACTGTAGCACAAATGCAGCCAGAGGCGATACATAAACGATGTGTCCCAATAACTTTTTTTATAAAAATAGGTGGTGAGCCAACCCTTGTTCTATATCTCTTGCATATTTTCATTTATTTAAGAAGACTCTTCCTACCCTAAGGTCATAAGCAAATTATTCTATTGTCTCTTCTAAATATTATGGATATTTTTATGTTTAGATTTTTAGGCTATTTGGAGTTGACTTTTGTGACTGGTAGAATCTAGCTCTATTTTTTTCCTCAATGAATAGTTAATTGTCCAGTCCAATTGATGTGAAATGCCACCTTTGTTTATTTACTCAAAAATATTTATTGTTTATTATGTGCCCAGCAAATATATGTATTTATTTCTGGACTCAGTATTCTAGTCTGTCAACCTGTTTGTCTATTTATGAGTAAATAGCACAGAATTTTACTGTTTTAAATACCATACATATATAATATGTTTTGATATCTGAGAGGACAAATCCCCCTTCCTTTTTCTTTTAATTATCTTGTTTTTTCTTGATAGTAATTTTTCAGTCTGGATTTCAAAATTAGCTTGTCAAGTTCTATGAAAAATCTTGTTGGGGTCTTGATTGGGAGAGCATTAAATATTTATAGACCATTTGGGAAAGCACTGACTTCTTTGCAATACTGAATCTTATCAGGAGCATGGTAAATGTCTCCATTTTCCAAGTTTCCTTTTATGACAGTAAAGCCTGAAATATTCTTAGGAGGAGACTGGATTCTCTGACGTGTCTGCCAGCTGTGTATCAGAGTAGCCCCAGACTGATCGGTAGACTTTGCACCACCTCAAACTTCCCTTCTCATTTTCTGGGACCCTCTAGAAAGTCAGTGTGAAGTTTATTGATGTGTCAGAAGAGACTTTCTTATTCTAGGATCATTCTGCATATCTAAGAAGCAGAGGTTCCTTTGGTGCTCCAGGCCAGTTGGGCAAATACTTATTTTTATATTGTGTCAGGAGTCATGCAAAATCTTCTGAGGTTATAGGTATTTAGGAAGATAGGCTCATACATTTGTGTCGTCAGCTAAACATAGTGATTTAAAGACCTTCAACAGTTAGTTAATGAGTGATGACCATGAGCCAGGAAATGTGTTAGCTGCTGGGGCACAGCAAGAATGATCTAGTCTCTGCGTAATGAATTTGCATTCCAGGATTGGAGGGCGGGGCTAGAGACCACAGACACCTGAACAAGGAATTGTCTTCAGGGCAGTGCACAGAGGACTGTGAATCACAGGATAGGAGACTTAGCACACCTGAGATTCAGCAAAGGCCTCTGGAAAGGATGATGCCTAGGCTGAGCCTTGATGAGAAAGTAAGCAAGTCCAGCAAAGAAAAGTGGGGAGGGCACTCCAGAGAGAAGGAGAAGCTTTACATGAAAACGCTGAGATGGGAGACCTCCTGGTGTGTGCAATAAAAGAATTATAAGCAGTTTAGCATAACTATGGGGTATAATGCAAGGGGAGAGGCAGAAGATGGGGCTTGCAAGATAAGCAGGGAATCACAGAAGACCTGGTCCAGTGCTCCACAGAGAGTGGCATTTTTTTTCTTCTTGTAAGTATTTGGGAGTTACTGAGCTTTTCTTGGAGCCTGGGAATGGCTTCGTCAGAGATGTTTATTAAGTCACCCACTGGCTGAGTATAAAGGATGGATTTAATGGACATAAGACCAAAATCAAGGAGACCATTAAGGAGGGAATTCTACAGTCCATTTCAGAGATGATATTGAGCTGAAATGGGAGGGAAGGAAAGAAAGGGCCATATTCCTGACCGGCCTGTGGCACAGTGGTTCGGAGCACAGGATCTGCAGCTGCGGGGCCTGAGTTCTAGTCCTTGCTGGAAGCAGAGACTTGGAGGGAGGGATTTTTTGCTCCTTTAAGCTCCAGTTCCTAATCCCTAAAATAGAAATATTAGTAGCTATTTCATTAATTTATTGTGAGGACCAAATGAGATAACAAATGTCTGGCACATAAACAGTTGCTCAATAAACATTCATTGTGCAAATGCTGACAAGGGTAACAAAAGTCACTGCCATATTTCCTGCATATGCCTAAGAAATGAATCTGTTTGGCTTTATTTTAAAGTAAGGGCCAGGAAAATGAAATGAAAGTAGTTGCCTTGTTGGTCCTACAGGGAAAAGGTTTGGTAGACCAATGGAAAAAGTAAACTCTTGAGGGTATCCAACAATAATTTTTGTTTGCTGGTATTTAATAGGAAAGAGTGGCTTTGGTTTCTGGTAAAAGACAGGATGCATTCTGTCCATGGTTCTGGAGATAACACTTATGCCTAGACTTGTGGGAGGGAGAAAAAGGAATTGTCCTCTTTCCTGTGAACCACATGGGACCAGGAGAGCCAAGCCCATGTAGTAGTTAGGAAATGGGAGTCAGGTTGGATTGGGAAAAAACATCAAATTTGTCTCAGAAAACCTGGATCTGGATCTTGGTTCTCTAACCATTATCTGTTCCATGGTCTTGAGCACATCTTATAATTGCTCCATGCCTCAGTCTCCTCATTTGTAAAAAGGGAATGATAAGTAATGATATATATATACTAGCTTAATAATAAACAAAAGTGGTACAAAATAGCTTACTCCGCCTAGTTGTAAAATTCAAAGAAGATGGGGGAAGTAGAAGCACCATGAACTATAAAATGGTGTTTAAATATTAGTTATTATTTTGCTAAGTGAAGCTGGGGCCCTGGAGCAAGGCTGAATATCTGGAAACTGGTCCACACCACAGCCCAGCAGGCTTCAAGTCCAGGAAAGAATTCAATTATTGCAGCGTGTAATTTTCTGTTTGCAAAGATCATATTGTGTATGTAATTGAATCAGAATAAAGAGATCCAAAGGCTGCGGGCTTGGGATAAGGCTTTGGAGCTGGACTCCAGGTGAAGCCAGGCTGGAGGGGGGTCAGCTGGAGGGGGGTGGCTGGGGGAGGGTGAGAAGGTGGGTGGAGGCACTTTGAGAGCCAAGCAGGCCTGGGAGCAGGGGGCTGCTCCTCTTTTTGCTTGGTTCCCCTAAGCCTTCTTTTCCCCACAGATACAGAAGCTCATCTCTAAGTGCAACTCCACCTTGGCTGGACATCTCTTTTTTTTTCTCTTTTGCGGGTTGAAAAGGCCACGCTGTTCCAATCTGAAGGGTCTTTTTTTCTCTCCGAAACCCATCCTCTTGCACGCTCCTTACTGCCCACTGCCTGTTCCAATAGCACGCGTTTAAAGCCAGGAAGGTACCTCTCAAAAATGGACATCAGAAGCCAGGTCAGGGGTCATGGGGTGATTTGGGTCGGGCGACCAAGGGTCCTGGTTTGCCCAGGACTATCCCAGTGTTAGCCTCAAATCCGGGCACAATGGGTGTTAGGTCCTAATTTGGGGAGAGGGTGGATTTCAGAACAATGAGCCGTGAGATTCAGGGAACCAGGTAGGGAACCCTGGAAACTAAAGGGCCCCTTCCTGGATGCGGCATCTTCCCTGAGGCCAGGAAACAGCCCCCGTCCCTGTGTGGGCTGTGGAGGAGGATGCTGTGGCTTCTCTGAAGTCAGTGCTGCTGGAAGGACAGAAGACGGGGAGGAGGGAGGGAGGGAAGAACCTCTGTCCCTGTTCTCTCTGCACTTGTCCATCCCAGGCCTGGTCCTTTGTCCCAGCTGACTCTGACCGCTCTCAGTGCGCCTGCACACAGCCAGAGCCCCAGTTCCCCCTTCCCTGTTCTAGCCTCGCACCCTCCCTATCTCCTCTGCCAGCCTGCTCTAACCCTTCCGCTCCTCTCCAACCCTGGGGGAAGGGAGTGGGATTTGGCAGTTGGTCCGAGCCAGGGAGACTAAGAGATTGAATTCCAGCAAAGAGCCAAGAGCAGGTCGGAGTCCAGCTTCCTAATGACATTTTCTGAGCACTAACAAATCCGACTCCAAGACCAGCAGCCAGCAGCGCCTAGGAGAGAAGGAGGCTGGCGGCTAGCAGAGGGGGAGGAAATGGGGACTGGGAGAGAGACAAAGTGAGGGGAAAAAAAAAAAAAACGCAGCACACCCAACCCAATGGCCCAGAATCTCTCCCACATCTGCAGAATCAGAAACACTTATTAATAGCCAGCAAAAGGCAAAGAGGAAGTGTCTCATTGTCTGCTGCTGTCATTCCTCACTCTGACGAGCACTTAAAATGTCAAGACCCCTTTCAGCAGCTATGCACAAGCAATCAGGCCCTCTCATCGGTCACTGCGATTTCACAGCCGCCGCATCTCAGTCCTTACGACTTATTTCCACGCTGTGTTTGGAGACAAGGCAAGTGTGAGTGCATAAACAAGCACTGTCTTTTGGAAGGACAGCTTGCACGGAGGGGGCCAGGGAGGCAGGAGAGGGCTGGGGTGGGAGGGAGAGACCAGATCCTGTGTAGCCCGCTCTGGGAGGTGGGAGAAAGAGCCATCACACACTGACATTCGGAGGATTGAGTCTGGACAGGGGGCGGCCGCCCAGCACGGAAGGTTAACCTTCTTCTAGAGGGTGGGAGCAGTCAGCTGTTACGCAAAGGAGATTTTACACATGTAACTTTTAGGCAACGAAGGGTTGTTTTCTGGAGGTGGGAATTCTGCTTAGTATCTCTTCTGGGGGCAAAATAAGACTAAATGGGCTGCAGCAGGTGGGATTTAGGTGGAATAGAAGGAAGGACTTCCCGACCCATAACAACAGTTATAAAGGCAAGCGGGGCTGGAAAAATCACTTTCCCTGAGGGTGTTTACCTGCTCTCCTGGGCCCTCCACCTGACGCATTGGGTGGAGTCCTGGGGTGGACGCGGGGAGCAGAGAGGAGGGAATGGGAGATACAAGGCTTTCTGCAGCAGCTGTATCTATCTCTAATTGTACGAGTTTGCAAGGGCTGCTGTAACCAAGCACCACAGGCTGCGTGGCCTAAACCACAGAAATGTATCGTCTCCCAGTTCTGGAGGCTAGAAGTCCAAGATCAAGGTGTCAGCAGGGTTGGTTCTGAGAATCTGTTCCATGTCAATTCCCTAGCTTCTGGTGGTTGCTGGCAGTCTTTGGTGGTCCTTGGCTTGTAGAAGCATCACCCCAAGTCTGCCCTCATCTTCACATGATGTTCTCCCTCTGTGAGTGCCTGTGTCCAAGTTTCCCCCTTTTATAAGGATACCAGTCGTGTTGGATTAGGGATCCACTCTACTCCAGAATGGCCTCGTCTTAACTAATTACATCAGCAACAGCCCTATTTCCAAAGAAGCTCACCTTCTAAGGTACTGGGGGTGAGGACCTCAGCATATGAATTTTAGGGTGACACATTCAACCCGTAACTCTTATCTATTAGAAAGAAATAAAAGATTATCAAGAGGGTGGGTGACCCAGGAAGTCCAGAGTTGGAGAAAGCATTCCAGTCTCTATTCCCCGTGGCTCCACAAAGACACATCCCTGTTATTTATTTCTGTTGGAAGAGCCAGGATCTGCTTCTCAAACTCAGATCTTTTCTTCCCCTCCCCACCCAGTTTTACTCCCCAAAGCAACAGACAGTCCTGATGCTACGGCTGAAGGGAGTTCATGGTCTCCTTAGCTTAAAGGGCCGCCTAGTGCCCAAAGCATTCCAACCACCAGAAACTCACAGCAGGACGAGGGGCTCACCTCCCAACTCCCCACCACAGGTCTCAGGACGGACACAGTGAATTTGCTCACTTAGGAAAGGGGAGAAGGTAAAATTGTTTCATGTCGGGCTTTACGCTGACCTGATGGTGACACCGCCCAGGGATCCAGTTAATGTTCAAAGAAAAATGACCTGTTGTTCAACATTCTCCATAATGTCCATCCAATTCAATTAGCTAATAGAATCATGAAATGTCAGTGCTGGAAGTGTAGAGATACTTCAATCTAAGCTCCTCATTTTTAGATGAAGAAAGCAATGCTGAGAAAATGCACAGCACTGCCTGCACATATAGTGAGGGTCCTGTGTGGGAACAGTCAGGTTTGAAGGCTCCCAGCCCAGGGCTCTGAATTCAGTGCACATTTCCTGAGCACGTGCTGTAACCAGAGCCCAGGGCAGGGCTCTGTCCTGGAGGAAGCAGGGTTGGGTATAGTCTAAAAGGACACAGCTGCTGCCCCTGGGGAGCAGTCTGATGGGGAAGCCAGGCGCGCACTGTTCCCCTCTGGCGGGGCTGTTCCGCGTATGCCCCTCTCTCTTGTTGGTATTACCGATGCCCCTCCCACCTAAGGGCCAGGGCTGCAGGTCCAGCAAGAGGCCTGGGACATCCGAAGTTGACTAGCTGACGGGCAAAGGGACTCGTGGCTTGAACCTCACTGGCCCATCCTCTAAAGGAAAGAACTAACACAACGGAACACCTGTGAGCAGGAACAAGCACCCACAGCCTGGCCCATCTTTCTGCTCTCTCCTGGCAGTTCCCAGTCCCTCCAGCCTGCCCTTCACCCACTCACAAACTGGGCCAGGGACCAAGAGTGGTGTTTGAGGTGCATGAAGGTCCGCCTGATGCAGCCTGGGACCAAGCTCTGTTGTCTCCCGTTCCCTCCGGCCTGGGCTGGCGAAGCAGCTCTTGGAAATCTGCAGCTTCCACTCCCGGCTTCATCCTTAGTCTCCTCTTCCAGACCCTGGCAGCCAGTTAATCAGAAGCTGAGCCAGGAGATCGGACCTGAAGACGAATAGGAGATCATCCATCTTCCCTGGGCGCTCTGGTTTTCCAGCAGGGTCCTAAGCCACCCCCAGATGTACCTGGACTTTGAGGATGGAGAGGGGGTTGGGACAATAGGGAGGCCGACTTCCTCTTAGTTCCTGGCTGGAGACTGGGGGGAAAATGGACTATCATTCCCTGATCTAAAGGGAAGGAAGTGTGGAGGGAATGGGGTTTGAGTTTCAGAAGGAAGTATCACAGGGATGGGAATTCTAAAACAAACAGAGACACCAGCAGTGTCCTTTTAGTGATAGTCATGGTAACGGACCCTGCTGGAATCGTAGCCAGCACGGGGCCTGCTCCTGAGGCTCCAGAAGTGGATGCAGTGTTTGCTATTTTCCAGTCCTCTTTGTCATGATTGTTGCTGTTTGAAATTCTCAGGGTTGTGAACACAGCAAACCCCAATGCAGGGTGGCACTGCACACATGCACCCTGACATTCTCACATGCATACCCAGGCCCTTCTTTTCCCATGTGCTCCCAGAGCCCCAGGCACACTCATGACTGTGCACCTGACACAAAGACACACCCTGGGGTGTGACACAGAGACACAAATGTCCACGTACGTACCTTTGCCAATTCCCACATCTGCTTAAAAATACTGGACTATCGTTGTCAGAGGTCGGCAGGGCACTTGGACCCGGGTCTTCTGCTGCTTTATCCGGGCTCCATAAACCTTTTCACACCCTCACAGTTTCATCTGACATCTTTTCTGCACGTGTATATTCCTGCTCACTGGCAAGTACATGGTTCATGGAGGTCTTCACAGCCAAGGTCTCTTCCAGGTCTGACCACATACCTGCATGCCAAGTACCTACAACTGACATATACCTCCTTGCTCAACAGGTTTGAGCATCCACATAATTGTGTTCAGTATCTGCTCCCTCAAATGTACGCTCTTGACCACAAGCGAATGCGTGTTCACCCACCCTCTTTTGTGTCCCTGTAACGGTCTCTCGGCGTAACGGTCTCTTGGCGGGCTTGGATGTTCAGGCAGAGGTGCTCCAACAATGACTGGCCAAGACACACTCCAAAGTCCCCCTTCGCACCCCGCCTTTCTCTCTCACTCCCATGAGCTCTCTCTCTCTCTCTCTCTCTCTCTCTCATTCTCTACTTCAGTAAAACACACAGAGAGAGTATGTTTCATATGCCCCACACAAGGTGAGAGAGGGAACACAGACAGTCACAGACAGGGCTTTGAGGCCCCTGGGTTCTTCAGCAGGCAAAAATGGGCAGTGATGTAGTACCAGAGCCAGTGTGTTTTTAAAAAATCGCGCACATCTCCCAAGGAGGCAGAAAAATCAAAGGCTCATCATTTAAAATCCCCACACAACAGAAGGAGGAATAAACACAGAGCTCTCAGAAAAGGCTGAGGCTCTCCCATGCATCCCTCCCTCCCCAGAAGAAAAGACAAACAGAAAGCAAACCAAAAAACAAATCTGGACTGAAAGGAGCGATTGTTGGATGAATAGCTCTGGGCTCACTTCTCGCACCGGGAATCTCACTTCCTACCCCGCGGGATGGGAATGAGAAGGACTTGGGCAGGAGCTGGTCAGAGGGGCAGCCTAGGTTAGGCTGATCCAGGGGATGGCGTCTTTGCTCCTGGGGAACCGGCCGGAAAGATCACAGGCCTGGGAGGGAAACAGACCCATCATGGAGGCCATGGTCTCTCATTTACTAGGTGTGTGACCTTGGACAGGGCTGCTGGCTTCTGAGCCTCAGTTTTCTCACCTGTAAAACCAGAGTGATGCAGGGTCCTTACGCCCAAGCCTGGCTGTGAGGGTCAAACGACCAAAGAAAGACCTCAGGATTCTAGAACAGGGGAGGGCTCCAGACTCCTGTATCCAATCACAACAAATGCCTGGGATACCCCCAAAGTACAAGGTGTGCCTTCACTCCTGGGAGAGGAAAGATGTCTAAGGGGAGGGAGTGAGTGGCCATAACTGGCTCCTTTTCCCACACTTTCCATGGTCTTATCCTAAGACCCCAGCTCCTCCCTCCTGCTGGTGAAGGTCTCCTCTCTCCTAGTTTCTCTCCTCAAGAAATGAATAGGTTTTGATTTTTTACCTACTCCATGCTTGGCCTCATACTAAAGCCCCGGCCAGACCCATAGGTCTAAGATTGACTCTCTGCTCCTAAGTGCTACGGTTCAGCTGGGGAGAGCAGACCCTTGTCTGAGAAATATTACAGCATCCCTGTATCAGTTATCTTAGGCTGTTGTAATAAACTCTCACTGGCTGGATGACTTAAACAATAGAAGTTTACTTTCTTACAGTTCTGGAGACTAGAAGTCCAAGATCAAGGTGCTGGCAGATTCAAGTCCCGGTCAGGGCTCTTCCTGGATTGCAGACAGCCATCTTCTCCCTGTGTCCTCATGGGGCTTCTCCTCCACGTGCTCGCAGGGAGAGGGAGAGGTCTCTGGTATCTCTTCTTCTTCCTAAGGACCAGTCCTATGGGATTAGGGCTTCATATCTGTGACCGCACTTAACCTCCATTAACCTTCTCATAAGCCCTATCTCCAAATATGTCACATGTTTGGACATGTATGGACACAATTCAGTTCATAACATTTCCTGTCCCTCATGCCATCTGTCCTTGAAGGTGGACAACATAGAAAGCAGGCCAGGCCAGGAGAGGGCTGCCCATGACAGGTGCTTTGGCATGAAAAACCTACATTCCACATTGGGGCAAGGAGAAAGCACTCAGATTTAATTCTTGGGTTATGCATGACTGGTTAGCAAATGTGACAAAAGACAGGGGCTAATACCTGGACTCCTTCCCATTCCAAGAAGACTAGACCCCAGTGAGCAGATGACGGAAAAGGCCAACCGCTGGCTCACACAAGAAGGGTGTTGGAAACCAAATAGGAACACTATCCTTCCCTTGAAGAAATAACACAGCCACACATAGATTGCCATGCAGGACTGAACTTGAAACTCCAGAAGGTGACTGTAAGCAACTTCCCTTGTCTGTTAGGAGAACTCCTGCAGTTCTTTCACTGCCTAGCTCAAATACCAGCTCATCTATAGACCGTCCTCTTCCCAAACACACACACATATATGCACATACACACATGCACATACACACACACATGCAACAATCATTGCTTTTTATTCTATACATTCATGGTAGTTGGTGCCAACCTTTTAACGGCATGCTCAAATTGTCTATTGCTTTTTTGGTCATTTCCCACTTTATAGGGTATGAGCTTCTTGAGGGTGTTACCAAGCAGGACCCTGTAGGGGTCCTGGGCACAGAAGCCTTTCTGTGTCCCCCCATTTCTTGAGTACAGGAAATAGGCTTCATTCAGTCTCCATAAACTTCCCTGAGTTCCAACAGGCAGGTTCAAAGAGTTGCTAATTACTGAAGGGAGAGTATGGCGGGAGACAAGGGAGGAACAGTCAAGAAACAATAGTGCAGCCTTGGGGCAGGGTCCTGGTTCCCCCTCAAGGGATACACATAACAATATCTTTGAGCTATTTTGCAGATATTCCCCCACCTGGTGGGAGAAATTAACAGTATGCTGCCCACAAGCAGGTAGACCTCAGACCAGTTGGAACCAGAAGGTTGACTGATGCCGACTCCCACTTACCTCACCACCAACCAATCAGAAGAATGCCTAAGCTAATCACACCCTCTTTGAATCATTACTATAAAACTCCTCACTAGCCCCTCCAGGGTAGGGACACACAGTTTTGAGGACATTAGCCCGCTGTGACCCCCTTTGCCTAGAAAAGCAATAAGGCTATTCTTTTCTACTTCACCCAAAACTCTGTCTCTGAAATTTAATTCGGTGTTGGAGTACAGAGGCCAGATTCGGCTTCAAGGGAAGGATCCTGTCCATCTGATTCATAACTTTAACTGCAGCATTTAACAAATGGAGCCTGGTAATAGGGTGACCAACCATCCCAATTTGCCAGGGACTGAATGGTTTCTCAGGACAGTGGACTTTCAGTTCAAGCCAGGAGAGTACCAGGCAAATGGGAATGATTGGTCACCCTACCTGGCACGTGGTAAGCATTTGGCAAATAGCTAATATGCAAATACTGCAATAAATAAGGAAAAGATCCAGGAAATCATTACAGAATGATGAAACGGATGAGGGTAGTAATGGGGAGCACCTTAGCAGATTCCCCAAAGATAAGGCTTTATTGGCCTGGGAAGGAAGATGCTGAAAGTAGGTATAACCCAAATCTATAACATCACCAGCTGAAACAAAAGAAGATTTAAGAATGTTTGAATACATTATGGGTCACAGGGGCATAATGGGAAAAACCAGAGTGTTTGGGTCTATCTATAGCTTTTTAAGGATTGATGTACAAAATGACAATATATTCCTCCAAACCCCTCACAGAGACAGACCCCCAAATTGCCTGGCTCATGAGCTGAATAGCTATTTCCTTTCTGCACATATTATCATAACAGCATTAAAAAGACATTTAAGGAAAGAAAATAAATCACTCTAGTTGACTAAACCCAGCCCAAAAACTAATTTTCTTTTTGTATATTCTCTTTTAGTCCTTGCTTATAATTCTACATAATTATAGTCAGAGTGAACATACAACTTTGTATACCATTTTTTAAAACTATGGATTGTGTGGGAACCATTTTCTACATTGTTACATAGTCTCCATGGTTAGTCTTTTTAATGGCAAGAGAATAGTCTGTAACTCAGTTAACAATTCCCCCTTTGTCAGCATTTAGATTGCTTCCAGTTTTCTACTAATGAAGATAATCCTGAAATGAATATCTACATGCACATTTCTTGTTCCTTCTTTTGTAATATTTCCTTAGGTTAAATTCCTACAGTTGAAATTATTACTAGGTCAAGGGATAGAATAACTTTAAGACTGACCCATGCTCTCACCAAATATTTATTGAACATGTACTGTGTGCCAGAGACTGTGTCAGACACTAAGGATCCAAAGGTGAAATAAAGTGTCTGCTATCATGGGATTCGCAGGTGAGAGGGGACACAATCACATAAGTGATACAGTTTGATAAATGCTGCAACTGTGATAGAAACAGAGCTATGGGGTCCCAGGAAATTATTTCTAACAGCTGAGGAAGATGAGTGTGGTCATGCAAGCTGCTCCAGGGTGGAATTTACTTGCAAATTACTTGGGAATTTTAGGAAATGTCAACCTAGTGGACAGGTTGGAGATGGAAATTCTGAACAGGGAAAATAGCAAGATCCAAGTGATAGCACAAGAAAATACAATGTATTCTAGGACTTGCTGGTGGCTTGATAATGTTGGGATATAGATGTGGACAAGGAGAGTGTTCCCAGAGGCTAATGAGGGGACATGAAACTGAACCTGAACAGGTAGGTGGGCAGCCTGTGTACTACACCAAGGATTTTTTATTACCCTTAAGGTCATGGCAAGCCAGTAAGGGATTTTAAGCAGACTCTTGCTACATTTTTTCAATTTGTTTTGTAAATTCTTTGTATGTACCAACAATGACAAAACCTTTTCTAGTTTTTCTCTTCTAGTTCTCCTTGGGATTCCTCACAGCTCTATTCCCATTTCTGCCAAAGGATGGGGGTGGGGCAGGGTGGGAGGGAACTAGTGGTCTCTGGCCTGAGGCTGTTATAGTTGAGTGGAGATGAACTTTACCCAAGGAGGAGGAAAGGGAATTGATGAAGATCTTCCAGGACTGCAAACGGAAGCAAAGAGGGGGTTAGAATGGGAGGTACCACTCCTGTCACCTCCCCCAAAGCAAAGCTCACCAAGATGACAGACTCCCTATAAAGCCTCTTAAACAAGGGTCTCCTGGTCCCCTTATGCTTCTCTGAACCTTACCCTGGGTAGTGTGGCTTAGTCATATTGACCAGAGTAGGGAGATGGATGTAATTCCTTTATCCCAGAAAGCTGGAAGCTTCTTGAACCTACTGCCATTTGTTGACAGGGGCCCTAGAGGGAACATCAGCGGCTAGCCTCTCCTGGTTTTCCCTCTTTTGCTCTCACATCCCCCATTTTCCCCAAAACACACCATACGCCCATTAATGACTCCAGGGCTCTGAACCATGACCTTCCTTCTGCTGGGATTACCCTTCCTCTCTGTACCTGTCTGGCTAACTCTGCCTTGTCTTCTGGGTCTGAAGCCAGGCTCTGGAAGCCCACCAAGCCCTCTAGTAAGAGCCAAGCCAGCCCTGGATTTTGCACTGATCGCTTTCACTGTGCTTGTCAATTAGGGCATCCTTGTGTGGGCGTCTTCATCTTGCAGTAGCCTGTGAACGTCTTGAGGGCACGGACCGTGCGTTACTCATCTCTGACTCCGGCACCCACCCAGAGGCTGGTACCTGTAAGTGCCAAAAACTACTGTTAAATGCTTAACTAATATTTGGTCATGTGACAAGCAGACTATGAGAAAGGGATAAAAGGGAGGAAGGATGAGCACTGCCAGCTACAAAGGACCCTGCGCTGCGTCCTTTCATTGGGATGCTTAAGAGAGATTTGGAGCCCCCGAGGAAGCTAGCAGTTATTTGTCCCTTTTTTCTCTTGCCTACATCTTCATTCTGCCTCCTGTTACCTTCCTCTTGGCTTCTAAAGACACGATTAGGCATCCACTCCAGGTGCCCTGTCTGCTCACCTTTCTTCCAACCCCGGGGCTGGAGCAGGGAGCGAAGAAGCTGGGCCAGCAATATTGCGTTTCCCTGCCGACTCTAATTCCTGTCCCTTAATAAATTCAAGGCTGATTTGGGCTGTGTGAGTTTGCTGAATCACCTGCTGTCTGACCGATTCCTTTTCTTTTTCTGCTCCTGGTGACTAATAGCTTCTCTTTGCTCCCTTCGGAGTCTCAGAGTCTCCTCTCCCCCTTCTCCCCATCCTATTCGGACCCACATGATTCCCTGGAGCACAGATCTAGAAAGCAAGGCCACGCCCTCCAGGCAATTCCTCCTTTGGGTCCTGGGGTTCCTCTCTCCAGGGAGGGGTTGCTGTGGAAAGGAGAGCATGGCTGGGAGGGACTGCAGGCCAAGGGAAGGAATAAGGGGAATAGAGAGGCTGGGACTGCCAAACCGCTAGGGGAAACTTCAGGAAAGGGAGACAAAGTCTGAGAAGCACAGAGAGCCCAGGACAGATAATAGAGCCCCAGAGCAGAAAAGGACGAAACATGGGAGATAAGATGACAGTGTAAGCCAAGGACACTGGAGAATGGCGTAGGAAGAGGTGGCTGGGTGACATGGGGACCCAAGACAGCAAAACTGTAACAAAACAAATTTTCACACTTGAGAACTTGCAGCTTCTTGCCGTCTTCAGAGGAGTGAAAGCAACTGGGAATCAGCTCAGGAACCCCTTGCTGCATAGATGAGCAGGGTGGCACTCGGACAAAATCTTCAGCCACAGAACCCAGGGCTGGGCAGGGCCTCGTGAAGGCTGAGTGTGCTACACGCACACACATGCGTGCCCAGGGCATGAGCCCGAGGCCAGCTGAGGGAGTCACAGCCTGACTCTAACAGGGTCCAGGCTTCAGGCTGGTGACTGTGGAAACACAGATTGTGCTGATAGCTTGGGCGCCAGGCCAGGGGATCTGCACACCTACCTCCCAGTGAGGCGGGTATCACACTAGGAGTCAGGCGACTCGTGTGCAAGTCCCGACGCTTCGCACAGGGCCCTGTAACTAGTCACTGGACATTGCCGAGCCTCTGTCCTCACCCTTGTTCACAGTCCCAGCTCTGCATCTTGTCATAACTAAAACTGATAAAACACGGGCGTGGGAGCATTTCACAAACGGCAAAGCACTCCAGAAATAAGAAGAGTGACTGTCCCCTTCCCCGCCAGGAGATCACAGGAGGGGGCAGAGGGAGACCGTGGACACCCCAGGCCACCTGCTGCCTCTCTGTGTTGGTGGGTCTCCCCCCGTTTATGCTCCAGCCACCCTGAATTTCTCTCCATTCTGGCCCACCATCCTGCCTCTCTCTCTCTGTCTCCCTCTCTTTCATCTCTGGGCGTTGGCACATTGATCCCTCTGCCTGTGATGTTTTCCCACCTTCCCTTTACTCAGCTAACTCCTACTCTGCCTTCGGGTCTCAGTTGAAATGTCGCTTCTTCCAGGAGGCCTTCCCAGACCCACCAGTACTCCTGAGTTCAGTGTTGCCGCTATGTGCGTTCATGGAAGCCTGTGTTTCTAGGAGTGTGTGTGTGTGTGTGTGTGTGTGTGTGTGTGTGTGTGAGAGAGAGAGAGAGAGAGAGAGAGAGAGAGAGAGACAGAGACAGAGACAGAGACAGAGACAGAGACAGTGTCTATGTGAGGGGGAGGTGGGTGTGAGTCTCTCAGTCCCAATTATAGCCGACTCCAGGCCCCGAGACCAGCATGGAGAACGGCCACAGCCACACGTGGGTGCCTGGCCACCTGGCCACCAGCTGCCACTCTCTTCACACTCTTGGGGAGAAGCCACGGGAGTCTGCAGCATTTTCTGGGTCACCGCCTGGCACTTGGTCTCTCACTGAGTGAGCCCTGAAACCCGCCTTCGCCTCATTCACAAGCACCCGTTGCCATGGTGGTGAGCCAGCCTTCCAGGCCCAGCTGAGGGGGAAGCCGTGGGCTCACCTGGCTCCCGGGACCCCAGGCACCCCGGCTGTGGCACTTCTGCCTCTGTGAGTGGGTGTCTGCTTGGCACACAGGGTGGTGGGACACGCCTGTGCCCGGCTCTGCCCTCAGACGTGCAGGGCATTCTGAGAATCTGCCTTCACTGGGGTCCTCCTCACTTTCCCAAGTCAGGTTCTCTCTGCCCCCTGGAACTAGGCTGCCAGGCCCTTAAATGGGGACCAGGGTCCAGTCCGTTGCCTCGTCCAGGTCTCTGCACGATGTCACCTCCTCAGAGGCCCCCAGTCACTCTATTTAAAACAGCCCCTCCCACTTCTAATTCTGCACCTGCTCTGTTTTTCTCCACAACACTCAATGTTACTGGGTCATATGCCCTTTTTTCATTTTCGGGAGTGGGTGGGGTGGGGGGGTGTATCTACTGTCTGGCTCCCTCCAGAATGAAAGCTGGAGGAAGGCAGAGATTTTGTTGATTTTGCTCCACTCTTCTGGCTGATCTCCACGGGCTCCTGCCCCACTCTGGTCCATCCTCCGCTCTGCTCTGGCCTCAGGAAGCTGACCTGTGGCCATTGTACCTCCCGGCCTCTCTTGTTGACCAGTACCTGGCTGGGTGTGGCCAATGTGGGCACCAGAGAGAGACCAGAAGCCAGGGGAAAAGGGAGATGTGGAGTTTCTTCTCCACTCCTTCCCTTTGATGCTAGGAATCTGGCATCTGCCTCCCTCCACGGCTGCAGCTCTTGCCAGACAGCCTCTCCCCTATGATTCCAGGGCTCACGAACTCCACTCAGTAACTCTACTTCTTCTGACTGCCCTGTTATTCCTGGTTTCGGAGCCCTCACCATGCTTTGGGGGTTCCCTTGGTCTGCTCACATCTCTGTAGCGAGTCCCTCCATTAGAGCCTTTTCATCTGAACTATCTGGGGTGAAAACATCTCCTGCTGAGACTCTGACACAACTACGGTCCAGTGCAACAAATATTGTTGAATGAATGAATCCATGAATGGCAGGCGCCCCAGGCTGACACCCCTGACCTGAAGCCCAGGCTCTGCTACGGAAGGATGGGGTGGGAGGCAAAGAAGTTCAAGGCAGACATGGGCTCTCTACATAGGACAACCCTGAAATTGTCCCAGACCAAGAGCAACACTCACATTTTTAAAGGTTATGAGTAAGAGAATTCCAGAGTCTCCCTCAGTGGGTTGTTCTTATGACTTATAACTTTCCCTGGCAGAAATATCTTCCTAATGTCTAACCCAAATCGCTTTTATTATAGTTGGAGACGCCTTCTTGATCTAAAGATAAAGGTTGCGTCTCTATGTTATTATTCTAGGAAATCATTACAGTACATTTGCATTCAGTCATCTAGTATGTTAATATCTTAAATGGGAAATGCAATGAACACAAAATTTCAGTCCAGAAAAGCTAAAGTATAGGTTCTGACACATTATGCTGAGCAACTTCTAGCAACTCATTTAACCTCCTAAGTATCTTTTTGCCATCTATAAATTGGGTATAATGGTGAACCTTGCCCAGCCTACCTCCTGCCCTGCATTTGTGAACATCAAGCGCAATGACTATGTTAATGGAAAGCATTCTATATCCAAGTGTTAGCTGATACTCTCATTCTCTTCAGAATATTTAATCCCAGGATCTGGGATTGTCTTAAAGTTGTCTTTTTCAAATCCTGCTGAAACTGAGCCAAGTTTTCCACAGGGCTCTTCCTGGTATTGCCTATACCTGGGGCACGGGTTGGGGAGGGGGACCTCAGTTTCTCTTCCACGACCTTATGATATTTGTGGCCCATCCAAGCGTGGTGGGAGAGATGACAGTCTGTTCAGGCAAGAGCCTTGGTGAGGATGCTTGATTTCATAAGAGGATACCAATTCTGCCACCCATTTGGTTGATTTATGAAGGATGTACGCGACCTTGTGCTGACAACACAGAATGCCAACACTCTACACCCTCACTGGGAAACATAAATTCGAATCGTCTGCTTCTGGCTGTCATGAAAAGCCCAATGCAGGAAATACACATCATGGGGGATTATCTGAAGGACATGCAGCCCATCTACTCCTCCAGATATTCTAGATTTTTATCCCTGGATCAAGCCAGATGATCAGAGAACTGCATATCTGGACCAAATGGTTTTGGCTTCTCGTGGAAGCAGATTTATTGACTTGTGTTTAGTCATATGGTTTTAAGTTTGCACTGAAGAAAGCTTGAAGGGAAATCTCCAAGTCTAGCTATTATATTTAATGGAAGAAGCCTATTTTTCAAATTGCCTGTTAGATCTCTGTGCTCCTTTTTGAAGTCCCACATGGGAAATTTCCCTTAGTTTCAGCTTCTCCGGGGAAACTGGTCTAATTTTGACTAATGGACAAGGCAAAATCTGTCACTGGTGGCTTTCCTTTTGTCTTTGGTTGCTAGGAAGTGCAGACCTTAGGGCATGAATTTCTGTGTTCTAGCTTTTCCTTGGTCTCATATCTCTATTTCTCTTCATCTTCACTTTATCCCAACCACTTATCTGTGTTTTTTTTCTTATTGTGGTATGTCATTATTTTTTGTAATGCTGCAAAATAAAAAAAGACCGGTGGTTCAGAGTATTATGAAAGTTTGGCAAGGGGGTAAGAGTAGTCTAGACAAAAGCAAAATAAACATATGAGTCTATTGAGAGATGGACAGCAACATACATTTTTTCATTAATTTGTCATACATCCTTTGTGTTTTACTGAATGTTTACTATAATACTAGGTCCAAGGGATATAAAAGCAAATAATATTCATTAATTTAGCAAATATTTATTAGGACTTGCCAGGTGATAGACATATAACAGGGAATAACATGGCTACAGCCCTTGTCTCCATGAAGCTTTACAGATGGTGGAGAAGGCAAATGATTTCACCAAAACCTGCCTTCAAATGTGAGGAACGTGTTCACTGGAGGAAGTACCAGCTGGGTAACCTAATTCTGTCTGGAGTCTGAGGGGTCTCCCAAGGGAAGGAATGTTTAACCTGCTATCTGAAGAGGGATAAGGAATTAGACAAGCAAGAAAGAGGAAGGAGGGAGGGAAGGATGTCTCCAGAAGAAGGAACAACATGTACAAATGTCAGGAGACAAAAAGGGTCATGTCCTCAGATGAGCAGATAGACAAACCTATCTTCATGTATAAAATGGAATACTACTCAGCCATAAAAAAGAAAAACCTATTGATATACACAACAACTTGGATGGATCGCAAAGATATCACACTGAGTGAAAGAAGCTGGTCTCATCTCAAAAGGTTACATAGTGTGTGTATGATTGCATGGATATCCCATCTTTCAAAGAAAACTATAGTGATGGAGAACAGACTAGTGCATGGTAGGACTTAGAAAAAGGGAAGAATATGACCACAAGGCAGATTTTACAGGAGTGATGGGACTCTTTTTACTCTGATTGTGATGGTGGTGTAGACCTCTACCCATGTATTACAATTTATAGAACTGTACACCAAAAACAGCAGTCAATTTTCCTGTTGGCTAATTTAAACAATAAAATTTTAAGTCACAAAAGAAAACGTTTATAGCTGAAGACTTCAGAAAGGAAAAATGGGGCTGGAGAAAGGCAGACAGTGGATCTCAATAGTATCTGCAGTATTTTGTTTCTTACAAGATCTGAAAGAAAACACTGATCAGCCAAGGCTGTGTTTGCACGTTATCCTGATGGTGGTGGGGAGACATTGAGTGGTTGTGAGCACGGGAAGGACATAATTGGATTTACACGTTAACACAGTTCCTCTGGGTGCAGTATATAGAGTGGATTAAAAGGAGCCCCAAGTGGCTATGGGGAGGCTAGTGAGGGGCGGTTAGGGAGGCCCTGGTGGGTGAAAGTGACTTGAAGTAGGAGGATGAAGACAAACAGGTTCACACACAGCAACAGCCTCTGCACAGGTCCAAAGGGAAGGGGAGGGAAGAGGGTCGGAGATCCTGGTGGGGCCATGGGCCTCTCTGAGCAGAGTCCTGGAGCATTGCCCAACAATGAAGATGAGATGTATAATCCCCTCCCTAATCTGGTCACTTGGGTTAGAACCCTGTGGCTCTCCTAGTCAGTTGGTCCCATTTCCCCAGCTTTGGCGTAACAGCTACCTCTTAGGGCTGATGGAAAGGCCAGTCCAGTTGGTGGGCCTGACCCTGGGAGAGGAGCAGCTGTTCACTCCAGGGTCTTTTCTCTCTCATCCCATCTCCTTCTCTTCTGGGTCAGTTTAAATTTGGGAGAGGAGGGGTGCGGGTCCAAGGGCAGAGAAGGCGGGGAGGAAAGGCAAGTTGTAATACTGTTCCCCCCAAGTCCTGCTGAGAAATAGCTTGCTAGTGCTTTATCTGCCCTGGATATCGGCTGAAGGGATCTTATCAAGCTGTAATTACCCAGCCTGTGTCTGTGCTAATTGGTTCTCTGGAGTAAAGTTACCTCCAATCTGTGTGTTACGGGTGCACAGCAGGAAATGATTTGAGCCAAGGAAGTTGTCTGTGATGCTATGTCAGGGAATCACTGTGGTGACTACAAGGACACAGGGCTGAGACATGGCTTAGAAGGAGGGAACCATTCCATGTGTTCCAATTCCAACCTGAAATGACCAGCCTCACGTCACCTAGGGTCCAGGGCTCCCTCAGAGGACAGCCAGTGTGAGATAGCTTTCCTCCATTGTAGAAAGAGGTGGGGGTCGGGAGGAGGGAGGGAAGGAAAGAAGGAAGGAAGGAAGGAGGGAGGGAGGGAGGGAGGAAGGAAGGAAGGAAGGAAGGAAGGAGGGAGGGAAGGAAAGAAGGAAGGAAGGAAGGAAGGGAGGGAGGAAGGAGAGAGAGAGAAAGCAGGAAAAAACCCTCTCTGACCCCACTGACTTCACTGGTTATGAGATTCTTGACAATTATTTCAATTACTAGATCTCTAGGCACAGCCTTATTACCTTACTAACCGCTTCTGTAATCTGGTTTCTGTCTCAATCTGCGACAGATACTCCATTTGCAAAAGCCTCCAAAGACCTAGGATGAAGGAATCGGAGGGTTGGCGAGGATCTTAAAGATCATCCAGTCCAACGTGTACCTTCCCTTTGACAGCCTCACCAAGGGGGTGCGCAGTTCCAACACACCCTCAGATGGGAGATTATTACCCCACGAGCAGCCCTTTCCATGCTCATAATGACTCTATTAGAAAGATTTCTTTGTTGATTTTTTTAAAAATATGGAGCTCAAACTTGTCTCCTTACAATTTCATCTGCCCCTCTGGTGGCTCTAAGCAAGCATAATACTTCTTCCCCCTGACAGCACTTCAGCTATTTTCCCCTAAAAATATCAGAACCCGACACCACCATGCACTCTGTACCTAAAGACAAGATCCTAGGTGTTACATACAATCCCTTTTCATCACCTCCTATGCACATAACACATCATGTCAGCTGTCTGCCTCCAAAAAGCTTTCATTTGGCCACTTCTCTCCACCGCTGCTGGCACCACTCCGGTCCAAGGCACCATCATCTCAACAATACCATGTGACAGAACCCCCATGCCCACTGCTGGTCTTCTGCTTCTTCCCACTCGCCCCACTCCCAGGAAACCCTACATCTGTTCTCCACTCCATAGCTAGAGTAATTCATTTGCCATTCTTTTTTACTGTGGCAAGATTTACATAACATAAAGTTTGCCATTTTAGCATTTTTAAGTGTATAGCTTAGTGGCATTAAGTACATTTTGAATGTTGTACAACCATCACAACTGTCCATCTCCAGAAATTTTTCATGACCCCAGACAAAAGTTCTGTACCTGTTAAACAGTAACCTCTCCTTCCTTTCCCCCAGCTCCTGGTAATCTCTGATCTACTTTGTCTCTGTGAATTTGCCCCCTCTGGGTACATAAATGGAAGCATATAATGTCCGTTCCTTTGTGTCTGGCTTATCTCAGTCCATTCTTTTGTGTCAGGCTTAGCATCAGGTTTTCAAAGCTCATCCTTGTTGTAGCATGTATCAAAACTTTATTTCCTTATAAGGGTAAATAATATTCCGTTGTAGGCACATACCACATTGTGTTTATCTGTTCAGCTGTTGATCTGTGTGGTCTTAGGATGGTTGCTTGATCCTTCTGAACTTTAATTTCCTCAACTGTAAAATAAAATGAATAATATCTTCTTTTTAAGACGGATGTAAGAAAACAAAAAACTTGATTTAAAAAATTTGGCAGAAACCCGAATAGACTTTTTTCCAAAGACATACAGATGGCCAACAGGCACATGAAAAGATGCTCAACATCATTAATCATCAGAGAAATGCGAATTAAAACCACAGCGAGATATCATCTCACACCTGTCAGAATGGCCATCATCAAAAAGACAACAAATAACAAATGCTGGTAAGGATGTGGAGAAGAGGGAACCTTCATACACTGTTGGTGGGAAAATAAATTATTGCAGCCACTGTGGAAAATAGTATGGAGATTCCTCTAAAAACTAAAAACAGAACTACCATATGACCCAGCAATTCCAATCCTGTGTATATATCTGAGAAAAACAAAAACACTAACTCAAAAAGATACATGCACCCCAATGTTCATAGCAGCATTATTTACAATTGCCAAGATATGGAAGAAACCTAAGTGTCCCACAACAGATGAATGGATAAAGATGTTACATATATGTATAATGGAATACAACTCAGGCACAAAGAAGAATGAAATTTTGCCCTTTGCAACAACATGGGTGGACTTGGAGCGTATTATGCTAAGTGAAATAAGTCAGACAGAGAAAGACAATTGCTGTATGATATCACTTGTATGTGGAATCTAAGAAATACAACAAACTAGTGGGTGCAACAAAAAAGAAATAGACTCACCGATATAGAAAACAAACTAGTGGTTACCAGTGGAAAGAGACAAAGGGGGAGGAACAAGATAGGGATAGAGTATTGAGAGGTACAAACTACTATGCATAAAATAAATAAGCTACAAGGATGTATTGTACAGCACAGGGAATATAGCCAATATTTTATAATAACCATAAATGGAATATAACCATATATATAATATATATGGTACAAACTACTATGCATAAAATAAATAAGCTACAAGGATGTATTGTACAGCACAGGGAATATAGCCAATATTTTATAATAACCATAAATGGAATATAACCCGTGAATTACTGTGCTGTATGCCTGTGACTTATATAATGTTGTACATCAATTATATCTCAATTTTTAAAAGGTAAAAAAAAAAAAGTGATTATAAGGGCTAAACAAGATAGTATAACAAATGCACATTATAATACATTAATACATTAATTAATCCATTAATTATAAAATTAATGAATGTGGGTATAAATAGATACTTCATTTGAAGAAGTGAATAATGTTTGAATACCAAGCAAATTACTGTGTGTGTGTGAGAGGGAGTGGGGATGTATGTTTTGGCATCCCACAGAGCATACTAAGAATTTTGTTGTCTACCACTCCTCTGCATATCAACAGTACTGGCTAGTGCTATTCTGCATAGTCTTCAATAGAATCGAACTTCAGAACTCATTTTTTTAAAAGAACTCTTTAGATTAAGGAACTATATCACCTTCTAGTCCTACAAATTCAATTAAAATTCAAAAAGCATTTATTAAGCACGTTGTGGGAAATCCAAAAATGATTAATAAGACTTAATCTCTTCCTTCAAGATGCTCACAGTCTGGTTGGGGGATAGGACAAGAGCATCAGTGACTATAAAATCTGTGCCATAAGAGAAGTGAAAGTGCTATGGTGGGCCAGAGAGAGAGAGGCTATGTAAAGAAGGGAAGGGTCTGCAGAAGGACTGGAGGAAAAGGCATTGGGACAGGCAAATGCACACATGGGCAGACAACACAGTCATGTTGGGGAAACTTGAATGGTCCAGTTGGTACTCAGTGCCTGATTATCAGATCTCTGCCATTTATGAAAGAGGAAATCTCCCGTGGCCAAGAGGTCTCATCAATACACAGCCACTAAGCATTTGTTGAGCATGAACTTGGGCATGATAGATGGAGAGAAGGCACTTTGTCCAACTGTCCCTCGTCAAACTTGACATGGAATAAATTGTCCACCTTCTCCTTCACAAAGGGACAAAAGCCAGGAAGAGTGTTTCACATTCAGTGAAAGTTTGAATATATTATTACATTTTATTAATAAATGTTATTCCATATTCATTAAATACTGATATAAATAATGAACAAATTCTGTATTTTATTTTTATCTCACGTTGAAAGCACTGTTTTTTTTCACTCCTATCCCGCCTCTGAGACCTGCAGAAGCTAGAAATTTTTCTCGTTACCTGCCATCTGGTTTTAGATTTAGGAACTAAGTATATGTATTTACCTAGAAAAGGAGAGATTGAATGTATTCTGCATGGCTATCATAGTATTATTTGAGTTGATAATGGAAGAGATCTCAGCCAGTAGTTGCTGGAACCATCCCATGCCAGCTCAGGAGAGCTGGTTGTGGGCATTTCTTCCCAGTTCCTTGTCCAGTGACGTCAGATTGGCAGCTTGAAATTGGCCATGGTGGGTATATTTACACTGTGGAAATAGGCAAAAGCTGTAAATAAAGGCTTTTCCTCCCTGGAGAGCTGGTAAAATATTTCCCAGCACACCCCTGGACCACACTGTACAGAAGAGGAAATGGAAGCAGAGAGGTAAAGTGACTTGTCCAAGATCACGAAACCAACTGTGCTCGCGAAGCAGGTACTAGTCAGGTCACCGGATGCCTCTGTATTATCACTCTTTTCACTGGAAGCTGAAGAACTGATTAGGATTTAAAGGTGCCTCTAAGTAAGAATAGAGACAACAGCACAGATTATTATACAAAAGAAGTAGATGCAGTGGTCTTCAAGTTAATAGCTTGCCGGGGCTAAAAGAAAAACATCCAAGCTTCTCTCCCCAGATGGCTCTTTTGTACCCCTTCCCCCACACTCCTACCCTCCTGGGGGGAGGGGTTCTAAGAGCGGAGAAGCAGGAGAGGATACTTCTATGTCTTCCGGCTTTGCACTGGAGGGAGTGAAGGAAGGCATTTCTCAGCCAAGTGCCTTGATGCTTTGGACTCCACTTTGCTCTGTAATTAGTGTCTATTTGTCTCCTTAAGTCGAACTGGTTTTTAGCAATTTAGAGCCGGGGAACCCATGTTATTTCAGTGAAGTGATAAAAAAAAAATGGATATGTAATTGAAATCCTGTTCTACTCCTCCGGGAACCTGAGATGTTGCTTCCCTCGGCTGAATGATGAAGATTCAGGGCCCTGATCACAGGCAGATAAGAAGGCTGGGATCCCACAGGCAATCCCTAATCTAGTAGTCTGTTTGTTAACCATCTGTCTCTTTAGAATATTTGGTTTGCGTAATATGATAATATAATAATGCACACGCTCTTTAAAGGTGGAAATGAACCCAAATTGAGGACAAAATAGCTGGCATCTCTCCTCCCTGCTGCAGCAGATCAATTATCAATTAGCCACAAGTTTTTATTGAGTGCTTATCGTTTGCACGGCACTAGATTAGGGAAGAAGAGGTGTCAAACGTCCAGTTTCAGGCCTTCCGGGGCTGGCAAAGGCAGCAAGGCACGCCCACAGGAAATTCATAAGTGCTGTAAAAAAGTGAATGCTTTGATCCTAAATGTGTGAATCAGACCAAAGGAGTGGGTGGAACAGGGAATTTGGCTCTTGGCTGAAGAAAGCCATGCAAAGCTGCAGAACCTCACGAACCCCCCAGTCCTCTCCTGTAAAAAGCACTGAAATGTCTGGCTCAATGTCAACCTTTGTGGTTAAATGGCATCTCTTTGTACCCCCGATCCAGGGAGTTCCAGGCACATCCAGAACACAGAATGGCTCCTCCCTCCCTCTGAGATGAAGTTGGTGGAAGTGGCTTGATGGGTGGACTGGTAACTTCTGCCTTCTGTGTTTCTCCTACACTTCAGTAAACATACGAAGAATGCCCACCACCCGCTGAGCTCCTGTGCCAGGCTGGACTCTGTGCCAGCTGCTTTACCCATGCTGTTCCAATGTCACTCCTGCCACAAATGCATGAGCATGTTCAATAAAGAAGGTAACTGAGAAAAACAAAGACTGCATGGTCTCACTTATAGGTGGGCTCTAAAAAAAAAGTTAAATTCCGAGAAACGGAGAGTAGAAGAATGGTTGCTGGGGGCTAGGGGGTGGGGGAAAAAGGGAGAGGTTGGTAAGAGGATATAAACCCTCAGCTATAAGATGCATATGGTCTGAGGATGAAACTAAATCATGGTGACTATAGTTGATAACAGTGGATTGTATAGTTGAAATTCGCTAGGAGAGCAGAACTTAAATATTCTCACCAAAAAGCAAAAAAAAAAAAAAGAAAGCTAAGTACATGAGGTGATGGATGTGTTAATTAACTAGATGGGGGAATCCTTTCACGATGTGTATATATATATCAAATCATCACGTCATACCTTTTAAATATCTTACAATTCCATCAATTGTGCCTCAGTAAAGCTGGGGGGAAGAAAGAAGCTAAGCCTCGGAGTGAGGGAAGCCTTGTCCAGGGTCAGTCAGACAACATTCCGACTCCAAAGTGCATGCTTTTCCCATCAGTCCTATCCATGTAAGTCAGTAATTTCTCAATCTAGTCACACACCACAATATACAGTTGCCGGGGCCCCACTCCCTAGGTTCTTTTTCTTGAAATCTAGGCTGGAAGCCAGGCAAATGAACTTTTAACCAACTTCCCAGGTGATACTGTCCAAAAGTGCAGGAAAATAAGTGCTGTTACCTGTTGACATGCTGTCTCTCATCCCCTCCCTGCCCCAGTCCAAGGGCACCTCAAGGTCAGGAAGTAGGTCTGAGTCACCCCTGGGTCTCCAGCATCAGTGCAGTGCCTGCACAGTTGAAGCACCCAGTGCATTTTTTGTGGCCATGCTGCGTCACGTTGCATGGTTTCTCTGTCTTTGCAGCTCTTCTACAAATAAGGGCTGGCTTATCACACCTGCTAAGGCTTCCCGAGACCCAGCTCACTGAGTGCCTGGGGGGCTAGTTTGCAACATGTGCATCCTGCCAGTACCTGCAGGCACCCCCAAATACCACTCAGGGCTCCCTATCTGCTGGATCCCCAGCCACCAGCCTTTCCCCCTGTTGGGTGTTTCTGCTCAGAGAAAGCTGGCTGAAAGTCAACCGACCAGAAAAAGCATAATCGGGAAGGAGATTGACAGACAGACTCTATAGGACATTCCAAAACCACCCAGTGTGACCACTGGCTCTTCCTTGGTGTGAGATTGGATGCTCTCCCCTCCCCCACTCCCCTCACCTTCGTGTAGAATTGCTGTGTGAGAGTCACAGAGGCACAAAATATTTGATGGGGAGAAACCCAAGAGACTATTTTGTCACAGACCCCCAAAAGCATATTCCTGTGATCATCAACATCCATGGGACGTTAATAAGTGTTCTGCAAAATTCAAGCCAAAACGGGTTGAACAGAAACAGTTCTCCCTATTATAGGCCTTTTAAGCGTTGCATTATGTTTATCTGCCGGTTAATTATCTTTACATATTAGGCAGCATTTCTCACACATTTTCTTGAATTTTTTTTTTTCTGGAACTCTTTTCTGTCTTGAAATTTTTCACTAATGTTCTGAGGAATAGCGTTTGAAAATTGATGATCTGGGACAATTCTCTTCGCTCCAACACCCAACGTCCACTTTGCAGATCAAGAAACAGAGTCAAGAAAGGAAAAGGGAGTTGTCAAGACCTCAGAGCTGGGGACTTCCCTGGTGGCGCAGTAGTTAAGAATCCTCCTGCCAATGCAGGGGACACGGGTTTGAGCCCTGGTCCGGGAAGATTTCACATGCCGCGGAGCAACTAAGCCCGTGCGCCACAACTGCTGAGCCTGAGCTTTAGAGCCTGCGAGCCACTACTACTGAAGCCCACACGCCTAGAGTCTGCGTTCCGCAACAGAAGCCACCGCAATGAGAAGCCCGCACACTGCAACGAAGAGTAGCCCTCTCTTGCCACAACTAGAGAAAGCCCGCGCGCAGCAACAAAGACCCAACGCAGCCAAAAATAAATAAATAAATTTATTTTTTAAAAAAAGACCTCACAGCTAGTTATGCAGGATGCAGGCCTGGGTCTCAGGGAGGCTGAGTCGCTTCTGCTCCCAGGATCTCACCTGAGATCACCGCATGCCCACAGGATGGGCCTTGTAGCCAAGATCAATGCCGGCAGCTTTAGACTGTAAGCTTCTGAGGAGCATCCTCTCTTCAGCATCCAGCCTTTGACTACACCCAAAGGTGAGAAACAAGATGAGTATGCATGGAACACTCAGTCCTTCACATCCTATAGCTTGACAAGCTCCACTTCCAGAGCCTCTCCACAGCCTAGGCAGGAGAAACACACAGGATTTGTGGGTTTCAGGGAGTCAGAGGCTGTGAGAGGTTAACAAATATATCTGAATAGTTCAGCTGGCAAAAGGACAGACCCAGGACTTGAATCCAAGGCTTCCACCTTATTCTCCAGCCACCCTTTGATGACAAATCCGTCACTGGTGCCAGGAAGCTAGTTCTCAGCTCACTATGTGGTAAGTGAGCACATTACCTGGCTGGGGCCCCTTAACAGGCTGAGAAGCTCTTTGCTACCCATCTCAGGGCAGGGTTTACTCACCTTCCCTCCAGGGATGGGGAAGCAGAGTGAGTGATTCATTCTCCCTAGTGTGACTACATGTCTAATTCCTTCTCCGGTCCTTCTCAAGCCCTTGGCCTCAATTACGTTCTATGACCAGCAAGTGACACAAATTAATTATCTGCTGGGAAAAGAAGGACTTTCTTTTATCTGTTTGAAAATAGTCACCTTCTCATTTCAGGGATTGGCCTCATAAATTCCAAGGAAGGACAAAGAAGATGGCTGCCAGTAGGAGGGAGGGAGAGAGAGAAAGAAGAGAAAGGGGAAGAGGGAGAGGGGAAAGAGGAGAAAGGAGGAAAGAAAGACAGGCAAAGAGGATGAGGGAGAGGGGAAAGAGGAGGGTGGGGCAGAGTGTGTAACAGTTAGTGCCATATTAAAGACATTATGATAGAAGAACTGTAGACACTGGTGTGTACAAAGGAGATGACACTTAAATCTGCTGAGGGAGGATGGATATCAGGAAAGGCTGTAATACTTAAGCCGAGCATTCAGTCATTCAGAAAACAGAAGCTCCATGAGGAAAGGAACCATCTTTGTTTAGTTCACCACTGTGTCCCCAGCACCTGTCACAGTGATTGGCACACAGTGGATGCTCAGTAAGCATCCATCTGTTGAATGGATGGATTCATCAGTAAACGTTGGCCAAGCAAATGGAACAGGAAGAGCCATTCAGGGAAGAGCTAGTAGTGGGAGTAAAGACAGCTGCGATGACCAGCAGTTTTCCAGGACTAGAGCACCATGTGTGTGTGGAGGGATGGAGAGGCAGATGCGAGGTTGGAAGGGCAGCCAGGAACCAAAGATCTGGCTAGTCTGTGCTGGGGGCCCTTGATCAACAAGAAATAACAGCACATTCCTTTTACACAGACAATCCCATTTCATCCTCATCCTCATGGTCACTCTGTGAAGGATACAAGGAGGCTCAGAAGGCTTACAAGATCACAGAGCTGGAGCAAGCACCCGATTTTGAACCCAAACCCTGTGATCTTTCCGTGACAGGTGCTCTTCCCTCAGGTATCTGGCCTGGGATGATTCACGCACCTTAGTGCTTTTCTTCTGGCCCTGATTATCCTCTGGTCTGGGTTCAGAGCACAGACATGTGTTTTCACGGAAAACAAAGATGGAAAATATGCTAAAAAGAAAATCCATATGATTCATTCCAAGGGCAAATAGGTGGTCATTTGCTTCATCAGACACTCTTTGCAACTCCCTGGGCCCTCCTTTGCTCAAAGGTGCGTTGCCCAAGGGTAGCTATAGACAAGAGAGGGAGCTTCTTGTCATTTCCCTAGTTGCTCCAGGCTAAAGGGAGATAAAGAGAGAGAAGTGTTGTCACTAATTCCATAGACAGGCCCCAAGGACTGGCGCTCACCTGGGCACGGCCCACCAGAAAGTGTGTTGAGGACAGGATGCAAAAGGCATAGAGGACACCATTTCTGCCTCAAGAGAACCACCCACATGAGGCAGGAGACCCAGTGAGGTTAGAAGAATGGATGACTTGGGAATAAACTGGTGTCATGCATGCTTCCACTTGGGCAGGGGGAGGGAGCAACACAGAGGCTCTGGAGCCAGACAAATCTGGGTTCCATCCTGGATCTGCCACTTGCTGGCTAGATGATCTCAGCTATCAGAATAATACCAAATGCACGTAGAGGGCTATACAGGTCAATGCATAATCTCGTCTGAACAGCAGAGTACTGGGAGACAGTGTGGGATGGAGTACTTTTTGCAAATCCCATTTTCTAGATGAGGAAATTGAGGATCAGAGGGTGATTTAGCCAAAGGCACCCTGAAAGCAATAGATCTGAGATTTCTACACTCCAAATCCCAGGGCCTCCCGTGGTGCTACACTGAGAGGAAAAGCCGAGTTCTCCGAGCACCAACAACAGCACCAAGGAATCTTAGCAGGAACCAGACAAAAGCAGGGTATGGATTTTAGATCCCCAAGGTCTTGTGCCAAGGGGCCTGGGGAAGGGAAAGTGGAGTCTCATTAACATAGAGTTGGGGACCCAGGACTCCTGGGCTGTCTTCCCAGCTTCCTCCATCTTTGCCCACTGCCCTTCTCTCCCAGGTTGCTGCCTAATTATAGAGCTGTTGATGCAAATTATTCTAATAACGGTGCTAATTTATACACGTTTACATATAATTTGCAATTCACTTGCTGTCCACATTTAGTCAAACTTCACTAATTCCGACAGAAGTGGGGAAGCCTGGTCTGAAATGAAAAGTCTAAATTACGGAATAATTCAATAGTTTCTCACAGGAGAGTCTGCTTTAAAATCAAGCACGTGAAGTAAAAAGGAGGTATTGTCAAAATTCTCCTTGCAAATCCTTAAAATCTCCAAAACATGGGCTCTCAGAAGCTCAAAAGCCAAAAATTAATTCCTTTTATTTCTCTTTGAATTTGAGCTCTGGAAGAAAAGACAATGGGTAAATAAAAGTCTCCCTTTCTTCTCTCTCTCTTTCTCTCTGAATTTCTATAATGGAATTCAGGAAGTTCAAGTTCAATTATGTGATGTGATTCCACCTACTAACTTAGTTTGAACTAGTAAACTTCTCCTAGTGTAAAATTCTCCAGCCCTCAAAATATGTAGATTGAAATTACTTAACTGAGACATGAGAAATCATAAAGTAAATTGGGCTTTGATATATGAGGGTCATGTAGTTAATGAACATAATTCAGGAAGTGCAAAATGACAACTGGGTTTGTGGGGTATACACTGAAGGACAGCATTGGAAAAGAGATAGTCTGTTAAGAGATAGTAATAACAACTACACACACATAAATGTACATATTGTCTTAGGTTGAGTACTAGAAGCAGATGGTGAGTAGGAATTCTCGCTCAAGTGATTTATTAGGGGGATTAGGGGGAGCACTCTTAGGAGGGCTGGAGAAGCAGAGTAAAAATGTGGGAAGTAGCTGATCCCATGGGGAAGTTCTAATCTAGAGCACTGAATGAACCAGAGTTAGTCCCACCTATAGGACTTTTGTCCTCCCCATGCCAGTCAGTCATTGGCTGAGATCATCTCTTAGAGTGGGAAGGGGATTGTCGCCTCCCCAGTCAGGTGCCCGGCACTCACAGTGGGTAAAGAGTGCCTGGGTTGGGCACTGAAAGCATTTTCTGCAGTTCGCCTTTGCACAGCTCTGACCCCTTCACTTCTCCCGTTAAGTTTACTCCATCCAGACACAGTATCTCCAGGATTCTGATAGGTCACAGTTTCCTGGAAAACACTAAAAGGAGGGTGAATAGAATGAACCACAGCCCTGCTGCTTGTCCTCCAGGCCATGATGCTACTTGATATTTCCACCTCCACCACCCATTTTAGATCTCACATTCTAGCACTTCTGTTGGTCTAAGTAACTCATCTGGGGGGTTGACCTACCTTGCACTGTCCAAGCTAGGGGTCTGCTACCATCACCTGATAAATGGGATGTAGCAGAATTCCCCAGTGTGGAATATGCTGCCTCCAAAACCCTAAGAAGCCCACTAGGTGTTATGTTTCTTTCTTAGTGATAAGAGGTACAAGGAGCAATAACTCATCCTGGGGAGGGACCACCTCTAGGTTATTAATCCTCTAAAAACTTCTGTGACGTTGCAGTCTCTAGGACCTAAAAGTCTCTAGGGTTTTATCACCAACCCTCCAGAATGCATGGATCTTACCATGGCATCCAAAGTGTTTATTAATTCCTCTCACTGGATCCAATTAACATGATGGCATTAATAGACTGGACCATTCTGACGTTTTATCAAAGGTCCAGACAGTGTAGGACCCTTTGGACCATATTATAAACAAAGAATTCACATTCCCCCTGAAACAAGAAGGTGAATATATACTGTTGTCTGTTCCATATGAATGCTAACTGCTTTTCATCCTCCTTGCTTATGGGTATGAAAAAAAGAATTCATTCGCCAGATCAATAGCTACATACCGTTTATCCAAGGCCATGTTAATCTCCTCTAGTAAATAAGGATGACTGATAAGCAACTACAATTGGGACTACCTTGCAGTAGTCCACTGTCATCTGTCACAATCCACCTGTGTTTGGCAGGAGTCAGACTGGTAAATTATATGGGACTATGGCAAGGAACCACCACCTCAGTGTCCTTTAAATCACTTAGGGTGGCGCTAATCTTTGCCATCTTCCCTGGAATGTGATATTGTTTTTGGTCTTCTATCCTGGTGGAGGGAGAGAACTTTCAGGGGGTCCTACTGGTCTATCCTATTCAATAGTTCTTACACTATAGGTCAAAGAACAAAGTAAAGGTTATACCTTCTGCTATGTGCATTCCAATTATATTTCAGTAACCAGAGAAATGACCACCAAGTGACATTTTGAGACATTTTGGGACCAGAACTCCATTTATTACCTGGACCCTTCTAACCTCACAGGAGTGTCATAAACTGTGCTTTGTGTCCCCAGGTGTCAGTGTCAACTCAGACCTTGTCTTCAACAGACCTCACAAGGCTCTGAGGGTTCCTTTTCCCAGTGCCTGGCTATGCAAGTAAATAGGTGCTTTGGGGGAAAACTTGGGGAATCAGTACTGTATACAGTATTCTACTCTATATAATTATCATAGTGGTGCAGGGCCCCCTCTGTGTGAGAACTTGGCCTCTCCTTTAGTCAATGGGTTCTGGGTTTGAGAACTGGTTCACTTCTGGAAGCAAGACAAGGGATCATGGCTTTCTATTGGAGAAGCTGAACTCGGCCTTATGCTCAACCATCCTAGATCTCTTTCTAGTATATATAAAGCAGTATTCTTGCTGGCTGCCCATCTATTTTGCCTCTCGGAACACCATGATCTATGTGCCATTTCCAGAAATCCCTGCAGGCCAGGCTCTCCTAGTTGCCATCCCAACCTTTTTGCCCATTACAGTAATTATGCTCACCTTGCCTCTGGCAACTAGATGCTACCACTAGGCCTCTGCTATTCTGGAGCATCCCCATTTCTCCTAGGGAGCCCAGTGTGTAACAAGATCTCCATCAGTCCTAACGCTGAGCTCTCTGGGGATGTCGGTGCCCCTTATCATCTTGGTAATCACAGTGTCATCCAGGCCCTCCTGAAAAGCGTGGTTAGTTGCCGGATTTTCCAGATTATATAACAGACCCACTCTAACATGCCCCCTTCACTGAGGCTTCTGATCTCCTCCTCACCAGTTCAACGTGGCAATCCTGGCAACTCTGTTTTGTTTAATGTGGGCCATTGCTTTAGCCAAGCTTCCAAGAGCCATCTTAGCAGTGTATTAAAATAGAAACTTCGTGCACTTGCCAGGGCTTTATATCCTGTGCCATGGGAGATTGCCCTGTATTGGAAAACCCTGACTTTTTATATTCTGACCCCCTCCCCAATCCAGGCCCTTCTGGGTCTACTCCTGTTTCCTGTCACTATATTGCAGCCAGATCCCGTAGCTCTGGATATAATCCTCTAATCCCTTAGCCAGGCCCGGCACTTCCCCAGTCTGGCTATGCTGAGATTTGACCCTAGTCTGTGGTTCTGATGACCAGAAGGGGAGGTGGGGAGACCTGAGGAGGGCAAGCATAAGGCGTCATTTGAAGCATCTGCATCACCTTCAAGCGAGTAGGAGCCTCTGTTTTTTAACAAGGGAGAGTAGGCCATTTGTGCAGGCCCAAATGATTCAGGGAACTCTGGGGAATCAGTCTTAAGTACATAGTTCCAGATATTCCCACTCCAGGTATCACGGTCCCACACCTTCCCTAACAGAGCTCTGCTTTCAGCATAGATAACTCTCCTTGGCTGAGAATTCAGTCTTCTTTGAAGTTCTGCCACTCCTACAATAAAGGCCTATGCCTGCCTGGTTTTCAGCTCTGTCTGCTTCTGGCTATAGGTATGAAATTTCTCTTTAAATGCTGCAACTTTTCTTTAAATTGTTAATAGATTTGAGCCTGCCATTTTCTCTCTTCAGCAAATTAATGGTGCTTAGCAAAAGTCACCCAATCCCACAGTCTTTCTAGTTGTTATTTCCCCCATTCTTTCTGTTATGGATTGAATCGTGTCTCCCCAAAAGTCATATGTTGAAACCCTAATATCCAATGTGACTGTATTTAGAAATAGGGCCTTTGAAAGAGGCAGTTGAGGTTAAATGCGGTCATAAGGGTGGGGCCCTAATCTAATAGGACTTGTGTCTTTATAAAAAGAGAGAGAGACACTAGAGAAGTGTGTGCACAGATAAAAGGCCATGTGAAGACACAAGAAGGTGGTCATCTGCAAGCCAAGGCGAACGGCCTCAGGAGAAACCAAATCTGCCAACACCTTGATCTTGGACTTCCAATTACAAAATTATGAGAAATCAATCTCTATTGTTTAAGCCACCCAGTCTGTGGCAGCCCAAACAGACTAATACACCTTTCAATTTCCCAAGACACTGAACCAGCGAGTGCATCCCCTTCCCAGTTCACCTTGGTAAAAATCTTAGCAATCACTGTGCTGCAGCCTGCCAGGGACTATCAACACTCCATCTACCACCAGCAACAGGGGTCCATTGCAATCCAATTCTAGAATCCTATACTTAATGCCTGCTTTTTGTTTGTTTATTTGCCTGCATGCTTTTTTAAGACCACTCGATACAAAATGTCTTAGGTCAGACTCTCCAAAAAGCAGAGCCTTAGATAAGGACTTTCATTGATTTATTGGGACAGTATACTCAGGAGAGGGGGATTGAGAAAAGCAAAAGGGGGTGAGGGAAAAACGCTAAGCAGCAATATGCCCGTGGCTGAAAACTAGCATCAGTTTGATCTCATGGGAAGGTTTGCAGTACAAATTCTACCACAGAGTTTGCCCCACCTTGAGGCAAGAGGGCTGCCCTTTTACCCTGTGCCATTCAGTCATTGCCTGAGATCTGTCACTGGAGAAGGGAAGATGGGTGCATAGCCTCAAGAGTAGAGCAGCTCCTGTTTGGCCAAGGGAAATTCTCCAGAAAGGAGGCAGCTGTGAAGTGTTATGAGCCAACATTTACAGCAGCTGGGAGACAGGAGCAACATCTAGTAAAGGTTATCTGAGTGGAGTACCAACAGCATCTACTACAGCAAGATAGATGGATAGATAAATAGATAGATAGATAGATAGATAGATAGATAGAGATAGATAGAGGATAGATGGATAGATAGATAGATAGATGGATAGATGGATAGATAGATAGATAGATGGATAGATGGATAGTTAGATAGATGATAGATGGATAGATGGATAGATGGATAGATAGATAGATAGATGATAGATAGATAGAAGGAAGGAAGAAAGAAACATAGGTGATAGATGGTAAGTAAGTAGGTAGGTGGGTAGGTAGATGGTAGACAGTGTTTTGTAGGAATTAATAAAGCATGAGAAGTCTGAAAAGAATCAAACCAACATATCCCTGCTAGATGAAAAAATGTAGATGGCCTCATTGCATTATGTCCTTCCTAACATGCCTTTTTGGTACCCAGCTTACTACTGCACACTGATGATAATGGCTGGAAAGGATACTACAGTAACGCAGATGAGGTTCGCTGTGTTATAGGTCAAGTTGCCCAGCAATCAGCCCCTGAGATGGAAATTAGTGGGCAGGAATATTATTATGGAGTATTCACGGGATCAACCCCTCTGGGACAGTGAAGGCAGCAAGAATGGGCAGAGGGAGGAGGTGGGCTGAAATGCAGCCTCTTTAAAGGCTACAGAGACACCACAGCAAACTGAGGCTAGACCGGCATCTCAGAGCTGTATCAAGCTGAAGCAGGGCCTAGGCCTTGACACCTTTCCAAGGGCCAATCATCGGATGCGGGCTGCCCCATGATAGGGCCATGACTTCGGGCAAGATGACTCTCTTCAGCAATGACAATTCCTAAAGAGGGTTAACAGGTAAGAGCTGTCAGCTGGCAACCCTCCCAACAGCTAGCAGAACGCCTCCTCCAGTGCCTTCTTCAGAAGGTCCTGAGCTGTACAGCACAGCATCCACCATCATCGCCTAACATAACCCAAGGGAGAGGCGAGGTTTCCGTGATGAGATGGCACATAAGCTGGACCTTGACAGAGAGTGGGAGTTAGGTGGGGGGCCAGGCACTGCCCTGCTCCCTTCTTCAGTGCCAGATTAGGAAGCCCTCAATTAAGCCATCACACGCTGAAGACTTCTGCGGAAAGAAACATTCTGCGGAAACAGCCATTAAGTAGGATACCTGTTCTTTCTCTTTTGTTTTCTCTTTTAAAAACAAGCTGGAAAATATGCCTTAATTAACCTGCTTTTCATTTGGAAGACAGCAGCAGAGCTTCTGAGCATGTCAGTTGCTTGAAGATGAAATGGAAGAGAGCTTGTCAAACATCTCCCAACAAGGGCAGGAAAGCAAAATTGGGAGGTGAAAGGTTGGGTGGGCGGATTGCTCAGACTCAAGAAACTATCCACCAGGCACTAATTGGGCTGCCAAAATGCACTGGGGCAAAGAGGAGAAATGCAGAGGAACAGATTTGCAGCCAGGGGTCGGCGACGAGGCCAGGGAAAGGCACAACTAGGACCCTCCGCAGCGCGAGAGCCTGAGAACTAAGTGGGGTCTCCGAGTGAGGCTGGGGCAGCTTGCGGGGGCTGATGACCATTGAACTCCCTATTTCAGGCTCAGGTCCAGGCCATATTTCTCCCCCCCCCACCCCCCTCTGCACCCTGCCCATCTGCAGCATCACTGTGGGGGATTGCTTGTGGGGAACAGCGGGAGGATTTCTGAGCCCAGCATTCCCAAGGAGGCTGAGGAGGAAGGCCAGGGAGGGCAGGCTCCTGGAGTCTCTCCAGAGGGCAAGGCTAGCGTCATGGAAGAAGGGGAGGGGTGGGGACGAATGCTGCTAGGGGCGGGCAAGGAGAGTCACGAACAGTTTCGGGGCAGAAGAGAAAGCTTAGGGTAGGGAACAAGGTATGTGAAAGTAAAGAGAGGAGCTTGTTTGCCTAGCTCCTTTTCCACTCTCTGTTCCTCCACTTTCCACTTCTCAGCAGAACTTTCTTAGCAAGTTAGGTGGGTCTCGCGATGGACCCGCATCCTGACTACCCAGGCCTACAGCTCCCCACTGGTGTCCTCTGACCGCTACCCAGAGCGAGTCCGCAGAGGGCAGCAGGTAAGACTGCAGATGTATTCAGCTTCCGTGGTTAATTTCACTGTCATCCTCTTCCCCACCAGTTCTTTTCCTGACGGAACTCCCTGGAAGCCAGAGTGTATTTCCTTGATGGCCTGAACATTTTTGTAGAGAGAAGCTCTATCCAGGGACCTGGTGTCATTCATTCATTCATTTATTCATTCATCCTTTTTCTGTGTATTTATTAATTTCTCAAATGTTATTTAAGCACCTAGTATGCCAGACATCATGTTTGAAATGAACACTATGCAATGCCTACACCTTTGAACTCACATCTAATGGAAGGGAGAAAGCCTTAAGCCAGTATGCACACTGTAATGGAACCAAGGTGCAAAGTGATGGAGAGATTACTTCTGCCTGGGGCTGGGGCTTCGGGAAGGTTTGATAAGAGTTGGGGCTTTAAGGGTTAAGTGAGCATTGACTAGATGTAAAAGGATATGAGAAAAGAGATTCTAGCAAAGTTATAGAAGCATGAAATAGGTTCCATGTATGTAATCAGAAAATGTTGAATAATCTGGTAATGTCAGAGTCCATATGGGGAGGTAAGGGAAAGTGATTATGGAAGGCTGTAAAAGTGAGTCTAATTGTTTTAGATGCTGCCTGACTCTGCTTGGGCTGCCATAACAAAATGCCAAAGACTGGGTAGCTTAAAGGAAAATTTATTTCTCACCGTTCTGGAGGCTGGAAGTCCAAAGTCAAGGTGCTGGTATGGCCAGGTTCTGTCAAGGCCTCTCTTCCTGGCTGGCAGGTGGTCACCTCACATGGTCTTTCCTCAGGGTGGGCAGGAAGAGAATAAGAACAAGCTCTCTGGTGTCTCTTGTTATAAAGGCATTAATCCCATCATGGCAGCCCCACCCTCATGATCTCATCTAAACCTAATTGCCTCCTAAAGGCCCCACCTCCAAATCACATCACAATGGGATTAGGGCTTCAACAGGTGAATTTTGGGGATGCACATTCAGTCCATAACAAGTGTGGAAAACCAGTGAAGATTTTTAGGCAGATTTTTAGGAAGTGGTATAGTTAGATTTGAATTTTTAGAAATACCCATCTATTAGCAGAGAGGATCATGAACTGGTGGGGCAGGAGTGGAGGCAGGGAGACAATGTAGGATGCTGTTGAAACAGTCAAAGCAAGAGGTGATGAGGGTTTGGCAGCAAATTCCAGCAGTGAACAGATATTTGTCAAATAAGCACAGAGTGGTATTTGAGAGATTTTGTGGCTATCCGCAAGCTGGGTGATGGGTAAAGATGGTCATAATATTAATGTTGCTGTCAAAAAAGAGAAGTATTCAGGTTGTGAGGGTCCCCTTCCTTTGCACCATTGTTTGGTTATTCTCCCGCCAGGAGACGAGGAGACTGAGGATTTGGGAGCACAAATGGCAAGACATACTATGGTCTGGATTGCAGTCATATTAGATGACCTCTGATCTGTGACAGCCCCTCTCAACTTTTGGGAGGACGTGAAAAGCTGAGCTTGCCCATTGGTGTGGGAATGAGAAGAAAAGTCCTCATAGGAATCATCGAAATAAGTCAGAGCTGAAATGTTCATTGCCGCCTGTCAACCCCACCTGCTACCCCAACCCTGATACCCAGATCACACGTGATTGCTTAATTAGGTGACCATGTATCCTGCTTGACCGGGGACAGTCCGATTTATACTTTTTGTTCAGGCATAGTTATTAATATAATCCCTTTCACTCTCAAAAGTGTCCCAGTTTAGATGCTAAAATATCAGTTTACCTTCCACATCAACTGCAGCCTTCTTTCCCACTGAGCTCAGATGCAATCTCAAAAATCCTTCTCAACTCAGCCTACTTTCTAAGCAACAGCTATCAGTCAGTCAGGTATTGAAACCTGTTTGCCACCTTCAACAAAAGAAAGGACATCGGTCCAATATTAGCTGGGCAATCTCAGGCATGCCATTTGTTCTCTGGGAGCCTCCATCTCTTCAACTGACAATTGTAATAACAGCATTACCTACCCACAGGGCTAGTATGAGCAGTAAATGAGGTAGTGCATAGAAAAGTACCACACAAATGATGGTGTCTTTATGATTATTCAAGGGAGAAACAGTTGGTGTCGTGGAGTCTCAGGGGTCTTGGCGTCTTCCTTGCTTCTGCCCTAGGAGGAGACCTGCATCCTCCATGGGAAGGAGGCTGCTGATGCCGGCAACTCCTCCTGGAGTTTAAACCTCTCCTCCCCTCTTCTCCTTTGGAGACAAAGAATAAACCCCTCCATCACCCCCGCCCCTCGGATCAACTCCATCAAGAAGTAAGCCTTCTCTTTGTACTAGAGCAAACACACTTGTGTCCCTTACTGACACTCCCCTGGGACCCTCTGTGGCAACACACACAGAGCTTTGTAGTTGCGAGTGTGTTTAATGCGCCAGGGTCCCGTCTCGGTTCAAGGACAGTATTTTAAGTCCCTGAGAAGATGGGAATAAAGTTTTGAATGCAGAAAGAAATAGATTCTTAACAGACTTGAATGATAAAATATCACAATCCCATCCAATTTCAGCAGCCAGCTCTGAAGAGAGACCAAAGGAAGAGACAATTGATTGGGAAGCCTGACTTCTCTCCCAGCGGTGAGCCACGTTCCTGCCCTAAGCTCGTACCCCCTCCTTGACTTGTGATAGACATGGGCTAAACATGAGGGTGTGGGCTGCTGGGGACAGGGGGCAGGGAAGTAAACCTAACTGAGGTATGGAGGACAAACACACGGGGTGGGGAAGTGACCCTTGAAAGAGTCCTGCCTGAACGAGGTGTCACCTGGCCAAATCATAAAAACCCAAAGTGGGGAGAGCGTATCGCCTGACCTAGAGTCATCGGTAAGAGCATAGGCATCTTTTGTTTTCCTTTTCAAGCAAGCTACCTTATTTCGGAAACAAACTATAACCTTAGCTGCCCATGCAAAAGGAGTCCAGCCTTCAGGAAGAAAGAACAGAGGTAGTCTTCTGGAAACTCCTGGAGGAAAGAAATATGAGGCAGATAACTCCTGAGATGACAGTCTCCTCGTGAATTCTGGAAGGACCTGGCCCAGAACCTGGGTGGAGAACAGGCTGAGCTTCACCAAACCAACTCTACCATCTGTGCTACAGACAGAGGGACCTAGGAGATGTCCGGGCCAGGGAGGAGGCCACATTGAGAGGCCAGGGTAAGCTTAGTGGTACCTGAGATTTGGGAAGGGCCTATTATTCTGAAGGAGTAAGGTCAGCAGCCTGGGTTCATGATGGAGGGGTAGATGGGAAGGTTGTTTCATAGTGTCATCAAGAAGTTTAGGTCGGGGCTTCCCTGGTGGCGCAGTGGTTGGGGGTCCACCTGCCGATGCAGGGGACACGGGTTCGTGCCCCGGTCCAGGAAGATCCCACATGCCGCGGAGCGGCTGGGCCCGTGATTCATGGCCGCTGAGCCTGAGCGTCCGGAGCCTGTGCTCCGCAACGGGAGAGGCCACGACAGTGAGAGGCCCGCGTACCGCAAAAAAAAAAAAAAAACAAAAGAAGTTTAGGTCTCATCCTGATCTTCAACTTTGCAAAAACAGGAATATAATCCCCCTACCTCTCCCAGGAGTGATCTGATGCAAGGGGGATGTTTTACATTGAGCTAAGGGAATCTTAGTCTTTTTTCTGGAGGCAAGCACAAGGCCCAGCATACACCAGGTCAATGATTTCAGCCCTGGCCACTCATTAGAGCAACCTGGGATGCTTTATAAAAATATTGATGTCTAGGAGCCACCCCCAGTACCTCTGAATTAATTGGTCTGGGGAGGAATCTGGGAGTTTTTTATAACTCCCCAGAAGATCTGAAGTGGAGGCAAGGCCATGAACCATTGCAACGGTTCATCTGTGAATGTGAGTTGAATGAATAAAAGAACCAATGAAGGAACAGGAGAATTGAAGATGAATGCTGGCACTCATTCACAATGGCAGCATCTCCTGCAGGACCACTGGCATCGGCGTGGGCTGGTGAACAGGTCTGCTCAGGAGGCCAAGTTATCCATCGCAAGGCTCTTGAGTGAACCCAACATCAAAGCAAAGGGAAATTGGCTGTTGCTGGAAGAATCTTCACCACAAACCACTGTAGCTGGGTGTGTTATCCTCTCTTCCCTGCCAAATTCTGTTTAATGTACTGTTATGTGTCTCTCTCCATTTCATTCTCATAACAAACCAGGGTCATAGGCAGGATAGGTGTTTTTATCTATGTTTCACGAGTAAATAAAATGAAGTGCCCCCTCTCCCAAGATGATACATGTTGTCCCAGGTCACTCATTTCCCTGAGGCAGAACCAAGGACTCTGTGCTCTGGATTGGTTTCACCAGGAAGCTAAGGGTTAAACTGGGAGTCTGACCTCTTCTTCCCAACATCTATTCTACCCTGTTCCCCATCATACAGGCACTCACAAAGGCTGGGGCAACACAATTGGGTGTCCAAATGGGCAGATATCAAGCTCAAAAGGGTCCCATTTCCTCCATTGTGACCTTGTAGCAATGATAAGGAGATGCAGGATCCTGAGCTTTGAGTCACAGTTTAATAAACATCTCCCCCATTGCCTGTATCCTGATTTCTGCTGAGACCCAATGTCTTCTTGAACTAACTTGTTGAGTGATTGCAAATTTCTTTGAGAGCTTCATGGGACATGATATTCAACGCAGGTTGAACAAGACACAGACACAGCCTCCTTGGATGTGTACCCTAGCTTTGTCTCTCTCTCTCTCTCTCTCTCTCTTTCTCAGTCTCGCTCTCGCTCTCTCGCTCTCTCTCTCTCTCTCATGTGCGCACATGCACACATTCTCCTCACAATGCCATAATGTCTATGTAAATTGGATCTTTAATTTCCTTCAGATAAATGGCTTCAGAAAGAACATGGATACAATAGTCTGTATCTGAGTTAACATGATAGGCTCTGCCTCCCAAATTGGCTCAGAGAAATTAGCAGGAAGGAAAGAAGGATCAGACGAAATAATAAACCTGCTTACCTGCTCATTAACTTAATCTCCGCCCACCCCCCACCCTCTCTCTGCCTTGTGGTTTCGCTACCCATAAAATAACTAGATAACATCCAAGTCCTAGATGAAAGGGAAACTAGGTCCGGAAGCTCTAAGATTAAAGGAGAATTTTTAGTATTAGTCTTTGATTTTCTCCTCTCTCTCTTTTTTCCTCTCTCTTATTTTGTTCTTTTTATCTCAGACGTGAATGAGGAAGCTTCCCCTTCTGTCCTTCTCTCTGCTGAGCTGGTCAATCTGAAGCCTCCCCTGGCAGAGCTCACAGGCAACTTGGGGCCTGAGACGGAAGGTACTGGGTGGGCTACTCTGGGAAATTGCCCATCAAGGCTCACTGGAGGGTGTCTGTGATTTGGGTGATGTATAGGTGCAGGAAACTGCTCCCTCCTCATAGCTTGAGTCGGACCCCTTCTTGCAGATTCTTGGGTACCCTTCTCTATACCTCTCCTTCCTCATAGCTCTAGTGCTAAAGTAGGGAAGACCCCAACCCATCTAGCCTGCAGAATCTTAGGAGATTTCAACGATGTCATGAGGTCTGCACCATCATGGGAACAAGACTGTGAACAGCTCCAACAGTGCTCGACGCGGTGTGTTTCAAACAAGTTTTACGTACAGCACAAGGACCCCTCCCGAGGTCACTGCCTTCCCCTTGATATGACCAGCAAAGATGAGACAGCCTGTTTCTATACTTTAGCTCCAATTCAGAGAGTTTGTTCTCATACTTTTCCACTCTTCTTGGGAGCTCCTGACAGCTCAGGTGGTAAGCCCCTGCCTGAAAGTGCTGAGTAACCAGGTCTTCATTCGTTACTCTGGCTCCAAGGGTATCTCTTGAATCCTCCCTAAAGTCTAGAAAGCAGAAATCATACAAAGTACATAGATATTACATTCAGCTGGGGGAAGGTGAAAGCAAGACTTTTTAAACAGATGGGACTACAGATCGTCATCATCAGGCTCTGTTCGTTAGATGGGAAGCACAGAGCGATGAAGGTAGAAATATGTACCAGAGCAGGAGTTTGCCCTGCTGCTCACATGGGGTGTCATTAGAATGACTCCCCAACTCCTACCAAAACCCCTTCATACAAGGTCATCTGAAACTTCCTCTTGAGTCAGACTTCTTCAAAACAACATGGGTGTCTCTACTGCAAGTGCTAGGGTTTAGCCAAGGCACAGGCATGTGAAAACATTAATAGAGGCAAGATTCCAGGGAATTTTGCTGGGCTGGGCTGGGCTGGGCTGTAAGAAATGACACAGGAGATGTTTCTCTGCTTCTTATGAAGCCTGTCAAGAGATCTGAATGCGAATATATATGAATTTTTAAACCTCTGGCACAGAGATATCCCCATGGCTGATACGCCACAAGATCTTACCTGCTATTCACTTACAAGACCATGGACCTCACATTTGGAAGGAAAGTTACTCTAATATAGAGCAGCGGAGTTTTGATCTTATAATCTTAAAAATCACTAAAGACCTCAAAAGAGCTTTTGTTTATGTAGGTTATATCTATCGATATTTACTATACTAGAAATTAAAACTGAGAAAATTTAAAAATATTTATTAATTCATTTAAATGTAACAACAATAAATCCATTATATGTTAATATAAATAATGTATTTTATTTTTAAAAGCTATTCCAAAACAAAATTAATGAGACCAGTGGCATTGTTTTACACTTTCATAAGTCTCTTTAATGTCTGGCAAATTCAAAATCAGCTGGATTCTCTTACCTGCTTCTGAATACATCCTGCTGTGATATATTGTTTTGTTGAAGTATATGAAGTAAATATGGCCTCACACAGATACGTAATTGGAAAAGGGAGGAATATTTTGTTAGCTTTTTCTGATGATTGTGGATATCCTTGAAATTATGTCAAAACTCAACAAATGGTACTTCCTTAAAGGTTAGTTGCGGTTTGGAATAAAAAACATTTTCATCCTCTGTTACGTTAAAGTCCATTGGTCTATCTTACACTTTGAATGGAAGTTTTACATCATTGCATTGATCCTTTGGAAATATTGGTTCACTGAGTGATGCAGGTCTTGCAAATGTCAATACATTTCATTATACAATTTTGGAAAGTCACATTCATTAATATCATTTCTAACCTCATCTGAAACATTTTTAAACATTTGAAGCTCACGGTGCAAGTGCCAGTGTGATTCACACCTCGTTGGAGAAGGCGTGGCTGCAGCTCAGCTATACTCCCTAAACTCCCCTTTTTCTTCTTTAATCCTCTTAGAAGAAGGATACTCCATGACAATAAGTGTTATTGTTGTCAATTAATCCCTAATAATATATACAATGGATAACACCTAATGAGAACTGGCTCCATTCTGGGCATTGTGCTAAGCGCTGCACGTTTATTACTTCATTTCATTCCCCAAACCACCATGAGGTGGGTACAAATTAAGCTCATTTTAAAGATAAAGAAACTGAGTTACACATCAAATTTGCACAACGGGTAAACGTCAAATTATGTGTTTATCTGACCCCGGAGCCTGTACTGGTACCACTTAAAAGTGAATTTTCCAGTAGGTGAGTGAATTTGCTCCTCCTTTAAGCTGGTTTTTGGGTCACAGTCTTCTTGGCTAGTTTATCTTTTTTTCTTCTTTATATTTTTAGTGAAATATAGTTGATTTACAATGTTGTATTAATTTCTGCTGTACAGCAAAGTGATTCACTTATATATATATGTGTGTGTGTATATATATATATATACCTTCTTTTTAAAAAAATATTCTTATCCATTATGGTTTAGCATAGGATATTGAATATAGTTCTCTATGCTATAAAGCAAAACCTTGTTGTTTATCCATTCTATATATAATAACTTAACATCTTGGCTACTTTATCTTGCTTCCATACCATCCCCAAACTGAGTGGTTTTGTTCAGTGCCCATGGTTCCTTGTGAAGGACAGTTTTCTATGTATTCCTCAAATCCAGTCTGACTCAAAGTCCTTGGAATTCCTCTTCTCTCCTCGTTGGCTTTCCTGACTTCAGCTTGTTCTCTTGCAAGCCACCCTCCATGCTGCTGCCATCACAGCTTTTCTAAACACCCACGTCCTTCCCTAGCTTAAGTGCCCTCAGGGCGGCCCCATTTCCCACTGGATAAAGATTAAGTGCTTCAGCATGTTCAAGGCGCTTTGTTATCGGCCTCCAGCTGACCTCTCCAAGCTCATTGTTTTGTCCTTGTTTCCTGTGCTTCAGAGGCCTGGATGGAGCCTCCACAGCCTCCACAACAAGGACTATGTCTTATTTCTCTTTGCGTCCCTCGTGCCTGACAGCATCCTTGGCACACAGTGGCTGTTCAGAGCGTGTTGTTGAAGAAATGGATGATGCATAGATGCCTCTTCAACAGCACTTCCCTTATGCATCCTTGAACCCTGCTCATTGAACGTTTCCTGAATGCCAACCTCCAAAACTGTTGGATTCACTATATCTGAGCACCTTCCTTCCAGATTTTAATAGCTAGGGCCCCCTAGACATCTTTGTCCCTTCCAACTTTCCTAGGGAGTGGGTTGCCACCACCCCTCTCATCAAGATCAGCTTCTCATGGGCTCTTCCCCAGGCTTCAAATTTCCCTGTCCCAGGAAAATTTCCAGTCCTCCAATGCTCGTATTGCAGAAGGTCAGATCTGTAGAATGATCAGAGCTTTCAAATTCTCTGCCATTGCCTTCTCCACAGAACTTCCGTCTCCCTACCAGAGGCCCCCAAAACCTGCCTCCCCTCAGAGACACTCCTTTCTGAGCTATCATCATTTTGAAGGCAGTTTTAACACAGTGCACATCCACAACTTAACTCTGCTCCAATCCTTCTGGCTCCAGCCAGGCTGGGAGTGCTCCCAGGTCCACTTAGAAATTTTGCCTTGGGTTGCACGGATGGAAGAAGCAGAGAGGTGTTACTGCAAGGAAGCACCAAGTAAAAGCAGCAGAGAGGAAGGGAGCGGGCTACTCACTTAACACCACATTTGTTTCTTTGCAGAGTTTTGGGCAAGTGCCTTATCTAGAGGCAATGTGGCAGGGCATTTCTAACCCAGAAGTTTTGCTAGAGCCCTTCATAATCCCCTGGAATGGCTGTCTGTCTATCAATCAGTCAGCACCAATCATGAGCCCAGACCAGTACTAGCCTCGGGGGGAGACGGACGAAGATAGAAAAGTCCTGCTCAAGGACTATACGACCCAAAGTGAAGACACTCCACCAGACATGAGACAGTGAGTTATGTAATGAGCATTATTCTGGGAAGAGAGAGACAATTGTGACCCATGGGTATGGATTGAGCTGGGGTATTCCTGATAGGGGATCAGAGAAGGGCAGTGGCATGAAAGGGCTTGCAGGCAGAGAGGGCGACAGTCTGGTCTGAGCCTTGAGCTTGTGCCAATGATAGAAGGTCAACTTATGCAATAATCACGGCTTTCAAATTCTCTTTAGATAGATGATCTTATCCAGTCCCCTGAGATGCAGCCTTAGAATCTCTCTCAACACAGCCCTCGAGGATGACACTAGCAGTCACTGTGAATTCCAACCTGAGATTAAATTTATTTACAATTCTTGAACCCATAACAACGAGACTAGGAAAAAAAAGAGAGAATTTGTAAGTTATCTCAAGGGGATAATGGAGTACATAAAACAGATCACTGCTTCTTTTATACCCTAAGTACTCAGTACATCTGCCAAACAAAACATTTTAACTGTTTGCTTTATGCAGTTGTTTGTTATCTCACTTAAACATAAGTCCCTTGAGGGTGAGGAGTGCCTTATTTTTCCACGGTCTTTAGTGCAATATGGGTATCAACAGACAAATATCAATAAACAGGTTTCGAGTGAATGACTGAAGGAATAAATGAATGAATAGTTGATGGTCCTGAAAACAACGGTGATGCCACTGAGAGAAATAGAAGATGAAGAGCGAGGCCAGTGTAACAAGGAAGTTGTTTTTAAAAAAAAAGTTTTCATCTCAATATAAAAAATAACTTTATAGAGACCAAGAGTTTCTACAAGATGAACTCTGCTTCATCAGGAGGTGACGATGGTGAGGATAAAGAGAGTTACCACTGATCTCCTGTTCACCTCATGCAAGCCTCACCCCAGCCAGATGACATGGGAGCCATCCTCATTTGACAGGGGAGAAAGCCAAGTCTCAAGGAGGTTATGTAATTTACCCAAGCAATGAAGCTGGGAGGGGGTAGAGACAGGCTTTAAAACCCGGATTCTCCTGATTCTGGAACCTCAATGCACTTACTGCCTCTCAAACAGCAAAATTCCATTCCCTGGGGATGCACATCTGACCAGCTCCAAGCCCTTATGCCATCACTCCTCACCCGGCTATGTGTGTTGCTCTCGAACCATAGTCAGGCTCCTCTTTCAGACTTTCTGTTTGGAGACCAGCCCACCCCCAGGCAGAGAGGTCACTCTAAACTTTTTCTGGGTTCACATTCTAGTGTTTTCTATGAGGAAATGAGGGGCGGAGAGGGACGTGGTTTCCTCCAGGCAGGCCTAGACCTCCATGTCCTCTGGTGCCACCTGCTCTGCTAACATTTCCTCAGTCTCCTATTTGGATATCTTTCCAGGTGGGCAAGGACTAACTTTACCCTAAGAAACGTTTGGCCCTTGCCCAGCTCCTGAAGGGTAACTTCTAAGCCCTTGGAATATCTGCCTGATAGGAGCGTCTTTCTTTACCTGGAGGTCTTGGGTCACTCAGCATCCGTGTGACCTCTGGGGTGACTGGATACCAAGGTCCATCATGCAGGTGTGTTCCATGCCTACATGACTGTCCCCAATACAAACTAGACACCAGGGCTCAGCCAAGCTCCCCTGGCTGGCAATACGTTGTGTGTGTTGCCACACATGGTTGCCAGGGCAAGTAAGCGCTGTCTAGATGACTCCACTGGGAGAGAACATCTGAAAGCCCACACCTGGAACTTTCCTGGGCCCTGCCTGTGCACCTTTCCCTGTCACTGATTGTAGTCTGTATCCTTTTGCTATAATAAACTGTAACCCTGAGTATAGCAGTCCAGCTGAGTTCTGTGAGTTTTTCTAGTGAATTATCGAACCTGAGCAAGGCCGTGGGGACCCCCGAGCCGCAGCCCTCGGGCCCCCATTTCTCCTGCCTGTTCCCTCTCATCACCTTTGCTTCAGACCTGGGCCTGGCTCTCTACACGTTCCCTTGCACCTGCCCCTCTGGACATCTTTACCTCCAAGTCTGCATTGTCCAAGGATGCCACATGCAGCATACCAGCCATGCCCATGGCTCAGTCTGGCTCCTAGAGAACCCCAGCCCAGGCTGGGGCACTCAGCTCTCTCTTCCCCAGGGAGCGGAGGCCAGAGATGCCCCACCAAAGCTGAACAACTGCTTGGCAGAAGCTCAAGACAAGGAGGGGAGGCGCAAGATGAAACAGATGACCTTTAAGCTTCTCTCAAACCCTAAAGTGCTGATTGCTAGCTGTGTCCATTTGGTTCCTATGCTTTCGGTTTGAAGCAATAACAAGATTTTCAAGTAGAAATGTCCTCTCGAATGCCCACAGACAGAGCTGGGTAGATGGATGTGGGTGAGAGAGAGAATATTCTCAGATCTGGGCCCTGCTTGGGAGGGGAGAGGCAAGCAGGGAGCTCTGACTTCAGGCAGAAATGTGGGAGCCCAGGAAACTAACTAGTCAGGCTGCTTTGCAAAGCTCAGCTTTGGATTTCCAGAACTTGCTAGGGAAGGCTCCCCTTTCCTCGCTGCCAACTTCTCTTCCCCACCTGGCACCAAAGGGCCTAGCCTCAAAGTCACAATTATGAAAGCTATGCAAGGATGCTAATTGCTATATCTGACCTCCCTTCAGATAACAAGGGAATCGCTCTCCCTAATTAGCCCTGCCGCTGGTAGACCAGGAAAGCCAAATGTTTATTATGGGATGAATGCACTTACTGTAAATTTTGACATATGCTGTGGAAAGATGTTGGATAAATAAGACTTCAGAGGCATGGGTTGTTTAAATAATGAATACCCACTGCTGTGGGTGACAACGGTGGAGGAGAGCGAGGCAAAAAATATAAATAAATAAAAGGAAAGGATCTTGGAGCAGTGCTCAGAACTTAGGAACAGACTGGGCCAGTCAGGAGAGAAGGAGAGGGAGGAATTCTGGGGATGAGGGCAGGAGGGCTAGGGGAGGGGAGAGAATATATGCCACCAGCATCCTCACCTTGCCCACTGGAGCCTCCATGCTCCTTCTTTCACACAGAAACTCCCTCTGTGTCCCACCTCCACTCACACCTACACATAGTCCCTTGGAAAGGGTTCTTGGGAAACAAGGACACATGTTCTTGAAACAAAGACACAGGAAGGGTCAGGAGAAAAGTGTCCCCCTGCCCCCATGGACTCTGAAGCAGTGCATATGTGGATATACCCTGTGTCTATTGTTGTTGATGTCTTGCTTCTTTCCAGCAAAAGGGAGGGTGAGTCTATGGGAGCCTGATCCTGTTTCTGGGCTTCCTGGGCTGGGCCGAGATATCAGAGAATCAATCATTCCACACAGTGCCATGATATTCCATGGGGCCATGATATTCTGACCCATTTAAGAAGGGAGCTGATTTTACGGGTTCCCCTTAATCCCTGCAGGCCTAGTCCTGGGAGAGCAAACCACATACTGTGAAAGAAAAATACCCACTTCTCGATGAGGAAAGACCCTCCCCGCCATCCCACAGGGCTCAGGACCAGAGGGGTGATCCACAAGCTGGTCTCATATAGTTGCTGACTTTGTTTCTTTCAGCTCACTGGGTTCCAACAGACAAAGGAGAGAGACATCCTCTCATCTCAGTGAATGGGGTGTTTTTGGACGAGTATGTGTGGATGACAAGAAAGCAGAGTGACTCCCAGTAACTGCATAGACAGCCAGGCCCCATAGAGACCAAGCCTGTTTAAGACACACAGCCCAGTCCCCGACGCCTGCTTGTCAGGTCTACACCTCAGCCCCTGGGCCTCTGTGAACAGGGTGATTTGCTACGCTCATTTCTGCTTCTCTTTCTTTTTCCGTCCCAACTAAATGACTCTCAGCACGGGTCTTAAACACGAACTTGAAAGGTCTTTACCCAGTACTGAAAGGAGTTTACTTTTCACACGTCGGCAGGCGGTCGAGAACCACCGAGGGTATGTGAATAAGGACCGACATATAGGATCAGTATATTAGTAGCACTGAGGCAGCTGAGCCAGAAAGGATGATCCTGGGGACACAGTTGCCCTGTAGGAAGCTGCTGCAATTGTGTAACCCTGAGGGTCTAAACTTAACCTGTACGTGGGTCAGAACAGACCCCGTATATTTATGTGGTAAACAATTCCAAATCAAAACAAGCTACCAACAACAGAGGTTTATCTCTCATTCATGATACCCATACCGTGTGGGTCAGTGGGGGCCTCTGCTCCACTTAGTGACTCAGGGACTCAGGCTTTGGAATGAGTCATATCAGGGAGGAGACAACTGGAGGGCCATTCATCGGCTCTTCGCTTCAGCTTCTAAATGACCCATGAACTGCTCACAGCTCACCGGCCAGGTCTAGCCACGCAGCTCCACTTTAGTGCAAGAGGTGGGACATATGGAGGAATGTTCGGGAAGCAGCACTATTTATGCCCCAGATCACATCAGAGGGGATGGCAGAAGTTAGCATTCCTAGTAACGTCTTTCAGCCCTCCCTTCCCATGCCTGCACAAGTATAGAGTCAGAGACCAACAGGCACGAGGTCTACAAAGCCCCTCCACTTACAGATGGGGAAAATGAGGCCGAGAGTGGGCTCAGGGTACATGGGCAGCCCCCTCAAGGCTGCCCGGCCAGCTGATCCCAGCGCAGTCACGAGCCCCCAGCATGCTCCCCCTTGGTGTCTCCTAGTTTGTTCCTTGGTTCTTTCTCCCTTGTAATTTTCACTTCATTATCCTCCTCCCCTCATTCCGAGGAACTTCCAAATGTCAGTCTTTCTTTAGTTTTTCACCTCAGCAGAGCCCTCCTTTTTCTCCCTACCTCAGGCAGGCTCTTTCACTGTGAAGGGCTCCTTTTTCTCCTCCCACGGAGCACACTGACCTTTTCCTCCTCCATAGGACAAAGCCAGGCCTGGCGCACTCTTAACGGGAATTGGCTCTGGAAGTCCCGGTAATTACTCCATCCTTATTCAGTCCAGGAGGCCAGTCTTGGCCAGGGCGGCCCCCTCCCTTTTCCCCTGCTCACTTCCTAGAGTCAGGCTGCAGATGGGCTGCTAACGAGGTGACCAATTAACAAACGCTAAATAACCCCAAAAGAGTATTTTTTCTCCCTGGCCTGATTTCCAGGCCCCTTTGTTTCTCCTTGGGAATCTGTCCTCCATGACAGGACCAGGATGGGACTGTTCCCAAGCCTGACCCTATGAGAAGCTGACCCATTTGATCCTCAGTCACAAGAGCCCGTTACCCGACTCCTTTGCTTTGCGGGGCATGAGAGCAAGGAGTGTTCCTGCCTCTCAGGAATAAGAATAAAACCACACCACTGACCACTTACCATGTGTTACATAACCCTCATGAAGACTTTCATTCACTCATTTATTCAAACAAACATGAATTGAGGACCTCTGAATGGCCAGATGCTGTATTGGGCAGTACTGGCCTAAGACCTTGGCAAAAAAGGCCAGTATGTCCAAGCTCCATGCTTTGGAACATCTTTCTGTGAATTTTCTAAGTCTCTCTCTGGTGCCTGGTAGCTACTGGAGCTGGCAATGCTGACCAGATGGGCAACCCTGAGCCCTTCAAGAGCTCCATCCAAGTTTCTCCCCTCAGGGCATCCCCAACTCCCGTACACACATACGTGGGGTTGACCAGATGCTCTGAGGCGAGTCACCTATGGAAACTCCTCCAGGAGTGTGGACTGGCGAGCAGGTCACTCTCTGTGGCCATAGCAGTGTTTCTTTCATGGAGTCCCATGAGACTGGCCCACCACAATGGTGCTGACACACTGACCTCATGTGACTTAAACTGATTATGTAGACAGAGGCCCCACCAAAAAAATTTTTTCACAGGACTTTACACACTCAAGGGGTGGCCCTGACACTATCTCTATCTCTACCATAGAGATATGGTAGGGAGCAAAACAGACACAATCCTTGTCCCCATGGCAGTCATAGTCATAAACACTAATCAAATGAGGACCAGAAAGAATAAGAGATTTGTGAGACTCATACAGGGACATGTCTTGTTGTATGAGGTAGGTATTATTATCAGCTTCATTTTACAAATGAGAAAACTGAGGCACAAAGATGTTGAAGTCTTGCCCAATGGCATACTCTAGTAGAGCCAGAAACAGACTGAGGAACTTGCTTGCCTAGGCACCCAATGAGTGTAGGACTTCCCCCATCTACTCAGGCTGAAAGAGGAATATTCTGGCCTGCACACAAGGGGATGGTAATTACGAGGATAATTGTAATAGTAACAAGGGAGAGGAAACCCAGTACAAACTGACTTAAGCCAAAAAAAAGGAATTAATTGGCTCCTAAGGGTCCAGCAGTGTTTATCTTCAGGCATGGCTGGATCCAGGTGCTCAGATGATATCACAAGATTCAGCCTGTCCCTTCTTTTCACTATTCTTTTTTGAAAATTGAGGTGTAGCTTACACCCAGTAAAGTGTACACATCTTTAAGTGCACATGTCAGTAAATTTCTACACACAAAATTACAACCCAGATCAAGGTATAGAGTTTCCAGGACCCCATAAGGCTCTCTTTTGCCCCACTGTGATCCATAACCCCTTAAGGGTCGCTACTGTGCTAGATTTCTTTCACCGCAGTCTAGTCTTTCCTATCTTGCTTTCGTACAAATCGAACCATACTGTGGGTATTCTTGTGTGGCTGGCTTCGCCTCACCGGGATTATGATTGTAGACTTTGTGCTTCTTGTGTGAAAAAGAAAGTTTGTTCTCTTTCATTGTTGTGCAGTATTTTATTATATGACTGTATCACAAATCATTGTTGATAAACACATAGATTGTTTCCAATTTTGGCCACTGTGAATAAAGCTGCTATGAGCATTTTTTTACACATCTTTTGGCGAACAAAAGCACTCATTTCTGTTGGGTATATATACTCAGAAGGAGAGTTGCCAGAAAATAGAGCACTTGTATGTTTAGTCTTAATAGATACTTCAAAATCGTTTTCTAGAGCAGTTGTCTCAATTTACATCCCCACCAGCATTTTTTAATTGGATTGTCTGTCGTTTGCTTACTGGTTTGTAGTTCTTTATATATTCTGAATATTATAGTTCTTTTTCTGATACATGAGTTGCAAATATTTTGTCCCAGTCTTTGGCTTGCTTCTTCTTTCTCTTAATAATGTTTTCTTATGAATAGAGGTTCTTAATTTTAATAAAGTCCAATGTAACGTTTATTTTATGTTTAGTTTTGTGTGGGGGTGTGTGTATATCCTGCTGAAGAAAATTCTGTCTCTCTCAAAGGCATGAATATATTCTCCTTTGTTTTTCTACAGAAACTTGATAGTTTTAGCTTCCAAATTTAGACCTATGATCCTTCACACATTAATTTGTTATGAATGGCATAAGGTAGAGGTCAAGGTTCATTTTCTTCCATATGAATATCCAATTAACCCAGCACCATTTATTGAAAAGTACATCCTTTACCCTCAGTGAATTGTAGGGAAGCATTTGCTGTAAACCAGGTGATTGTATATATGTTTCCACTATACTTTACTCTTTATTAGCCACTAATGTGGTCACTCCATGTGGTAGCAAGATAGTGAAAAGTGGCCCCAGTCTTACCTTAATCAATTTAGCAGCACCAGGTAAAAAGAATACCTCTTTCCCAATCAGTAATCACCATTGCACTTGGGTTTCCATACTAATCCTTTGACCAGTCGGTACAGTGAAATGTTGATTGGCCATTATTTGGTCATACGCCCACCCCTGAAGGAGGGGTGGAGGGTATGGAGAGGCGCCCATCCAAAGCTCTCAACTGCGGTAGGAGAAGTGTGGTTCTTCTAAGGACACTTGGGATTCTGTTACCAAAAGAAAGGGAAATGGACGCTGGGGCAAACAAAACAAGAACTTCTCGGACTCTGTGACCTTTGGAAGGCCCCTTGATCTTTCACGCTGTCACTCTCCTGATCTGACTTATTCGTGAGACTTTCCTGGTTACCAGGCACTCTGTGAATCTCTGCAGGTGGTACAGATGCTTGAAGATTTCGTACCCACCCCACCTCTGGTGATAGGTAAGACTAAGGAAGCCTGAAGAATGATAAAGCATTACTGGGTCTCTTGGGTTATGCAGTGAACCCTGGGCAGGGCTGGGCACTTCTGAATAGCCACTGTCAGGCTGCAGAGCGAAGGCAGGTCTGGAGAGCTGCATGTCACGCCTCATTTCACCAGGTGTGATTTCCAATGAGACATCGCTCCACTGAGGACTAATGACACTGGGAGAGTCGAGCAGGGTGGCTGTGATTTCCAGTATGCCCCAGCCAGTCATTACTAGCAGGAAATGGATTTTTGCCAGGTAATCAAAGTCAAACCTCTCCCTTTCCCCACCCTTAAGTGCCCCCCACCACCAGCCTCCATCACACACAAGGTGTCCTGGCTGTACCCTACTCCCTGAGTCCTCAGCAAACCAAAGCCAAGCCAGGCTCCCTGCCATCCCCCCTCCCAAGGAGACAAGGTGCCATCCTCTCATGGGATACTTGGATTCCTGTGGGGGAAGGGCGTGTGGGGAGAAGGACAGAGGAGTAGGAGGGGTGAGGTCATAGGAGGGAGGGGCGAGGTCATAGGAGGGAGGTCTTCACCTGGCAGGAAGTACAGGAAAAATAAAGCAACAACGTCAGGGGTTTAAGCAACCTTTGAAGACTTCACTGTGTTCGGACAGAAGTGTGTGAATCATATTCATTTGGATTGGCACCTGTGCACGCCGCTGAAAGGAAAATAGCATTTTGTCGCAGTTGTGACGAGCAGCAAGCAGTCTGTGGAGACAGGCTGCACATCTCCTGGAAGCTGGGAAGATGGGTTTTTTTCCCTTTTGTTTCCATCTCAGGGTGACCCTGTGACTCCTTGAAAATCTGGTGGCTCACAGTCAATGCCTGACATTCCATTTTCTGCTTCTCCAGATGGAGGAGGAATAAGAAAATCCCTGGCAAGGACTTTCAGCCAGGTTGTGAATTGCCAGGTTTCTGGTTCTGGCCCCACCACTGGCCCACTTAGGAGGCCCTGGGCCAGGGGAATTAGGACTATGCCTCAGATCCCCTGTGTGCAACGTGCAGGGGACCTGTCTGTCCCTCCACACTTCCGGTTTAGGGTGAGGATCACAGTGGGAGAGGTGACCCCTGAATCCAGAGGGTTATGTGAGGGTGGCCATTCCCCTTTTCCTGAAAGGAGGCTAAAGGCATTCCATAGCCGTTAAGCCGCAAGACAGCCACATTGAGTGGCATCAAGGGACTGAGTGCCTTTCAGGAGCCCCCATCTCTTCCTCCTCTGTGTGAGGGCAGCTCCACCTCTCCCACGTCTTTGTCTCTCTTTCCCAGGACAGTCCTGTCTCAAGGGTAAAGAAGGCTCTCCATAGCCCAACCAAGGTCATTGTTGAAAGTTCAGACTTGTCAGCATTTGCTCTGGGCTCCTGGTCCAACTCCCAGGCGTAATGGATTCTGGCAATCGGGCCTGTGCCCGAGCTGCCCCAGACACCCTAATCCTGTCCCCAAGGACACCCCAACTCCTGTAGATGAGAGGTCTCCTTCCTACTCTTTAGAGACTCCTCTCCACCACTGCCATGGGGCTGCCTGGGCAAGAAGTGCTGACGATGAGAATGCCCAGATGCTCCAGACCCCCGTCCCTGCCCACCCCACTGGGTTGTCTTAGGCCTTTGGATCTCCCCCTCCAGTAGTGTGCTCTCTCTTCCCTGGTCCCTTTCAGGCCCTTCTGCCCTATTAAACACCTTCTGCACCCCTCCACCTTCTTCCCTCCCTTTTTCTTTCTCTTCCCCCTTTTTCTTCCTTTACCCTCTCCCCTCTCTCTCTCTCCTCCCTGCTTTTTCTCACCCGCCTGCTCCTCCCTTCCTCTTACCCCTCATCGTCTTTTCTTCCCCACAACTCTTATTTATCTTCCAAGACAACTGTCCCAAGGAGCAGGCACAGCACCTCCTCCCAGCCAGCCTCCCCCGCAATTCTGGCATGTTGGCCTTTCTAAATTATTGCCGTGGAGTATTTCCTCCACATAGATCTGACACCACACACACAGGCTCCTCCACCCACCAGGAGGTCACACAGTTGGTGGGGACACAGGTCCCTCACAGCACAAATGAGCCACCACACTAGTCACACAGGATGTGCATCACCAGCTCTTGCTTTCCTTTACAGAGCAAAGTGGGGCCATTGACATTTAGAGTAGAAGGACCCTTAGAAATCCATTTTCTGGCCCCAGAATCCATTGTGATCCCAGTCAATACCAATAATATAGCAGTTTGCTATTCAAAATAATACAGTATTAGATATTAATGTACATCTAATAGATCTCATTAGATAATGACATCTAACATTCAATAGTATCTATATTACAGTACCATGTACCACAGTATAATATCTATATATAGTAGAGATAGTATCCACAATATAGTATAGTATATATATTATAGTGTTAGATACTATCTAATATTAGGTATTAATGTCTATCTAGAGAAAGAACAAAACTGGAAGAGCCACAAAAAAACTAGACAAAAAGAATGAGAAGAACTGCTCTATGAGGTACTGAAAATATTTTAACACTATTATAATTAAAATAACCCATTATTCACGTGCAAAGGGAGAGACAGTTCAGCAGGAAAGAATAGAGACCAGAAATAGGCCTAAATACAAAAAATCACTTAACCTATGTTAGAGGTGGCATTTCAAACCAATGCAGGGAGGGGCGCACTTGATCAATGTTATTGGGGTTATCATTTAACCCTGTGCTGTCCAATATGGTAGCCACTAGCCACATGTGGCGGTGTGCACTGGAAATGTGCCCAGTCCAAAATATACAGTGGCTTTTGAAGACTTGGTATGCAAAAAGAAATCTAAACTAGCTCATATATAACTTTTATATCAGTTACATGTTGAAATTATATTTTGGATATGGCTGGTTAAATAATATATGCTATTATAATTACTTCCACCTGTTTCTTTTTTACTTATTTTAATGTGGCTAATAGAAAATTTTAAATCACATATGTGGTTTACATTATATTTCTATTGGAGAGCACAAGTCTAACAATTTGGAAAAGTAAAACTGAATCCCCATCTCACTCCTTATAACAAAAATGAAGTCCAAATCAATAATTTTAATGAAAATATAACTAAAAGAAAATATGTATGATTAATTTTATTATTTTATTTTATGATCCTGAAGTGGGGAAGACAGTTGAAACCATGACAAAACTCAAAAGCTATTTTTAAAAAAAGATTGATAAATTTAATGTCATAAAAAATAAAATTGTCTATACACAAAATTATCTTTATTAAGTTCAAAAGACAATTAAGTTTAATGGGCAAAACATTTGTAATTGATGACAGCAAAAAGTTCATGCAAGAAAGCTCTTACAAATCAGGTGTTTAAAAAAGGTGAATAAACCTGTAGAATTGGCAAAGCATATAAATAAGCTGTTTGAAGTAAAAAAGTAATTAAAAATCATCAACACACATGTAAAAAATGTTCAACTTCACAACTGAAGCATGAGAACTTGAAAATAAAACACTATTTTTCTTTTAGCACATTGACAAAACTTAAAAGATGATGAGGGTGGCAAGAAACTAGCCCTCTCACTGGTGGGGTATAAATTTGTGGCACCTCTTTGAAAGGCAGCTCTGGCAATCTATCAAAATGTTAAGTGCATATATCCTTGGACCCAGGAATTCTACTTCTAAGAATTTAACCTGCAAATCACTTATATAAGAAGGCACAAATTAGTGTACAAGAATGTTTGCTGCAATGTCACAGTAGCAAAAACCAACCAGCCAACCACCAACCAGCCAACCTAAAACAACTTCAAGATCCATCAGTAGGGATGAGAAAGTACATTTTGATACAGCCATGCCATGGAATACTACACAGCCATAAAAAGAATGAGGTAGGCTTACGTATATTGATATGGAAATATCTTCAATCTGTATTAGTACATGATCAAAGCAAATTACCAAAAAATGTATAATTCTATGTGTAGTTGTCAAAGATATACTTATATATGTTGGATCACATGAAACATTTCTGGAAGGATCTATAATTTGTAGAAGGTAGTTACCTCCCAATGGTGGGAAGAACTCAAGAGTAGGGAAGGAAATAGTTTCATTTCTGTTTTTATCCCTTTGTGCTATTTGAACTCTTTTTGAAAATACCATGTTCGCCTACTACTTATAATTTTCAAAATAAAGATTTTAAAATTGTCCAGTCTAACCCACCATTTTAAAGAAGAAAATCAAGATCCAAGAGGGGAATTTTTTTTTTTTTTTTTTGCGGTACGCAGGAAATATTTTTTATTACTAACAAATTAGTCTAGAATTTAGCAGCTCATAAAATTATTTTCTGGTGCTCATAATTTTGCCAGTCAGGAGTCTGGGAAGGGCTTGGGGGTGGCGGAAGTCCGCTCTCCTTGGCCCTTGCAGTCAGATGCGGGCTGAGCCTTCAGCCATCTGAAGGCTTGACTAGGCTGAATAGGTAAGAGGACTCATTGTCACGGCCAGCATTCAGTGCTGGCTGTCAGCTAGGAGCTCAGCTGCACTGTGGCTGGAACACCTCTCCAGCATGGCAGCCTCAGGGTAATTGAGTTTCCTGCTTAATGGCTGGCTTCCCCCAAGGTAATATCCCAAGAAAATTCGTCAGAAGCCGTGTGACCTTTTCCGATACAGCCTTAACTGTCACATAGCATCAGTGCCACCATTCTGTATTGGTCTAAGCAATCACAAACCCACCTATTCAAGAAGAGAGAGCACAAAGCCCCCCCACTGCCCAATCACCGCCACCACCTTCTTTGGAATGTGTGTGAAAGAATTTTGTGGCCATGTTTTAAAACCACTACAGAAAGTAACTTGCCCAACGCAATAGTTAGAAAGTGACCGAGGCCAATGGAGACTAAGGAAGGAGCTCTCTGGCTCCATCACTGCTCTGAGCTCATTCTGAATGTGACTTCCCGACCTCCCATACCTGCTACCCAACCGACTCCCACGCACCAAGGACTCCCATCCCCACAGCTGAGCTCAGTTTTCCCCCTTTTGTACAAATGTCTAATTGTTCTCCAGAGGTGTCCTCTGGGGCAGACACACAGGAGCAGCCATCCTTGCAAGAGTCTCCTAAGGTCATCTATTTATCCAGTCCAACTGAGTGAAGCTGGGGGCCATCTGCACCTCCTCTGTTGGCTAACAGCGATAGCTTAATTACTGAACTAATTCCTGCCTTGCCCTCCTCCATTCACTCTTTCCCCCTCCTCTGCCCGATCTCTGCTCACCCCTCTTCTCCTTCTTCTTCAAGATCGTTGGCAGAAATTGTCAGGGAGTTGATCAGATTTATTCAATTTAGACTTAACAGACCTGGGACTCCTATTTCTCCTTCAGGTTCATAAGGTTTTTGATTCCATTTACAGGTTTATTCATTTATCAGATATTCGTTTCAATTCACTTTAAACACCAGGCTCGAAGAGATGAGTTCAGGAGAGATGCTCATCATTTACTGCGCTGGCTCCTTTGAGAGCTGCTGGGCTGGCCCCATTTTCAAGTGGGCTGTGGTGTCAGCTGGGGAGTGCTTTAAAGGAACAGGACTCCAAGTGTGCGTATTCTGGGGAAAGGTAGGGCTCTGGGGCACACCTCTTTCCTAGATGGCTTGAGGCATTCTGGGGTGGGTGCCCTTGGGAAAATGTATGGCACTTCCATTTTCTGACCTAGAGTATGCTGCATTTCCACACTGGGAGCTTCCTCCTAGTCTCATTTTCTTGGCGCTAGAGGTGAAGCTCCCAATAGAGCCTTCTCACATTATCCCAGAAATAAAGAACCCCATCCTTAAACCACTGCCCGCCTGCCCTCCATCACTACACCCCTCCATGTATCTCCAGGAAAGGATGCTGCCCTATACCCTTCAAGGTGGCAAACACGCCTCCAAGGGGTAGAGGTGGGGCAGGAGGGAAAGAGTAGACCTGAGGGATCTCCTTTACATCTCACCCACCACCCTGCTGTCTTCTACCCCAGGGCCCAGAAGCCCCCTCGCTACCAGCAAACCCCTTCATACATCTAATCTATACTCTCCTGCAGGGATTTAAGCCCATTTCATTCTCCATTTGCCATCTGTCCGTCATCCTCTGAAAGGAAGAAAGGAAAAATAAAGGAAATTTTTAGTTATTTAAAAAGCGTTATTAAACCTCTTTGAGTTTTGTTACTCCAATTAATTCTCCCACAATAAAAGTGCCATATCCCCAGCATCTCTCAGATGGACATGTCTTCCTTCTTCCTGTCCCACCTCCCACTACAAAAAGCCAGACATGGGCTCTACTGCTGCCCACCCTTGGGATGTGGCATGGGCCCAATCGGCCCCCTTGCTTCCACCTGGGCCCTGGTTCTGGGTGGGTAAGGAAAGACAGTGGCGTCCCAGGACCCTGGGCCCTAGAGATGGGAGGTACAGGGAAGAAGGGTCATACAGTGGTAGTGGCCATACAGTGTGGCCGGCTGAGGCCGTGACAGCCCCATGCAACAGTAATGTAACGTGCTGGCCAGACATCTCCTGCTTGAAACCAATGGTTGTCCCCCTTGTCTTATTCTCCAGGACCATCCTAGTGGCTGACCATTCCTCAGCCTAGACAGGCAGCCTTCCAAAGATTTAGTGAGCCCCTGACATGCTTACAAAACAATCCCCTTTTTATTTACGCCACCCAGAGCCAGTTCTGCCAGCTTGCAACCAAGAACTTGCCTCTTGCTCCAAACAGACAGAAGGCCAAGCTGTTCTGTCCCTAGGGCCTGAGCAAGCACGTGACAGGTGTGGCTCCGGAGCTGCCCTGCCTGCCCCAGAGCAGCTCTCCTGAGAGCGGGGCTCACCCCTTGGCAGAGGTTGGCAGGCCTGGGCACTAGAGGCCAGCGCCCCACTAAGTGGCCTAATGGCAGCGCCATTAGCATTCCTGTGGCCATTGCAGCTGCTCAAGGGTTGATACTGTGACCTCACTGGAGAGAGGCCTGGGGCTTGAAGAGCCTGCGGATTTTTGACAAGATGACAGGTACAGTGAGAAAACAACTACATGGCTTCCTCCTTCAACCTTGAACCTGCTTCACGTGCCCCCCAGACACACACACACATGCACGCACACACACACGTCTCTCCTTAGAACAGACAGGTAAGATCCCAAGCTCAAGTAATGCCAAACTTCTGCTACCACCTCGTATGGCCTCTGGCAGGCCCTTTAACCTCTCTCCGCTTCAGGCTTCCTGGCTGGAAGGTGGCGGGGGGTCCTCCTTCATCTTCTCAGCCTGTGAAGAAAGGCTGGGCTAGAGGAAGACGTTCCTGAGTGCTGTGTAAGGTAGACACTACGCACGGCCACCGCCTGGCCCACCCCAGGGCTCTGCTGGAGAGAAGGAAAGGCCTTAGAGGGGCTGCACATGAATGCACATAACCACTCTGTCTTGCTGACCTATGGAAACAGAGAAGACATCTTTTTACTTCTTGTCCCTGAAGCAGTATATACATGGGCCCAGAAAGAACTGCAGTGTGACCATTTCTCCTTTGAGATCGCTTATTCCAGAGAGGCCGAGAAAAGAAGAAAGAAAGGGGAGATCTGACACAGGAAGAACTTTCTGGAAAGCAGCATTTCAGAAAACGGAATGGGAAGGCACATCCAATTGGAATTAGGAGGTGCTTTCTGGCTCTGCCTCTAACTAATTTCATGACCGGAAACAAGCCAGTGAACCTCGCTGGCCCTCAGTTTACGCATCTGCAAAATCGATACAGTGCATTTGCCACCTGACTCACAGAGTGCTGGGGGGGATGAACTTTGAAGGCTGCCCTCCATTGTCTCTGGAAAATCCTCTTCACTCCCCACGGTGCTCATCAGAGCAACGTGCACCTTGTGGATACTCAATACTTAAGTATGTATTTATCTAGATCCTGCCTTGTTCTAAAACGATTTGAAGTGCCTCATGTTTCAATGTGTACAATGAATGCATCAATTAATGGGTTAATGCATGTGAAAGTGCTGCGAAAAATATAAGATGAAAGAGACTTTTGTCATCAGAATAGTGATGGAGAAAGCCTACGTAGTACTTTCCAGAAGCAGAGGCCCTCCTAGGAACTCTGGCCTGAGGAAGGGTGAATTCGCTCTTAAGGCCAGGTGCTGGGTCAACTGACCTGTGAAGGTGACATCTATTCAGCATTACCTTAAAAAGGGGGTTCTGATATCCAGGTTTTTAAAAGGCAGCCCTGAGGCTCCTAGCTATAAGTCACAGGTATTTTTGTAGGGCATTCAGCCTCCAGACGCAAGCTACATGCCATACTAAGGGAGGAGAGGGATTTCTCTAGGTACCTTCCTGCATCCACCTCAGCGGGTCCTGTCACTCCCAAACATTCTCTGGAATCACTGCCTATCACCTATAGACCTCTCAGTTCCCTGTGCAAAATGAGCCCACCCTGGTCTTCCACCGAAACCCCAAAGCCACGGCTGGAAGTTCTGCTCTGAAGGACTTGAGTCTGGAATCCAGGGACACAGGGCTGGGGGCAGCAGTGGTGGGAGAGGCATGGGGAGCTGTATGCAAGGCCCACAGCAAGGGTCAGCTGCTCAGGGCTAGTGAGGTATGTAGCCAGGTCAGGCAGACACTGAGCCACAGCAGGGCACTGCACGTGACTTTACAGTTATTGTCCCTCAAACTGGACACCCCCTCGGAGCTCCCACAGTATGAGATGAAACAGCCTACGGGAGGCTGCTAAGAAATAGAACAGCGGTGGAGGGGTTTTATTTCCCACCCCCCATAAGGGAAATGCTCTAGACATCACAACTTCCTTCTCCTCCCCCACCTCTACTGCTGTCAGCTCGGCTCCAGACATTTTTATCTGGACGCATTCACGGTGTCTCCAGGACTGAAATGGACTACTTCCCCTGACACCTGCCCCCATAACTGGTGGGGTGAATCCAGCACTTTGGGAAGGAAGGAGGGGTTAATTACAGAGAAAGGGAAGGTTGCTGCATGAAACTATGTCTGCATCTGTATCTACACGGGTGTATATCTTTGCACATGCAAACCAGCATTCAAGTGTGTGTGGTTATGCTGTGTATGTGAACTTGCATGTGTGCATTATACATGCATGCATATGCGTATGCATATAAACTGTGGGATGCAGTGCACATGTGAAAGAGACAGAGAGGGAAGGCAGTATCCCCCCGGGTACAGTCTGGGCTCTGTCCACAGCTCTGAGCCCTGCTATTGCAGTTCAGCCAGAGTCCAATCATTACCACCAGCTGGAGACATCATTTGGTGTCACTTGGCTTTGCAGAGCTCCTGTACCGGTGAGGAAACCCAGGAAGGAGAGTTCTTTTGGAAAAGAGCAAAGGTAAGAGAGAAACAGAAAGCACAGGAAGCAGAGGGAAGGAACAGCAGGTTTCTTGAGAAGAGGCAGAAACGGAATGTTTGGTGGTGATGCTACAGGTAAACTGAGTTGGCTGACCGGGCTGGCTGAATTTAGGACAAAGCAGGCCTTCTTCTCCCTTCAATAAAAGATTTCTATAGTCTTTCGAGCCATTTGAAATCCCTTTCACCTTCCCAATTTACATTTCACCAAACAGCGAACCCTTTGGAAAAGTTCTCCAGAATTCAGGACCAAGGTTGCTGGGGGCACTCCCTCAGAACAGAGTTCTGGATTTGATTCCAGTTGGTCCACATTTAGCTTTGCTTTGGACCTGCCTCTGTGCATGGGGCTTGGAGCGGGTAAGGGTGAAGATATGAGGGACTCCACCCTCTGAAGGCAGACCTCAGTCTGAGAAGGTGTGTGAGTCTCCTCCGGTGAGCTCTGGGTTTCAGGCCACTGGATTCTCCCCCTACCCTACCACCTGCTGCATCCAGTTAGGGCAAGGAAGAGATTAGTTGATCCAATGGTTGGATGGAGGATAGACAGGCAGGAATTAGTATCAGTCAAAGACCACCCACTGGGTGCAGAGGCCCCTGTGCTTTATGATGGTGTCTGGGCTAGAAATCGTGTCTTCATTGCTCTAACTCCAGAAATCTCTCCCACCTTTGTAAATTCCTAGCAATGGAGCCTTCCTAACTGCCTCATTAACTTAGCCTTGGCTGCCAGGAATTCTTAAGTCTTACTCAGCTAACATTAGTAAAGACTCTAAGAAAGAACAGCTCTTTACCTTGGTAATACCTAATGTCCACAGAGCACTGGTATAAAACATGGGGTTAGATGTGGTCTTTTATAACATTTACCGTACACTTAAGTCTATTCTCAATTTCCTGTTTGTTTTCATTGAAAACAACATGGAATACAGTCCTGCATGCAAAGGAGGAAAAGTCAGTGAAAACACAGCAGCAGGGAATAAAGCAGAGTTGACTAGGCAGAGCTGTTGTGCGTAAACTGTGGCTTGCACAGAACTGGTGCCCTATAAATGCTGAATAGATGAATGAATAAATGTAACTCAGAAGAGGTAATCAAGAAAACACACACACACACACACACACACACACACACATACCATTTCCACATCCTGGTTCTGTCTTAGTCTGCCTGCATCAGAACAACCGAGATTCTTGGTAAATAGGTGATAGATTCCCCGCCCAGGAGCCAGACTAACAAAAACAGAATCTCGGTGATGAGGTAGGACTCATGAAGTTATATTTTCTAACCAGCATCTCAGAAGATTCTGATGAGCCACCAGGTCTGGGAGTCACTGGGTTGGACATCTTAGGCGCCATGTGAGGCCGGCACAGGGACACTGAGACCACCAGATGACACTGATATCACCGGAGGCAGGTGATCTCGGTTCATAACTGGCAGCCAACCGTGTGTTCTTGGGCGAGGACACACAGACAATTGTTCTTTCTGGGACTGTGTATGGTCTTCTGTAGATGTTGAGAACAGGACAACAAGGTCCCGTCCAGCACAAAACTCCACATTTTCATAACAAATGAGTGGGAGAGAACTAAGATGAGTTCAAGAGCATATGAGAGATAACCTTGAAGTGGTGAAGACCCTCCTGGCTCTCAGCCTCCCCTGCCTACATGGGGAAGGGGGTCTAGAGGCAGCAGTTGTCTGGATGCAGGTCCACTCAGCTGCATCACTTACACAGCCTCCTGGAAGAAAGCAGGAGGACCAAGACCCAGATCCCAGGCCCCCACGGCCCTCTGACAGTCACCTAAGTCTCCCGGAAATGGCACCAAGGGGAAGTTCTAAATCACATGTGGATTACAGTCGTTCTGTTTGCCTTTTTCCGCAGTAGATCCGATGATTTAAATTAGGTCTCGATTCTTGTTTAAATTATAGTTTACTGTTCTGCACCCCGCTCTGAAGTGAATTACCTTAAGCAGCGGTATTAATAACATGGTTATAATTAAGCCTCATTACTGCAGGCAGTTTGCTGAAACAAATTGCTTCTTCATTATTATTATAGCACCTTTGGTAAAAAGACATTTCCCCAGAATGCGACCTTGATGCTTTATATAGTAAAAGCCGAGATATGATAGAGATGTAAGGATGAATTAGCATCTTTTGCCTTCTCTATCCGGCTCATTAGAAGGAAAGGAACGCAAGTCAAATCCAAACAGCCTTGACGGCAATTTTAATCTGTATGAAATGGATAATGAATAGTTTTGAACTTTCTGTGACATTTTTGTAATAGTGTTTTATTTATATGATGCCACTATTAAAATGAATAAATAAAGAAAGAAATACAAGCCGAGGAGTAGAGACAAGAAAAGCCAGGAAGGTCTCACCAGACAGCCAATGGCATTGAACCTGAGCTTGTTATCAGCAATTGGTTTGAGAGTTTCTGGCCCAGAGCCTGTTACACTGGGGGAGAAAAAAGGGAAGGATGGTCTGTCTATTTATTCTAATTCTGCTGCCTTACGCTGGCCTCAAGGCCTGGAAGGAATGACCTAGAAACTCCGCAAACCAAGTTTGAAAGGCATGCAAACTTCAGAGAATGTGGGGCGCCTTAGGAAATCTGTAATGCTCACTGGTGCTCTGCAAGCTTTGACACCGCACGGCCCCTTCTGGTCTCCTCCACTCCCCAACCAAGTGGAGAAGCAAAGCACATCTTTGAGGACTAAGGGACTCAGCAGGGTCATTTCCTGTTTCGCTTATTAATTACTCTTTCTGGTGATAATTAAGACTCTGAAAACTAATTTTGTTTGGTGATTTACTCTTTTCTTGTAATTAGATGCAGTGATTAGAATGTGCTTTGTATCGCATTAGTGTTTCCTTAGAAAGAGGCAAACAGAGGCTCACGCACACACACGACATCCACACTCACGAAGAGCAGCCCCCTCCCGAGGGGACAGACACCACTGCCAGGACAAGCCGAGCCCCGCACGCTGCCCATCCCACCTCCCATGGACAAGGGGGCTGAGCTGAGCCCCTTGCTGCCTGCCTCCTTTTTCTGCTGCCCAAGATCCTGACAGGGTCTAATCCAACTCTCCCGACTTTATCTCCAGCTCAAGACACTCTAGCCCCCGTAGTCAGTGGTGCCATAAAGACACTCTTTATTGGCATGCCATGTTTCTGTCACACAGGCTGCCCCCAACAGAACGGGTGGATTAACACACACATCAGATACCCAAGGGGTGAGAAAGCCCACATAAATCAACTGCACATTCATAGCCCTGGGACCAACCTCAAGGTGACAAAGTTCTCCTGAGAAGCAGGCAGAGCTACTGGGGCACTGTCCCACCAGAGACTGTAAAATGTAGTTGATGAGAATGTGGACTCTGGGGTCAGAGAGATCTGGGTCCAGATTCTAGCTCCACTGCTTGGTAGCCGTGTGGTCTTAGGCAAGTGACTGAAGCATTCTGAGGCTCATATTCTTATCATTCTTAAGTCACCTGGTGCTGTAGGCGTAAATGGGACAGTTATCCAAAGTGCTGAGCTCAGTGCCTGGCTCATGGAAATACCCATTAAGTGGAAACTATTATTATCATCATCCCTCCTGTATGCTTTTTCTTCTTTCTCTAGGGAGGAACTCCTGTGCTACGTAGGAGGCCATAACAGACTTCAGGAGGCCTGGGGAAAGGTCAGAGGGCCAGTCAGGGGACTCTCTTTATGACACAAGAAGTTCCCTAGGATAGCTGAACCCATTTGGAACAGGCCCCCAGACCTCCAGCTCTCTATTCCTTGGTGGCAGGGCTGCTGAGCTCAGCCTGGCACATGAATAAGGATAGTGAAAGAAAAGAGACATGCACCTCCTCACTGCTTCTCTAGCACCCTGCCCTTCCTGGAGGAGCATCCATTGGTTCATTGCCACTCACCTCCAAAGAGGGTTCGTTGAGTCACCAGCCACTGGGGACTTGCTTGGCACTGAGCTGGGCACAGGGATGGTACCAAATGACTTTTACATGATTCTTGACCCCCAAGAGTTTACAGCCTCATAGGTGTGCCTGTGTCTCCAGTTGAAGTTAAAATCAGGATATGCAAGGAGCCAGCAGTCCTCAGCTGAAATCAGGGATAGCTTCACCTGGCGCTTGAAACCTCGGCAGAATACGGATGGGTGACAAAGAAAAGACAATCAGATACAGAGAAGATCACATCAGCCAAGGAGGACGGCGCGACCCTGCTCGGCACACTCCACAATGGCGGAGAATGGGGTGGGCGGGGCTCCAGGTGTGCGGAGGGATGCTGCAGGAGCTGAGACTTGAATGGTAGGTTGAGCCCAATTCCTAGATGAGCTTAAAAGCCAAACCAAAGAGTTTGAACTTGTTTCACAGGCTTTTGCGACTTGTTGAAGGATCTGGGGAAGGTGACATTGTTCCGATTATATTTTACAAAGGTTACGGTGACAGCAGTGAGAAACAGGGTGGAGGCAGGAAAGTCAGCGCAGGAGCTGGAAGGGCCCAAGCAGAGGCAGGGGCACGCCCCGCACCGCAGCACAAGCCACCGAATATAGGGACTTGTTCTCTGTTCCCCCTGGGATGTCTCTCGGCTCAGCCTGTTTCCCTGGACAATGCAATAAGGACCCCGCCATCTGCCTGCCTTGCTATTTTCAGACTTAATACTCAGGAGGCAGCCAGGAGCTTTCCATCCCACTCTCCATTTTGTTCTTTCTTATGCGGACGTGCCCCAGGCTCGTCACCCTCTCCTACCTGCCCACAGTCGACCCCTCGAGGGAAGGCATCCCCAACACCTGGGCACAGCCTGATCGCTGTTTGGGTTTGAATGCCCCACCTTTGTGGCAGCTGGGCATTGGGCCCATCCACAGGGTGCCCACCCGCTCTTGGCACAGCTCTGACCCCTGACACCCCGACTATCAAGGCATTTAGACTTTGGAGCCATGGTTGCATGCTCCTACAGCAGGGGCCTGGGTGGCATTTGAGGCAAAAAGCCATAAAGCCAAGGGCTGAACTTTTGTGGCCCTTCAGTCTCTTGTCATTTCCCTACTCTGTAAGAATTGTCTGGCTGAATGACACTGTGTGTGCCATTAGATCAAAGGTTACTCCGGAGAAGAATCTTTGCCATCGTTAAGTAAGAGACAGGCCAGCCAGGGCGCCCTGGGAACCTTTTCCTTGGGAGTTTAACCCCTCATCAGCCAAATTGTATAGAAGGCTGGAAGATGTTCCTCACAGGCCAGGGAAAGCCTCTTGCAGGGAAGCATCAAGACCACCAACCTCCCTGACTGCATGTCCCACCAGCCCTCAGGAGCACAACCTAAACCAGGGTAGAGAGAAGAAGGTGAGAAGGGGACAGGGCACTACTCTGGGGTGGTTGTCTGATTTGCAGGAACCCCCAGACCTTCCTTTCTTATTTGTAGGACAGAGGCCATGCTGTGTGGTTGTGAGGAAGGGAGAAGAGGGGCAGTGATGAACTGGGACATCTAGTTGGCTTCCTGTGGGCAACTCTGCTCCACAGTGGGGACAGGGAGGGAATAGAGCGATGATAACAGGTAGAGAATGATAGAAACTGAAAACCCTGGCTTTCCCACAATAGCCCTAATTGCATGCAACTGTAGTATTGTACAGTACGTAGTGAAATGTCATTTACTATGCATCCCATTGTATTTATACATCAGAAGAGAGAGACCTCATGCTATAATGACTTATACCACTCAACACATTTTTTCGGTATTTGTTTATGACTGTCTTATCCCCTAGACTCTGAGCTAGTGAAGATCACAAACTGTCCTATTCATCTTTGATTCCCAGCATTCAGCATGGTGCTGATATATACATGGTAGGCTCCCAATTAATTATTTATCGAATCGATAAACAAATAAATGGAAGGGCAAGGGAGAAGGAAAACAGATTAACATTTTTGTGCATCTATTCTGTACCAGGTAGTAGCATAGACATTTATTCATTCATGAATCTTATGCCAACCCCTGTTAACTAGATAGCCTCATCTTGTTACTCTCAGGAGGAAAATGAAGCTCCAAGACATTTAAGATGTTTGCCCAAATCATACGGGTATTTGAACCAGTAGCCTATTGCCTTCAAAGTCCTTTTTTATGTTGTCTGTCCAAGATAAAAATTGCAATGAATGTTTTTCTGAGTGTCAGTCCCCTCTTCTTTCAGTAAAAATATTCCATATTTTCTCTCAAGAGACACGCTTCTGTGATCTCACTCCATGTGCATGTGCTTTGGAAGGAATCGACTCAACTCCCAACCTCAGGGGTCTTGTGACTCAGGTGGATCTTTAGAACATGGCAGATCCAGACCCAGTGCTTTGTTCAGGATATTCACCTAATCCAACCATAACCAACAAAACACAATCAACCCTTAGCAAGTGAACCACGGGGAGAGGGGCTATTTGTTGATACTCAGTATTGTCTCCATCTTTCTTAGCTCTTTCCTGGTACATAGAACCAAAAGCCAGAAGATTCTCTTTCCCAGACTCCCTCGCCAGCCTGGTTTCTGGAAGAGTTCACCAATGAGAGTCACGTGTACAGGATATGGAAAGTGGAAGAAAAGAAAGCCATTTTTCCTCCAGCTGCATGGAGTTCCAGGCTTCCAGGCATCCCCTTATGAATCACTCATTCAGGTGCTAACAGCCCTGAGACCAGGAGTGACAGCTTCCCTGAGATTCCTGCATGCCAGATCTCCTGGGGGCTAGCAGCTATCTTTCTGACATTTGCTCCCCAGTCCTTCCAATGGTTGTATAAGTTTTACTCTCTATATTAAATGCATTGTTCCTCCATATACCTAAAGTGGTTTCTTGTTTCCTGACCAAACCTTCACTGATACATGCAGGGGTGCTCTCATGCTATCGCGGGGACTCCTAGCAGCAATGATGATTTTATCCTGGCCTCGCTGGGAGATGTCCTAGGAAACTTGAGAATGGAGCGCAGATTAGAGGGATGGAGGTGAAGTGAAACTTCGATGACATCATTTGAGCCCCTGAATCCAGCTTTGCCAGAAGCCAGTGCTAGCCCAGGGTTTCTCAGTGCCCAGTCTAACAAGATTCCCTTTGCAATTATTTAAGCCCATTTTCTCTTGCATTCGTCCAGCTAAAGATTCTGACCCTTCAGCCTTCTGGCAGATCCTTCAGCCTTCTTCTGTAGATGTCTGTTCCAGCTTCAAGCTGCCTGTTGAGCTCCTTCCTAGACCTGTGACCATGAAAAGCTTCTCCAAATTCCAAAGACCCAAGTGCAACAGTTCTTTACCTAGACTCCTGCAGGCCTCAAAACCCACCTCCTCAGTCCCCTCTTTTAGAACAAGAAGAGTGCCTGTGTGTCAGGATTTCAGAAGCAGCCAGATTTTTCTTTCCTTCCCTGCTATCCTTTCACCCTCCCCCTTCCCCAGCTCACTACCTCCTACTGCCCACTTCCACCCATCCGCATAGGTGGGATCTTAAGATTTGACAATTAGATATTCATAGTCTGTGCATGAACATAAGACCTCTGGCCACAATTAAAATGTACATCCCTTGGGAGAGGCAACACAAGCTCTAGTAATGGGGAGAACAAGAATTCTAGTCTTCCATGCCAAAGGTTTGACTCCTACCTCTGTTTAACTGCCTTGGGCTAATTTCTCAGAGCCTCAGTCTCTTCACTGGCACAGTAGTGGCTGTACGCTTCCCTCACAGGATCTTTGTGAGGGTTGAGTCAGGCATTGCCTTTGCTCACTGTGAGGTGACAGACGGAGTCACTGTGACATGGACTGAGGGCTTACTGTGTGCTAGACCATCAAACCCTTCCATGTGTTACGTCATTTTATCCTGGCCAGCCCCTACCCTAGGGTACTAGAATTGTCTGTATATAACAAATAAGGAGACCGCAGCTCCAACTGGTTGTACTACTTTATTAAATAGAAGGCGAGACAGTATTTGGACCCTGGCAGAATGACACAAAACCCACACTCCTAATCTTTACTTCATATGGTGTCCTGATCAAATATTTTACTGAAATATTTTTTGGTTTTTAGAAGGCAAAAAACAAGCGGTCTTTGGGAACCAGAAAAGGGGGCTTGGCTGGATGAGAGGGTGCTAAGAATCAAGGGCCAGGAAGGTAAGCTGCCTCAGGGCTACCTCCCACCCCACTCTTAACCAGCCCAATGGGCTCACACATTCCCTTTTAAATTTCAATTAAGTGAAAGTTTATTGAACAACTACTGCCCTAGATTTTTGCGGGAGACATACATATGGCCACGTAAAAGAAAAGAAAGTTTAATAATAGTGTTTTTAGAAGAAGGAAATGTGTCTACCACTTATGTTCAATGACTGGGCTGCTAATTTATTTGTGTGTGTGTGTGTGTGTGTGTGTGTGTGTGTGTGTGTACAATCTCGCACACACAATGTCATAAAGTACATATAATATACACAGACAACCCTCTGCTGTTATGCCCTGATTCTGAGGGGCAACACTCCAGAGCAGAAGGGGTCATGTGGGAAGAAGGAAGCCCTGAGGTGCTGTTGGCCTTGGGCCTGGGCAGGCCAGCCTCCGTGTCCTGCTCGTGGCCCAGCTTTCCCAGGGCAGGTCCAGAGCCAGCGCAGGAGGTTGAAAGGAAGTTGCTCCTTCAATTCATTTCTGGGCCAGTAATGGTTTCGGGTCTCTTCATTTACATTTGTAATTGACAGCTCCTTAGCAGCTCATTAAAAGTAGGTCTTTGTGACCAACAAAAAAGGAGGAATGAATCCCTGGGGCTGGGATTTGAGAACCTGTTTAAGAATCTCAAAAGACAGCAGACAGATTCCTGGGAACCAAGAACACAAGGAGTTTAGCAATCACCACTGGCAATGAACCTCAGCATTTCAGCACTCTGCAGTGAGCCTAGAACCTGTGTCTGCACCTGCTGTGGAGGCGGCAAAAGCAGGGACAATGGACTGAGGCACACAGGCTGGTGCTGCCACTCAGAGATCAGCTAGTGACTACTCCCCTACCTCATCCGGTCCTCAGGGCATCAACAAGCAGAGGCTGACCCCTTAAAGTACCTGAACCCCCATGCTGGGGAGGCTTTAATGGCAAGAGAAACCATGCATCCTATAACTGTTTATCAAGCACCAACTGTTTGTTAACCGTATCCCATATACTAGGTTGTTTTAATCCTTACAATGGAATTCTAACAGGATAATAATCTTCATTTATTTTACAAAAAAGGAATCTGTAGAACAAAAAGGCTTATTAATACATTAAAAGTCCCACAGGCCAGATCTTATGAGTCCGGTAACAATTTCCCCACAACAGCACAATGGACAACCCAAGGAAGAGGTGCCAAGTGTGAAAGGAGAATCATGGACAGCAAATTCTACAGGAATTCAGGGAGATAGAGGCCATCCTGAACCAGGGAAGCCAGGGTAGGCTTGCCAGGAGGGGTGGCCCTTGAGCTGGGTCTCAAAGGCTGAAGTTGGATTTAGAAAGACAGAAGGAGGGAGAAGGACCACGGGGTGAGGGTAGAAGGCAAAGCGTGGGCCAATCAGCCGTTCCATGCAAGAGGCCCCTGATTATCCTGGAGCAGGTAAAGACTGGCTCACCTGTAGCGCAGGATGTAGGCGGGTAAGAGCAGAAGGCGGGGCTCCAAAGGTGTGCTGGGGCCAGAGCCTGGACAGGAGCAAATGCCAGATTAAGGAATAAGGACCATGGCCTCTGGGAGTTGGGAGCCCTTGAAGATGCTTGAGAAAAAATACGGTGCTTCCGAAAGATGGCTCCCAGCAAGGAGGGGAATCTCCTGACCAGGGCTAGGCCTGGGCCTGGGGCCTCCCCTGGGCTGTTTCAACAACTTCACTCTGCTCTCAGACTCCTGCCAGCTTAGGCTTCCTTGTCTAGTGGTGCCCCCTCTACCTGCCACCCTGAGACAGGAGGGAAGGGGTTAGGGACAATCATTAAAAGAATGACACAGCCATTGAGTATACACGAAAACTGACTAAAACCAACTAGGCCCAAGGTGGCAGAAGACTTGACTTCCCATAGACCTTGAGCCTCATTATATGCTCATTTGTAATACATTAGCGTGCTGACACACCCACAGACCCCAGGACAGTTCCAAGGCTGACTATAAAAATCCAAAAAGAGGGTGGTGGCCCAGTTCCTGGAAATCCCTGCCCTTCCCTGAAATAGATGGAATAATCCTTCCACTCATTAGCCTATGAAATTACCCAGCCCATAAAAACTAACCACCTCATACTTCGGGGCCACTCTCGCCTTCTGAGATGGACCGCCTTCTGCCTATGGAGTGTGTATCTCTCCAAATAAACCTGCTTTCACTTTACTATGGCTCACACTTGAATTCTTTCCGCATGAAGCCAAGGACCCTCTGTGGGTGGCCTGTCCCAGGGACTCACCCGAGATCTGCGATGTGACCATCCTCTCGTGTCCCATTCTCCTGCAACAATCCTACCTCTCCTTTCAGACATGCAGTTTCCAGTATGGCACCCAGACATACCCACCCCATGCCAGGGTCTGGCTTTACATACCATGTACTATCCCAGATGTGTTTCTGTGCCCACCCCCGATGGAGCAGATTGCTAACTCCTCTCCCCATAAACACCACCCTCTTCCTCTAGGTTCTGGGTTCCCTCCCTTCAACCCTGGGCATCACCACCACTGAAGCTGGATCTTTCTTTCTTCCTCCACTAGAATTTGTGTGTGACTCTATTCACATTTCCTGACATATTTATTGGTTTAAGCTATTCTCTCATTTTTCATGTATATCTTCCCTCACCGAGTGATTATTAGCCCAGCGTGAGCAGGCACAGAGTCCTCCCTCTTCCCTGCTAAGCCTTTTCCAACACCCCCTTCCACGGGCATCTTTCCTTCCTCAGAACCCTCACCTGTCCTTCACACACTGAAGCCAGCTTGCACACTATTTGTTTCCTACTCATTCCTTCCCTCATATATTCAGTGGACCTGCATCTCACCATCTTGAGGAAATCACTGGACTACTCCAGACTACAGTTGTGTCCTGTGTAAGATTGGGGCGATAAGAACAAATCTGGCAGGGAATTGTATAGACATTAAGTAAGATAATGTTTGGAAACACACCTAGCACAGTCCCAGGGGTCTGGAGACAACAGACAAGTGTCCAATGATTCTGAATTAGTGATTTTACCTAACTAGCATTCTTTGAGAATCGACAAGGCAGACAGACTCATAAACCCTCATCGTGTAACCAAGCAGGACTCTATGGATCCTTCCCAGGATAGACCCCTCCCCCATATCCTCTGCCGTAGCTCTTCTCTGAAGTACATAGATAACAGTATCTGATGCACATTTCCTGAGTTGTTTTACAGATGCTAAAACCACCACCAAATGGAAGAAATTAACTACTTGATGATCATGAGCATGTAGCACCCAGACCTACTGGCGCCTATGGATTAATAATGTTAAACCCTGTCACATCGCTGTTACCTCACCATCAACCAATCAGAGAATTGTGCATGAGCTGATCATATAACCTGGGATACCCCTCCCTCACCAGGCCTTCAAAAATGCTTTTCTGAAACCCACTGGAGAGTACAGGCTGTTTTTTGAGCACTAGTAGTCCTGAATTCCTTGCTTGGTTCCCCACAGTAAACACTGCACTTTCCTTCACCACAATCCGGTATCAGTAGACTGGCTTTACTGCACACAGGCCAGCAGGGCTGAATTTGGTTTGGTGACAATCACGTCCACTCTTCCTTTTGTTCCCTTTACCCCCTCATTCCCTTTTTTGCCTGCTGGACCTAGCACATTTTTGCATACAGGGTAAGCTTCAGTAGACGTCTGCCAACTTCATGGAAGTGAATTTGCATTCTCAAGACAGCTCCCAGGACACTCGGTTTATGTTAGCATCAATAACGGCAGGGGAGGCACTGGAAGTCCTGACCCAGTTATCTCTCTCTATGGTCATTCCCACTCCCTGACTGACTTGTAATTACAAGATAGGCAGTGGCCACAGGCAGATGGTGACAGATCAGCTTGGTTGGATCCTTGCTAGCATTGTCAGCCTCAGTGGCCTGGAGCCAGCAGGAATGTCCCAACTCTTCAGCGTGGCAGTAGTGTTGACACTCAGGTTCCTACCAAACATCAGCTCATCAGGTAGCCTCACTACCAGCCCTAATCCTTCTCCTATGGCCTGCACAAGTCTAGCAAGCTGGGGTCCATCTCCCTGCCTCTGCAAAAAGCTGGTTGTGTCCAAGTCACTTAGGGGCCTTAGCCAGGTAATTGGTTCCAGAAGCCCAACCCAAGAATCTAAAATTAATTCTGGTGGTGTTGTGTCAGGAGGTGGAGAAGACAGCACAGAACTGTGATAACAACACCTGAGCTCCAGGCCGTGTTCTGCTGATAACCAGCTGAGCAACTGCAAACAAATTACCTCCCTTACCAGACCTCCCTCTTCTCCTCAAGCTGCAGGGTTGTACCAACTGCCTGTGACCTATCTTCCAAGTTCAAAGGTGAGTGATGTCAGTGTCCCAAGATCAAAAAGACCTCTTCTCAACCAGCTGCCAGCCAAAAATTCTTCCTCCATAAATAACCTCAACACTTTGTCTTGAAAATTCAACTCACTCTTTTTCTGTTAATCTCTAGGTTAGAGGCAAATTGTCATCACGTTTTGCTCTTATTCCAGTGTTCTTAGCAAGAGTGGGCATAGGGAACTTGTGCTGGGCCAGAAAGAGAAAGAGAAGGAAGCTTAATATGGCTGGTTCTTTTCATCCTTCAGAACTCAGATTCAATGTCATCTCTTCAGAAGGTCAGTTTTTACCTTTCCTGACCATCCAATCCAAATCCACCCCCACCCACCATCATCTACACTCATTATTCTCTATTACTGCATCATTCATACTCTATTTCATCTATGGCAGTTACCACTATGTATAATTTATTAATGATTTATTTCTTCACTTATGTTTTGTCTCCATATTCATTTCCTATTGATGCTATAATAAATTACCACAAATTTAGTGGCTTAAAACAACACAAATCTATTATCATAGACTACTGGAGGTCAGAAGTCCAAAACCAGCTTCACCAAGATGAAATCAAGGTGTTGGCAGGCCTGGGTCCCTTCTGGAAACTCTAAGGATTAATTCATTTCATTTCCTTTATATAGAAACCACTTGCATTCCTTGGCTTATGGCCCCTTCCTCCATCTTCAGGCCTGCAATGTAGCATCCTTAAATCTCTCTCTGACTGTGACCCTTGCTTCTGTTGTTACATCTCCTTCTCTAATTCTGACTCTCTTGCCTCCACAAGTACCTTTGTAATTACATCCATTAATTAAAATCAACTCAGAACTGGCATACATGTTAGAATTAGGATACAAGGATATTAAGAGTGTTATTATAACTGTATTTCACATGTTGTGAAACTAAACAGAGATGTGGAAGATACAAAAAATAATCCCAACTGAACTTCTAGACATAAAAAATCCAGTAAGTAAAATAAAAAATACACTATATAGGATTAGCGGCAGATTAGACATTGAAGAAGAAAATAATAGTGAGCTTGAAGACATAGCAATATAAACAAACAAAAATAAAACACGGAGAGAAAAGACAATTTTAAAAATAAACTGAACATCAGTAAGCTATAGGACAATTTCAAACACCCTAATATATTTGTAATTAGAGTCTCCAAAGGAGGATTGGCAGAGAAAATATTTGAATAATAGTCAATAGTTTTCAAAATTTGATGAAAACTACAAATTGACAGATTCAAGAAACTCAATGAATCCTCAACACAAGAAACATGAAGAAAACTACAGCAAGCCTCACCATAATCAAATTGCTCAAACTATTAACAGTAGCTAGGGGAAAAAAAAAAAGACATGTTATATACAAAGGAACAAAGATAAGGATGACAGTACATTTCTTGTGAGAAACAAGGCAAGTGAGAAGACTGTAGAGCAACATCATTAAAGTACTAAAAGAAAAAAATGGGCAACTTAGAATTCTATACCCAGCAAAAATACTTTCAAAAAACAAAGACAATATAAAGGATTTTCAGATGTAAAACAGGTAAATTAATTCATCATCAGCTGACCACACTATAATAAATGTTAAAGAATATTCTTTAGGCAGAAGGAAAATGAGAGCTTTACCCACCACCAGTCCCTCCCATCAGGAAACTTTTACAAGCCTCTTAGACAGCCTCATCCACCAGAGGGCAGATGTCAGAAGCAAGAACTACAATCCTGCAGCCTGTGGAACAAAAACCACATTGATAGAAAGATAGACAAGATGAAAAGGCAGAGGGCTATGTACCAGATGAAGGAACAAGATAAAACCCCAGAAAAACAACTAAATGAAGTGGAGATACGTAACCTTTCAGAAACAGAATTCAGAATAATGATAGCGAGGATGATCCAGGACCTTGGAAAAGGAATGGAGGCAAAGATCGAGAAGATGCCAGAAATGCTTAATAAAGACCTAGAAGAATTAAAGAACAAACAAACAGAGATGAACAATACAATAACTGAAATGAAAACTACACTAGAAGTAATCAGTAGCAGAATAACTGAGGCAGAAGAACAGAAAAATGACCTGGAAGACAGAATGGTGGAATTCACTGCTGTGGACCAGAATAAAGAAAAAAGAATGAAAAGAAATGAAGACAGCCTAAGAGACCTCTGGGACAACATTAAACACAACAACATTCACATTATAGGGGTCCCAGAAGGAGAAGAGAGAGAGAAAGGACCCGAGAGAGAAAATACTTGAAGAGATTATAGATGACAACTTCCCTAACATGGGAAAGGAAAGAGACACCCAAGTCCAGGAAGTACAGGGAGTTCCAGCGAGGAGAAACCCAAGGAGAAACACGCTGAGACACATAGTAATGAAAGTGGCAAAAATTAAAGACAAAGCAAAATTATTGAAAGCAGCAAGGGAAAAACAACAAATAACATACAAGGGAACTCCAATAAAGTTAACAGCTGATTTCTCAGCAGAAACTCTACAAGCCAGAAGGGAGTGGTATGATATACTTAAAGTGATGAAAGGGAAAAACCTACAACCAAGATTACTCTACCCGGAAAGATCTCATTCAGATTCAATGGAAAAACCAAAAGCTTTACACACAAGCAAAAGCTAAGAGAACTCAGCACCACCAAACCAGCTCCACAACAAATGTTAAAGGAACTTCTCTAAGTGGGAAACACAAGAGAAGAAAAGGACCTACAAAAACAAAACAATTAAGAAAATGGTCATAGGAACATACATATTGATAATTACCTTAAACGTAAATGGATTAAATGCTCCAACCAAAAGACACAGGCTTGCTGAATGGATACAAAAACAAGACCCATCTATATGCTGTCTACAAGAGACCCACTTCAGACATAGGGACACATACAGACTGAAAGTGAGGGGATGGAAAAAGATATTCCATGCAAAGGGAAATCAAAAGAAAGCTGGAGTAGCAATACTCATATCAGATAAAATAGACTTTAAAATAAAGACTGTTACAAGAGATAAGGAAGGACACTACATAATGATCAAGAGATCAAACCAAGAAGAAGATATAACAATTATAAATATATATGCACGCAACATAGGAACACCTCAATACATAAGGCAACTGCTAACAGCTATAAAATAGGAAATCGACAGTAACACAATAATAGTGGGGGACTTTAACACCTCACTTACAGCAATGGACAGATCATCCAAAATGAAAACAAATAAGGAAAGAGAAGCTTTAAATGACACAATAGACCAGATAGATTTAATTGATATTTATAGGACATTCCATCCAAAAACAGCCGATTACACTTTCTTCTCAAGTGCGCACAGAACATTCTCCAGGATAGATCACATCTTCGGTCACAAATCAGGCCACAGTAAACTTAAGAAAATTGAAATCATATCAAGCATCTTTTCTGACCACAACGCTATGAGACTGAAATGAATTACAGGGAAATAAATGTAAAAAACACAAACACATGGAGGCTAAACAATACATTACCAAATAACTAAGAGATCACAGAAAATCAAAGAGGAAATCAAAAAATACCTAGAGACAAATGACAATGAAAACACGATGATCCAAAACCTATGGAGTGCAGCAAAAGCAGTTCTAAGAGGGAAGTTTATAGCTATACAAGCCTACCTCAAGAAACAAGAAAAATCTCAAATAAACAATCTAACCTTATGCCTAAAGGAACTAGAGAAAGAAGAACAAACAAAACCCAAAGTTAGCAGAAGGAAAGATATCATAAAGATCAGAGCAGAAATAAATGAAATAAAAACAAAGAAAACAATAGCAAAGATCAATAAAACTAAAAGCTGCTTCTTTGGGAAGATAAATAAAATTGATAAACCATTACCGGACTCTTCAAGAAAAAGAGAAACAGGACTCAAATCAATAAAATTAGAAATGAAAAAGGAGAAGTTACAACAGACACTCCAGAGAAACAAAGCATCCTAAGGGACTACTACAAGCAAATCTATGCCAATAAAGTGGACAACCTGGAAGAAATGGACAAATTCTTAGAAAGGTATACCTTCTAAGACTGAACCAGGAAGAAATAGAAAATATGAACAGACCAATCACAAGTAATGAAATTGAAACTGTGATTAAAAATCTTCCAACAAACAAAAGTCCAGGACCAGATGGCTTCACAGGTGAATTCTATCAAACATTTAGAAAAGAGTTAACACCCATCCTTCCTAAACTCTTCTAAAAAATTGCAGAGGAAGGAACACTCCCAAACTCATTCTATGAGGCCACCATCACCCTGATACCAAAACCAGACAAAGCTACTACAGAAAAAGAAAGTTACAGACCAATATCACTGATGAATATAGATGCAGAAATCCTCAAGAAAATACTAGCAGACAGAATCCAACAACACATTAAAAGCATCACACACCATGATCAAGTGGGATTTCTCCCAGGGATGCAAGGATTCTTCAGTATATGTAAATCAATCAATGTGATAAACCATATTAACAAATTGAAGAATAAAAACCATACGATCATCTCAATAGATGCAGAAAAATCTTTTGACAAAATTCAACACCCATTTATGATAAGAACTCTCCAGAAAGTGGGCATAGAGGGAAACTACCTCAACATAATAAAGGCCATATATGACAAACCCACAGCAAACATCATTCTCAATGGTGAAAAACTGAAAGCATTTCCTCTAAGATCAGGAACAAGACAAGGATGTCCACTCTCACCACTGTTATTCAACATAGTTTTGGAAGTCCTAGCCACAGAAATCAGAGAAGAAAAAGAAATAAAATGAATACAAATTGGAAAGGAAGAAGTAACACTGTCACTGTTTGCAGATGACATGATACTATACATAGAGAATCCTAAAGATGCCACCAGAAAACTACTAGAGCTAATGAATGAATTTGGTAAAGTTGCAGGATACAAAATTAATGCACAGAAATCTCTTGCATTCCTATACACTAAAGATGAAAAATCTGAAAGAAAAATTAAGGAAACACTCCCATTTACCACTGCAACAAAACGAATAAAATACCTAGGAATAAACCTACCTAGGGAGACAAAAGACGTGTATGCAGAAAACTATAAGACACTGACGAAAGAAATTAAAGATATACCAACAGATGGAGAGATATACCATGTTCTTGGATTGGAAGAATCAATATTGTGAAAATGACTATACGACCCAAAGCAATCTACAGACTCAATGCAATCCCTATCAAATTACCAATGGCATTTTTTACGGAACTAGAACAAAAAATCTTAAAATTTCTATGGAGACTCCAAAGACCCCAAAAAGCCAAAACAGTCTTCAGGGAAGAAAGAGAGCTGGAGGAATCAGACTCCCTGACTTCAGACTACACTACAAAGCTACAATAATCAAGTTAATATGGTACTGGCACAAAAACAGAAATGTAGATCAATGGAACAAGATAAAAAGCTCAGAGATAAACCCACAAACCTATGGTCAACTAATCTATGACAAAGGAGGCAAGGATATACAATGGAGAAAAGACAGTCTCTTCAATAGTGGAGCTGGGAAAACTGGACAGCTACATGTAAAAGAATGAAATTACAACACTCCCTAACACCATACACAAAAATAAAATCAGAATGGATTCGAGACCTAAATATAAGACCGGACACTATAAAACTCTTAGAGGAAAACACTCTTTGACATAAATCACAGCAAGATCTTTTTTGATACACCTCCTAGAGTAATGGAAATAAATACAAAATAAACAAATGGGACCTAATGAAACTTCAAAGCTTTTGCACAGCAAAGGAAACCATAAACAAGACGAAAAGACAACCCTCAGAATGGGAGAAAATATTTGCAAACAAATCAATGGACAAAAGATTAATCTCCAAAATATATAAACAGCTCCTGCAGCTCAATATTAAAGAAACAAACAAACCAATCCCAAAATGAGCAGAAGACCTAAATAGACATTTCTCCAAAGAAGACATACAGATGGCCAAGAGGCATATGAAAAACTGCTCAACATCACTAATAATTAGAGAAATGCAAATCAAAACTACAATGAGGTATCACCTCACACAGTTAGAATGGCCATCATCAAAAAATCTATAAACAAAAAATGCTGGAGAGGGTATGGAGAAAAGTGAACCCTCTTGCACTGTTGGTGGGAATGTAAATTGATACAGCCACTATGGAGAACAGTATGGAGGTTCCTTAAAAAACTAAAAATATAATTACCATATGATCCAGCAATCCCGCTACTGGGCATATACCCAGAGAAAACCATAATTCAAAAAGACACATGTGGGCTTCCCTGGTGGCGCAGTGGTTGAGGGTCCGCCTGCCGATGCAGGGGACACGGGTTCGTGCCCCGGTCCGGGAAGATCCCACATGCCGTGGAGCGGCTGGGCCCGTGAGCCATGGCCGCTAAGCCTGTGTGTCCGGAGCCTGTGCTCCGCAACGGGAGAGGCTGCAACAGTGAGAGGCCCGCGTACCGCAAAAAAAAAAAAAAAAAAAAAAAAGACACATGTACCCCAATGTTCATTGCAGCACTCTTTACAATAGCCAGGTCATGGAAGCAACCTAAATGCCCATAGACAGATGAATGGATAAAGAAGATGTGGTACATATATACAATGGAATATTACTCAGCCATAAAAAGGAACGAAACTGGGTCATTTGTAGAGATGTGGATTTATCTAGAGACTGTCATACAGAGTGAAGTAAGTCAGAAAGAGAAAAATAAATATCGTATATTAACGCATATAAGTGGAACCTAGAAAAATGGCACAGATGAACCGGTTTGCAGGGCAGAAATTGAGACACAGATGTAGAGAACAAAAGTATGGACTCCAAGGGGGGAAAGTGGCAGAGGATGAGGGGTGGGGGAGGTGATGAATTGGGCGATTGGGATTGACATGTATACACTGATGTGTATAAAATTGATGACTAATAAGGACCTGCTGTATAAAAAAAATAAATAAAATTAAATTAAAAAAACAACAAGCGAACAATTAATTCTAACACTTTGTAAAAGCAGAACAACATGGATATGGAAAAATATAAAGGGCCTTTTTATTTACACAGGAGTCAGAGATAGTCCAAACTAGACAAATTGTAGTATATTATACCAACTCAATCTTTATGCTTGACAAAGAATAAATATTGTTGGTTAAGATTCTTGGAAACCAATGCTTTGACTTTATCAGTTAGTATATTTTAAATTACTTAAATATTTAAGAGAAATATTAAACTGGATGAATTCAAAAAAAAAAAGAAGGAAAATGATACCAGATGGAAATATGGATCTGCACAAGAGAACGAAGAAGATGAGGACTGATAACTATATGGGTAAATATGTGTTTTTCTTCAGTGTTTAAATACATTTAGAAAATAATTGATTAAATAAAAATAATAGCAATTTAGTATGAGATTTATAAAATAGATAAACTGTGTGACGGTAATAGCACAAAAAGTGAGAGGGGAGAAATGGAAGTATACTATTGGTAGATTCTTATAATACATATTAAATAGGATAATATTATTGGAAATTAAACTGTGGTGGGGAAAAGATATTGTAAACCCTAAAGTAACCAATAAAAAAAATTAAGTTAAAGCTAATGACACAAGGGAGATAAAATTAAATTTTTAAATATATTTAATTTATCTAAAAGAAGAGAAATATAGGTGGAAGAAATAGAAAATAAAGAGCAATATGATAAATTTAAACCTAACCATATCAATAATCACTTCAAATTAACTTTACTTACTTCCATTATCAAACTGGATAAAAAATATAAGATCCAACTATATATTTCCAACAAGAAAAGTATGTCAAATATAAAGATACAAAGAGGGTACAAATAAAAGGATGGAGAAAGATATAGCATGCTAACACTAATCAAAAGAAAGCTGGAAACAGATTTATACTCCTAGGAGTATAGGATAGATGCACTTTTCCCTGTCCTTCCTACTAAATACAATTGAATATTCTGGACATTGCATATAAAACATGACAACTCAAAAAGGTGGAGAGAGGAAGTCATATCAGCTAGGGAACTCAAGATGCCAGAAATAATATGGTGGTATTTTCCTGGGATTTCTTTTTGCCTCATGATCCCAGAAGAATATATGAAGACGCCAGCAACCCAGAAATGCCAATGAGCACAGATCAAACAAAAAAGCCTGTTTTTTCTAGCCAAAGACCAAGAAAGGAGCATCTTGCAAGACAGAAAACGTTTAGACAATAACCTCTCTACCCCAGCCAAATAACACAGCAAAAAATATGGACTCACTCCAACCCATGCTACTAAAGCCTGAGTAGGGAGCCTAGATTCCACCCCCATGAGGCTATAACAAGGCTCCTTAACATCCCCACCAGTGTGGTGTCAGAGAAGGACAAGTAGAAGTCAGGGTTTTCCTTCCCACCTGGTTTAAATCCACTGCCTCCAGCCCCCATGATGTCAGTACAGACTACATAGGGATTCAGAACTTCCCCCCCAACTTGACAGTAATGAGGAAACCCTTCCCCTCCGCCCTGGGGAATAGTCAAAGGAAACCTAGTCAGGACTTTCACTATCACCAAGTGGTAAAGACGCCACTCCCACCATGACATCAGTGGAGACCACCTGTGATCTGGACCTCTCATGGTGGCCCAGTAGTAATGAAGAGTCTCTCTCCTTGCATGTCAATGGAGGTTGAATGGAGAACCTGAACTTCTACATGCCAGTATCAAGACAGTAACACCACCAGCCCACCCCCATGGAGCAGTGTCTGAGAGAGGTAGTTAAAACAGAAAGTGTAAATAAGATCCAGAGTCTCAAAACATATTATTAAAATTTCCAAAGTTCAATCAAAAAATATTCATCATACCAAGAACTAGGAAGATCTCTCTCAAACTGAATTTAAAAAGATAATCAATAGATACCAATACTGAAATAACAGAGATGTTAGAATTATTGATAAATATTTGAAAGCAGCCATGGCAAAAATTCTTCAATGAGCAATTATGAACATGCTTGAATCAAATGAAAAAAACAGAAAGCCTCAGCAAAGATATAGAAAGTTTCAGCAAAAAGAATAGAAGGTATAAAGAATAAGCAAATTGACATTTTTGAACAGAAAAACACAAAAACCAAAATAAAGGCTCAGTGAATGAACTCAACAGCAGAATAGAAGAGAGAGAAAAGAGATCAATAAACTGGAAGATAGAACAAAAGAAATGACTCATTCTGAACCACTGAGAGAATATCAACTGAAAGAAAAGGGGAGAAGAAAAAGAAGAAACAACAGAGCCTCAGAAATCTGAGAGGTAATAACAAAAGCCTTAACATTTGTGTTATCAGAGTCCCAGAAGAAAAGAAAGAGGGTGGGGTTGAGAAACTACTCCAAGAAATAGTGACTGAAAACTTACCAAATTTGTCAAAAGATATAAACCTATAGGCTCAAAGAGCTAAGAAAATCCCAAACAGGAAAAACCCAAAGAAATCCATGATAAACATTATAATTAAACTCCTGAAAAATAAAGACAAAGAAAAGTTCTTGAAAGCAGCCAGAGGAGTAAAGAATTCAAATTATAGTGTATTTCTCATCACAAACCATAGAGGCCAGAAGGCAGTGGTACATTATTTTTCAAGTGTTGAGAGAAAAGAACTGTCAATCCAGAAATTTATTGCCCAGCAGTATATATCCTATATCTGGCAAAAACTATCCTTTAGTCATGAAAGGGAAATAAAGATATTCCCAAAATAAAGAAAACTAAAAAAATTTTTGTCAGAAGACCTAACCTAAAAGAGTGGCTAAAGGAAGTTCACTACACAGAAAGTGAACCATGCAAAAGAAATGTTGGAGCATCAGGAAGGAAGAAAGAACATGGTAAGCAAAAATATGCGTAAATTCAATAGGTTTTCCTTCCCTTAAATGTTCTAAGTTATGGTTGGCAGTTGAAGCAAAAAGTATAACATTGTCTGATTTTGTCCTAAATGCATGCAGAGGAACTATTTAAGACAAGTATCTTACAAATAGGGGAAAGTAAAAGAATGTAAAGGAAGGTAAGTTTTCTATATTTCATTCAAACTGGTAAAATAATGACGTCATAGTCTGTGGTAAGTTATGTATATATAATACCTAGAGCAATCACTAAAAATGCTACAGAAAGAGATATATTGAAATACACTATTAGTAAATCAAAATGAACTTTAAAAAATATTTTTAAAAGTTCAAGTAGCACAGCTGAAAGCAGAGAAAGGAAAACAGAGACAGAAACAAAAAAAAGAGACCAAACAGAAAATAAGAAATTAAGTAACAGACTTAAGCCCTGACATATCAATAATCATGTTAAATGTAAGTGGTATAAATATATCAATTAAACGAGTGGATTAAAAGACTGACCAACCTATATTCTGTGTACAGGAAATTCACATTCAATATAATGATATAGGCAGGTTGAAAGTAAAAGGATGAAAAAATTACATATAATGCAAACATTAATCTAGGCAAAGCAAGAATAACTATATTAATATCAGATAGAGTAGATTTCAGAGTAAAGAAAATTACCAGAGATAGCAAGAGATACTATGTAATGATAGAACAGTCAATCTAATAAGAAGACATAGCAATCCTAAAAGGTTATGACCCAAACAAACAGGGCTGAAAAATACATGAAGCTAAACTGGTAGTACTGAAAGGAGAAATAGAAAAAACACAATTATAACTGAGGACTTCAACACTGTACTCTCAGCAGATGATAAAACATCTAGATAGAAAACCAGCAAGGATATTGAAGAACTCAACAACACCATCAAACAAAAGAATCTAACAGACATTTATAGAACACTCCACTCAACAATAATAGAATACACATTCTTTTCAAGAGCCCTGGAACATATACCAAATAGACCATGTCCTTGGACATAAAACAAACCTCAACAAGTTTAAAATAATTGAAATTATACAAACTGTGTCTCTAACCACAGTGGAATAAAAAAAAATCAATCAAAATCAATAAGAGAAATATAACAGAAACATCTCTACACATTTGGAAACCAAACAAGACATTTCTAAATAACCCATGGGAAGCCTCAGGGGAAATCTATAAATAGTATAGAGAATGGAGGGAAAATTAAAATACAACAAATCAAACTTTGTGGGACAAAGCTAAAGCAAATTTATAGCTCTAAATGCATACATTAGAAAAGAGGAAAAGTCTCAAATTAATAATCTAAATTTCCACTATAATAATCTAGAGAAAAAGAGCAAATTAAACTCAAAGAAAGGAGAAAGAAGGAAATAATAAAGATAAGAGCAAAAATCAATGAAATTGAAAACAGAATAATAAAACAAAGAGCTGATTCTTTGAAAAGATCAATATAATTGACAAATCCTTAGAAAGACTGACAAAAGAAAAAAGAGAGAGAGAAGGCACAAATTACACAAATATAAGGAATGAAACAGGGGATATCATTATACACCCTACAGACATTAAAAGTATAACTGTACATAAATGTTTATAGAAACCTTGCACAATGGCCCAGAACTGGAAACAACCAAGATGTCCTTCAGTACATGAATGGTTAAACAAACTGATTCATCCATACCTTGGAATACTACTTAGCAATAAAAAGGAACAAATCTCTTCTTACACACAACAGTCTACATGCACTTCCAGAGAATTATGGTGAATGAGAAAATCCAATCCCCCCCAAAATCCCATACACATTGCATGATTCCATTCATATAACACTTTTGAAATGACAAAATTATAGGAATTGAGAACAGATTGGTGGTTGCCAAAAGTTAAGGAGAAAGTGTCAATGGGGGGAAGTGGGGATGGCTATAAGAGGGTAACATGTGGGATCTTCGTGGTGATAGAAATGTTCTACATCTTGTGTCAGTGTACATATCTTGGTGGTGATAGTGTACTAAAAGTTTTCAAGATGTTAGGGAAACTGGTTAAAGGATATATAAACTCTCTCTATACTATTTCTTACAACTGCATGCAATCTACAATTATCTCAAAATAAAAATATTAATTAGCCTCAATGAGAAGACCACATATTGTCCAATTCTATTTATATGAAATATTCAGAATAAGGAAATCTGTAAAAAGTGAAAATGGTCGCCTATGGCTAAGGGAGGAAAATGGAATGAGGGTAACTGCTAATGTGTATGAGGTTTCTTTTGGTTAATAACATGTTCTAAAATTAGATTGTGGTGATGGTAAATCTGTAAATATACGAAAAACCATTGAATTGTACACTTGACATGGGTAAATTTATGTTGTTTAACTTATATCTCAATAAAGCTATAAAAAAGAAAGAAAGAAAGCTTGAGTGGCTACATTAATGTCAGACAAAGTGGATTTCAGTTCAAAGAATATTACTAGATATATTTTAAGTTATTTCATAATGGAAAAGGAGTCAATTCGTCAAGAGCACATAATAATCCAAAACATTTATATACTTAATAACAGAGCTTCAAATGACATGAAGCAAAAACTGATAGTGAGAGAGTGGCATGGACATATATACACTACCAAATGTAAAATAGATAGCTAGTGGGAAGCAGTCACATAGCACAGGGAGATCAGCTCAGTGCTTTGTGACCACATAGAGGGGTGGGATAGGGAGGGTGGGAGGGAGACGCAAGAGGGAGGGGATATGGGGATATATGTATATGTATAACTGATTCACTTTGTTATAAAGCAGAAACTAACACACCATTGTAAAGCAATTATACTCCAATAAAGATGTTAAAAAAAAAAGGACAACAACAAAAATAAACTGATAGAACTTCAAGAAGAAATGGGGCAAATCCACAATTATAGTCAGACACTAAAAAACTCCTTTCTCATAATTGATAGAACAAGTAGACAGAAAATTATTAAAGAGATAGAAGATTTGAACAGCACCATCAAACAAATTGACCTAATTGACACCATAGAACACTTCACCCAACAACAGCACAATGCAATTTTTTTCAACTGCACAAAGAACATTTCACAAGATGGAATGCATTCCATACCACACATAAATGTAAAGACGTCAAGCTATACTAAATATGTTTCCTCAATTTAATTGGATTAAGTTAGAGATTAATGACAAAAATATCTCTGGAAAATTCCCAAATATTTGGAAACAAAATAACACACTTTTAAATAACCTGTGAGTCAGAGAAGAAATAAGAAAGGAAATTAGAAAGTATTTTCAACTGAGTAAATATGAAACACAATCTAGTCAAAATTGTGGGAAGCCACAAAGAAGTACTGGGCTGGTGAGATGCAGGGATTTAGAATACTAAATGCCTATATTAGAAAAGAAGGAACAGGAAAGTATCAAATCAAAGACCTAAGCTTTCACCTTAAAAAGCTTGAAAACAAAGAGTAAATTAAACCCAAAGTAAGCAAAGAGTTCTGATGCTAATAAAGATTAGAGTAGAAATCAATGAAACAGAAAACAAAACAGAAAAATCAATGAAACCAAAAGTTGTTTTTTTGAGAGTATCAACAAAATTGATGAAGCTTTAGCCAGGCTGATCACTAAAAATGGGGCAAAGACACAAATTACAAATATAAATAATGAGAGACATGGCAACTGTACAGATTACACATATATTAAAGAATAAGCAAATATTATAAACAACTGTAGGTCAATAGATCCATCTTAGAAAAAAATCAATACACTGAAAGATACAAATTACCAACTCTCACTAAAGAAGAAATAGATAACCTGAATAGACTTATAGCTATTAAAGGAATTGAATTTGAAGTTAAAATCTTCTGATAAGTAAAACTTCAGGCCCAGATAGGTTCATTGGTGAATTCTACCAAATATGTACAGAAAAGTAATACCAATTCTACACAAAGTCTTCTAGATAACTGAAGAGGAGGCAAAATACTTCCCAAATCATTCTATGAGGCCAGTGTTACCCAGATATCAAAATCACACAAAGATATTTTAAGAAAAGAAAGCTACAGATTAATATCATAGATGAAAAACTTCTGAACAAAATTTAAGTTGAATCCCACAATATACAAAAAAGGTAATAATCATGACTAAGTGGATTTAACACTGGTATGTAAAGCTAGCTTAACATTAAAAATGTATCTATGTAATTCACAATAGGAGCAAATTAAAAAAAAAGAAAAGCCATATGATATTATCAATACATGCAGGTAAATCATCTGACAAAATCCAACATCCACATAAGAGAGAAATTCACAATTTAGTGGGAATAGAGGGGAACTTCCTCAACTTGATAAAGGGCACCTATAAAAAAGATTAATGCTCACAGACACACCAAGACCAAGAACAACACAAGGATGTCCTCCAGCACAACATTATATTCAAAGTTGTGCTGGAGGTTCTAGCCAGTGCAATAAGAAAAGAAAAAGAAATGAAAAGAATCAAGATTAGAAAAGAAGAAGAACAGTCATTATTCACAGACGACATTATTGTCTATGAAAAAAATTCTGTGGAACCCACTAAAAGCTACTAGATCTAATAAATGAGTTTATCAAGGTTGAATTATAGAAAATCAATAGACAAATATCAATTGTTTTTATAAACTAACAATGAATAATCAAAATAGAAATTAAGAAAGCACAATATCATTTTTAATAGTATCAAAATACTTAGGGATAAATGTGCAAAAGTTGTAAAAGATAGGTGTACCAAAAAACATAAAACATTGCTGAAAGAAAATTTTAAATACCTAAATAAATGGAGATATATACTGTGTTCATGGATTGGAAGAGTCACTATTATTAAAATGTCAGTTCTATCCAAATTCATCAATAGATTCAGTGCAAACCCAATCAACATCCCGACATACATTTTAGTAGACATTGACAAACTGATTCTAAAATTTGTATGGAAATGCAAAGAACCTGGAATAGCCAAAACAACTTTGAAGAAGAAGCACAAAGTTGGAGGATCAACACTACCTGATTTCAAGAGTTATTATAAAGTTGCAGTAATCAACTTTGTGTGGTAATGATGTAAAAACTAAAATTAAAAAAAAAATCAATGTAACAGAATAGAGTACAGAAATAGACCCAAACATACATATTTTTAATTTATGTTTTTAATGGAAGTAAGTCAGAAAGAGAAAGACAAGTACCATATGATATCAACTATATGTGGACTCTAAAATATAGCACAAATGAACCTATCTACAGAGCAGAAACAGACTCACAAACACAGGGAACAGACCTGTGGTTGCCAAGGGGGAAGAGGTTGGGGGAGGAATGGACTAGGAGTTTGGGATTAGCAGATGCAAACTATTACACATAGAATGGATAACCAACAAGGTCCTACTATACAGCACAGGGAACTATATTCAATATCCTGGGATAAACCATAATGGAAAAGAATATAAAAAAGGATTGTATATATGTGTATAACTGAGTCACTTCCCTGTACAGCAGAAATTAACCCAAATATGTATAGATAACTGATTTTTGACAAATTTGTAAAGGCCATTCAGCGGAGAAAGCATATTTTCAACTAATAGTACTTAGAACAATTGGATATCCACACGAAAAACAGGAACTTTGATCCATTCCTTATACCACATACAAAAATTAACTCTAGTGCTTCCCTGGTGGCGCAGTGGTTGAGAGTCCGGCTGCGGATGCAGGGGACGCGGGTTCGTGCCCCGGTCCGGGAGGATCCCACATGCCGCGGAGCGGCTGGGCCCATGAGCCATGTCCGCTGAGCCTGCGCGTCCGGAGCCAGTGCTCCTCAACGGGGGAGGCCACAGCAGTGAGAGGCCCGCGTACCACAAAAAAGAAAAAAACTTAACTCTAAAATGAACATAGACACAAATGTAAAACTTTAAAAATCCTAGAAGAAAATTTTTATGACCTTGGGTTCAGCAAAGATTTCTTAGATACAACTGCATAAAAGAACAAATTGGGGGGCTTCCCTGGCGGCACAGTGGTTAAGAATCCACCTGCCAATGCAGGGGACACGGGTTCGATCTGTGATGATCCCACATGCCGCGGAGCAGCTAAGCCCGTGCGCCACAACTACTGAGCCTGTGCTCTAGAACCCAAAAGCCACAACTACTGAAGCCTGCATGCTTAGAGCCTGTGCTCCGCAGCAAAGAAGCCACTACAATGAGCAGCCCGTGCACCACAAGGAAGAGTAGCCCCTGCTCGCTGCAACTAAAGAAAGCCTGCGCACAGCAACAAAGCAGCCAAAAAAAAAGAACAAATTGGTAAATTGGACTTCATCAAAATTAAAAACTGCTCTTCAAAGACGCTGTTAGGAGAGTGAAAAGACAAAACACAGACCAAGAGAAAACAGCAAATCATATATTTGATGAAGGAATTATATCTATGGATATGTAAATAATTCTCAAATTCAATAAGAACATAATCCTATTTAAAAATGAGCAAAAGATTTGACTTCACTAAAAAAGGTATACAGATAGCAAAGAAGTATATGAAAAGATGCTCAATGTCATTAGTCATTAGGGAAATGCAAATTAAAACCACTGTACCTAAGTAATAAACACATATTTTTAGTCCTTTGTAGTTCTCTGGGCTTTAAATATTTTTTGTGCTTTTAAAAAGTATTGTATCAAATTGTTTTTCAGTTGGTCATTTCTTCATTAGATTTTTTCAGCTTTATGGAGGTGTAATTGTCAAATAAAATTGTATATATTAAAAAACAAAACAAAACACTGTACCTCTATTGGAATGGCCAAAATTAAGAAGCCTACCATACCAAGTGTTGCCAAGGAAATGAGGCAATTGGGATTCTCATACACTTCTAGGAGGAATATAAAATGGCACAACTAATTTGGAAAACAGCACAGCAGTTTCTCAAAACTTTAAACATCCACTTACTATATGGTCTAGTCATTCCTCTCTTATTTGTCCAAGGGAAATGAATGTGTAGGTACATACCAAGACTTTTACACAAAAAGTCTTCCCAAAAAACACAAAAACTAGTGTTCCCAAGAGCACGATTTGTAATAGCTCCAAACTGGACATAACCCAAATATCCATCAACCAGTGAACAGATAGACTATGGTGTATTCATTTAATGAAATACTATCAGAAATGAAAAGGAATAAACTATTGATATATACTACAACACAGATGGATCTCAAAATAATTATGCTGAGTGAAAGAAGGCAGGCCAAAAAAGAGTGCATACTGTATGCTTCCATTTATATAATTCTAGGAAATGCAAATGAATCTATAGTGACAGCAGATCAGTGGTTGCCTGGGGATTGGGGGTGGGGGAGTGCAGGAGAGAGAGATTACAAAGGGGCACAATAAAACTTTGGGGGATGATGGATATATTCATTATTTTTAATATACATATGTCAAAACTTATCAAATTGTACACTTTAAATATGTTCAGTTTATTGTATGCAGTTATATTTCAATAAGGCTTAAAAATTAAAGGATCCACAAAGAGGTACAAGAGTAGTAGGGAAGATTATTGTTTTGTCTCTTCCCTTCCCCTGATACTAATTCCCCAGTCAAGGCCTGGAGATGATGGAGGGAGACAGAAAGAGTAAAGATGAAAGGATATCTGGGCTTGGACCAGTCGCAGGGCATCTAATGTACTCCTTTACCTCATACCCTCCCCTATCCCTCTCGACTCTCTGGTTCTTAAATTGATGAGTTTGAGAGCAGGCAGGGACCTGAGAGATGATAAAACACACACAATAGTCAGCAAATATTTATTGAACACTGTACTGGGGCTCTCCAGAGAAACAGAACCAAGAGTATACACACACATACATATACACATGTGTGTGATATATATGGAAAGAGAGATTGATTGATTTTAAGGAATTGACTCATATGATTACAGAGGCTGAGAAGTCCCAAGATCTGCAGGCAGCAAGCTAGAGACCCAAGAGAGTCCATGGTGTAAAACCTATTGTGAGAACAGGAGGAGACCAATGCCTCAGCTGAAGCTGTCAGACAAGAGAAGGGAACTCACAGGAAAGCCAGTCTTTTGGTTCAATTCAGGTCTTCATCTGATTAGATGAGGCCCACCCACATCAGGGAAGGCAATCTGCTTTACTCAGTCCATGGTTCAAAGGTTCATCTCATCGAGAAACACCCTCACAAACACACCCAGAATAATGTTTGACCAAATGCTTGGGCACTGCATAGCCCAGTCCAGTTGACACATAAAGTTAACCATCACAAACTCCTACTGTGTTTTAGATACCAGAAGCAAAGGAACCAAGACAAACATTCAGTCCCTGACCCCCGGAGCATTCAGTCTACAGGGAGACAGACATTAAGGACATTGTTACCATAATTCACTGTGGTCAACAGAATTCTAGGACAGCCTCCATGATCTCTGTCCCCTGGTGCTTTTCCTTGTCTATCCCCTCCCCTTGAGTGTGGACAGAACTGATGACTTGCTTTCATCCCATACAATATGACAATGGTGATGGAATTTAACTCCCTTGATCATATTATTTTAAATGGCAAAGGTGAAGGCAATTTTTTTCCAGATGTAATTAAGGTCCCAAATCAGTTGATTTTTAATTAATGAAAAGAGAGATTATCCTGGGTGGGCCTGGCTTAATCTGGCAAAACCCTTAAAAGAGGGACTAGGCCCTTCTTGAGAAGGACACTCTCCTGCTGCCCTTGAGGAACAATCGGGCATGTTGTGAATTGTTTATGGAGAGGGACAGCCTCTTCAGTCTTGCTGCCACGGGAGCTGAGTTCTGCCAACAACATGAATGAGCTTGAAAGAACACCCTGAGATCCAGATAATTATGAACACAGCCCGACCAGCACCGTGATTGCAACCTTGGGAGACCCAAGCAGAAGACCCAGTTAAGCCACACTGGGACTTCTGACCCACAGGATTTGGGTGCTGTTCTAAGGTGCTAAAGTTGTGGAAATTGGTTATGCAGCAATAGGAAACTAATACATGCACTCACTCCAGACATATTTTAGAGAAGAGATCCCTGAGGCCCAGGAAAGTAAAGTGACTTGCCCAAGGTCACACAGCTGGTTACTGACAAAGTGGTAATAGCTAGCATTTCCTGAAAATTTACACTGTGCCATGCACTATGCCAAGATAATCTGACAAGGCAGTGGTGTGCATATAGATAACTATGTAATAACCTTCGCATCCCTGTTTTACAGGTGAGAACCTGAGGCCTAAGGAGGTAAGAGAGCTGCCAAACACCACATGGGTGGGAAAAGGAGGAGCTGGGATCTGGGCCCAGACCTTCTGGCTGCCAAGGCTGAGCTCCTGACTTCTGTCCCTCCTGCTCTAATTGTGAGCTAAGGGGCAGGAGAGAGCTGGTATGGCAGCTGTGGCCAAGCTCACCCCTCACTAACTGTTTATTGAACGACAGTTCCCAGAGAACTTTAGTGACAATGTACTGAGACCTGAAATCACACACTTGAGTGTCATGTCCCCGACCCCTACCTCAGTGAACAAACAGAAGACCCAACCTTCAGGAGAACAAAAATGCAACATTTGTCATGTCTCACAATTGTGTCACACTTAGCAGTTTGCAAAGCACCTTCACAGGTCCTGGCTCAGCAGAGCCTCAAGATGGCCCAGGGGGGTGGGCAGGGCAGGTGCAGGTCAAGATTTGCAGACAGCAAGCTGGAGAGCCAGGTGTAAGTTCCAGATGCAAAACCACAGGCTCAAGGCCAGGAAGAGCCAATGTTTTGGTTCCAGTCTGAAGGCAGGAAAGAACCGACCTCCCAGCTTGTCCCAACTTGAAGGCCCTCCTCAGACAGAGTGAGTCTCCCTCCACTCAGTGAGGGGCAGACTTTTTGTCCTAGTCAGGTCTTCATCTGATTGGGTGGAGCTCACCCACGTGACGGAAGGCAGTGGCTTCACTCAGTCTGTGTTCAGATGTTCATCTCATCCAGAAACATCCTCACAGACACACCCAAAGGAACGTTTGACCAAATGTCTGGGCACCTGTGGCCCAGTCCAGCTGATGTGTAAAATTAACCATCACATCCACGGAGGGGACTCTTTGCAAAGATGTGGGCAGGGTTAAGGGAAACTGGCAAGGAAGAGTGACATACCTCAGGGCTAGCAATTGCAGGGAGCCATTGTCACTCCTAGGCTGAAGGGATCTGCGGGGGGAGCAGTGACCAGAACTAGATTCAGTAGCTGTAGGAGAGCAACAGGAGATGAGTGGTGGCCTTTTAGAGAGGGATGCAGACGACCCATGGCCCAGCAGGGTGGGAGTGAGGTTAATAGGTCCCTTCCCCTCAGTCTCCTCCTGACCCAGTCTCTGTACTGGGACCACCGATCAGCCACATAGGAGGCAAAGGGGGCCCGTTGATGCAGTCCGTACAGAGCAACACCCCCAGGGCCCAGAGCAGCGCAGAGAAAGGTGGCAAGTGGAGCTGGAGGTGCCAGCAGTGTGCCCACTGCAGGTGAGGATGTGAAGGTTCAGAGCAGAAAATTTCCTAAGGAACAATTAGCAGAGCCAGAACCAAGCTGGCTTTCCTGATGCTGAGTCCAGGATTCTCCCCAGTCCCTCCTGCAGACAGGTTTGCTCCTTCTCCCTCTAGGGTAGGGCATGGGCTTCTTTGGGACACAAAGCCTGGATACTGAAGGGCCTCCTCATCAGTGAATTCGGTCAAGATCCCAGACTCTGCATCTCCTGCTCAAGATGGCTCCCTGTTGCCCTAAGATCCCCACTTGTGATGCTCGCCTACGTCAGCAAACTCACCTCGTGTCTCCCTTAGTCTCTCCAGCCACTGATCTCCTTTCAGTTCCTCAAAGGCACCAGTCTTTTTCCTGCCTCTGAGCCTTGGAACATGCACTTTCCTTTGCCAGTAGTGCCCTTCCTCTCACTCTTCACCCAGTTCCCTCCTCTTCCTTCTCTCTTTCATTTCCCACCCACCATTTAAATTCAGTCCCCCTGCTGTTCTCTTATTACCCCTTGCTCCTTTCCTTTCTAATCCTGTTGAGTATGTAAGTATGTATTAATTGCCATGATTTGTTTAATAATTGTGCCTCCCACTAGCTTTTAGTTTTTTAACATCTTTATTGGAGTATAATTGCTTTACAATGGTGTGTTAGTTTCTGCTTTATAACAAAGTGAATCAGCTATACATATACATATATCCCCATATCTCTTCCCTCTTGTGTCTCCCTCCCACCCTCCCTGTCCCACCCCTCTAGGTGGTCACAAAGCACCGAGCTGATCTCCCTGTGTTTACGGCTGCTTCCCACTAGCTATCTATTTTACATTTGGTAGTGTATATATGTCTATGCCACTCTCTCACTTCATCCCAGCTTACCCTTCCCCCTCCCCATGTCCTCAAGTCCATTCTCTACATCTGCATCTTTATTCATGTCCTGTCCCTAGGTTCTTCAGAACCATTTTTTTTTAAGATTCCATATATATGTGTTAGCATATGGTATTTGTTTTTCTCTTTCTGACTTACTTCACTCTGTATGACAGACTCTAGGTCCATCCACTTCACTGCAAATAACTCAGTTTCTTTTCTTTTTATGGCTGAGTAATATTCCATTGTATATATGTGCCACATGTTCTTTATCCATTCATCTGTTGATGGACATTTAGGTTGCTTCCATGTCCTGGCTATTGTAAATAGTGCTGCAGTGGAGATTGTGGTACATGTCTCTTTTTGAATTATGGTTTTCTCAGGGTATAAGCCCAGTAGTTCCCACTAGCTTTTAAGTTCACTCAAGGCAGGAGCAGTGCTCTTTTGCTCACCAGTGTAAACCCAATGCTTCCCACAATGCCTGGCATATAGTAGGTGCTCAATAAATCTTTGTCAAATGCATAAAACAACTGGCTCTGTGACAGAGCTTGAATCTGAGCAAGAGATGGAGAGTGATGAGAGGCACCAGCCATCAGGGCGTATCCCCACACCCAGTGGTTCTTCTGCAAGGAAGCCATTGCTTTCCAGGTGAGATTGTAGGAGCACCTCTCTGCTTTATTGCAGGTTTATGAGATACTTCCATTAAAGCACCAAACCTTTAGTTTAAGAATAATCAAGTAGGGACTTCTCTGGTGGTCTAGTGGTAAAGAATCTTGCAATGCAAGGGACACGGGCTCGATCCCTGGTCCGGGAGCTAAGATCCCACATGCCGTGGGGCAACTAAGCCCACGTGCCACAACTACAGAGCTCGCGTGCCTCAACTAGAGCCCGTGTGCCACAGACTACAGAGCCCACACTCCCTGGAGCCTGTGCGCCACAACTAGAGAGAGAAAACCTGCACGCCACAACTAGAGAGAAGCCCACGCACCCCATCGAAAGATCCCTCATGCCTCAACGAAGATCCCGCATGCCACAACTAAGACCCGACGCAGCCCAAAATAAATAAAATAAATAAATAAATAAATCTTAAAGAGAAAAGGAATAATCAAGCATTTTATCCCCTTGAGAAAATGAAAGTCTCCTCAGGAGAAGTAGAAATTTTAAGCACATCAGTCACTAATGCCTCAGGGTGAGTGAGTTTACTGGACCCTTGAAAAGAAAGCATGAGAGGAAGGGTGACTGAAAGGATGGAGAGGAAGGCCTGCCACTAAGGAACAGAGAGAGTGGAGAGTGAGAGGCAAGGAAAGGCTCTGCCTGGACTCACTGCAGGGGTGCTAGCTCCAGACTTGAAGATTCCCTTTAGCATTTGTTGGGTATAAATGATGTGGCAGACATGTGCCTGGTGCCTTTCACACATTACTCCTAAACCTCACAAGCCCCAAACGGGGCCAAAATACTCCCCCCATTTTACCCAAGAGGCACTCAAGCCCCCATGAAGGTAAAGTGACTTGCCCAAGACCACACAGTATGCAAGCAACAGCACTGGGATTTGGACCTTGATCTGTGTGCCTCCAAAATGTCAGGATTTTTTCCTCTAATTCGACTATTCCTTCCCAAAATCATGGAATAATTTATGGATGAAGTCATAAATTTAACCCTCCCCATGGCAGAAGGACAGGGTGGAGTCAATCAGATATTTCCATCAAGAGCCGTGGAAGCCACAAGCCGAAAGTCTAATACATCTAAAAATATCAATAACAACAACTATAGTAATGGTAATAATAGCAACAGTAATAGCAGCTGCTCAAGAAGCACTATGGCCAGGACCATATTAAGCGCTTTACACAGATCCCCTCATGTATTCCTCACCTCAACCCTAGGAGAGTGGGGCCTCTATTATCCTCATTTTACAGAGAAGGAAGCTGAGGTGCAATGATATTAAGTACTTCCCCCCAAATTATGCAGCTAGTAAGCCAGGAGGCAGACCCCAGAGTTCAAGCTTTGACTCTGCCCTGCCTTATCTGTGGAGTTCAGCTCCTGAACTTGCCATGGGTGTGCTGCTCCTCCTTCGGGGTGGGGGGAGCTTCTTCCCACCTCCCCAAACAGCTGCCATCACCTGGGGTGCAGCACAGCCCCTGCCCCCCCCCCCCGCACCATCCCACAGCCATGTGGGCAAACACCCTGCCTCTCCCCAGGCAGGGGACGCCGATTTGCATAACTTAATTAAATTCTGCATTCTCGTTCTGGAAGGAGCAGGCCTATGAAGGACGCTGAGTACATGGTCTTAAGGCAAATCAACATAGATGATGAAAGAGCCTATTTCGGTTAAGCAAATTATGAGGAGGCGGGCGATGTCCTCACTCTAATAATTTCCCGTGAATTATTTATATGGAAACTGCAATTACATCGGGCAAAACAGTGTTGTGTGCATAAAGCTCACTTAATTACCCAACCACCTGTTGGGACACAGGGTCCTCCACCAGCCCATTTCTTCGCCCAACAGGTCCTTCTTCTGGGAGGGCAGGGGACCTGGGGACCTGGGGACCTGGGACCTGCGAGGCTGGGCGGAGAACCGTGGCTGTCTTCCTGAGGACATACAACCTCGGCTCTCATCTCAGACTGAGTCCCCATCCTGGCTCCTCTGGCCCAGCTTGGAACTAGACTCCCATTCTCTAGGGACTGGACAGAGGCTGGCCCATCACTGCCTCTACCTCATCCCCGAAAAGGAGAAGGAGCCAGTAGGGAGTAAGAAAGGGGATGAGAGAAGAAGGAAGGAACCAGCCCCACACCCTTCCCAAAAAACCTTTAACCAAAGCAAACGAGGCTCCTTTCATCAGGGCCCGGTTGTTTAACTGGAAATGAGGGTTGCCATGGAAACCGTCCTGTCACATAGTATTTCTTACCAGTTGTCAGCGGGAGAGGCGTTGATGTGTAGAGCAGAAGAACCCTGGCTGGGTGGGGAAGGTTGGGGAGGTGGGGGTCCCCTGCTGGTGATCCATTTGTTGAAACCCAAGTCACATAGGCCTGTCCCTAACCCGGGGCATTTCAGGTCCATCTCTCCCTTTCCCTGATCATGGGGGTGGCGTATGGAGGTGAACCTCTCCTTCTACTCACCCCCCTGGGAGAAAAACATTGTAAATGTCAGAAATCTGATGGCACTGTCAAAAATACATGAAATCAGCTATATAAGAAATGGTGAAACATACGTTCTTCCTTGTTCTGTGACTGTAAAAATCATGAAATTTCTTCAAGAGAAGGTAAAAACAAAGAAAAATGACCACTGGGAGAGGTTGGACTGGAGTCACGAGAGTCTGTCCCAAGATTGGAGGAAGATTCCTCCCTTCACGATGGCATTTTAACCAGGTTGGTCCAGGGCCCAGGCAGTGGACACAGGTCTGGTGAAGAGGTGAGCAGAAGGGTAAGTTGCTCAAGGAAGCTCTTAGTCGTGGGGTGGAGAGGAGCTGTGGATGTCAAGGGCTGCCTAGTTTCAAAGTTGCAGGGGACCAAGAATCCTGGCTTCTCATCCTATCTGCCACTTACTGCTGGGTAACCTTGAGAAATTGATTGACAGAAAAAAAAGGCAGCTAGCTGTGAAGTTCAGATATGATGATTGTAACACCCTGATTTATTCCACAATTAATGATATAGTGAGTGAATATGATAATAGTCATGTTTAATAGTGTCCAATAACAGAAATAGTTCGTATGTGTGGAGCCTTGACTAAATGCCAACCACTATGTTGAGATTTATATGCATTTATCGTGACTCCCATTTCACACACAAAGAGACTGAGACTAAGAGAAGGTAAGCGAGTTGTCCTAGCTACAAAGCTAGAATTGACAAAGCCAGCATTGAAACCCAGATCTTTCTGGCTCAAAACTCATGCTCTTACCACTGGAAAAAGGTTTGGGAGATCAAAATCCAAGTTATCTGAGAGTCCAGCCCTCCACCAACGTCACCAGTGCAGTCTCTCCCCATCTAGTCTAGAACCAGCTGCTTAGCAGGAAAGAAATGGAGTGTTTTTTCTCCTTTAAAGGTTTACCATGTATAAATGTATGAGAATATTAAAGGCAACAATTTTTATTGGAAACCTTATATTCTCCACCCTCATTAGAGCTGCCAACAAGATCTATTATTAGTATTACTATGCAGATACTGTAATAAAAAGGGTATTTAAAGTGGATAGTTTGGCAATGAAATAAAATAGCTTTTCTCTCTCTTTCTTTTCCTTTTTAAGATATATGTGTGTATCAGAGATGGTCTGGAGCAAGGCAAAAGCCTCATGGGACCCGAGAACTGAAGAGCTCATACAATGTCCCTCTACAGCCATTGCAGAGGCTGAGAGCAGGTGGGGGTCCCCTGGAGGTCATTGGAGCTCCACCCGCCTCTGGGTGGGATTGTCCCCAGCACTGCGTGGAAGAGAATTTCTGCAGGCGAGAAGCCCCTGCTTGTTGGAGCAGAAATACGGCATAGGGCCCAGCTGCTGCCTTTGAGGTTGTGAGTGTCTCTGCAAATCCCTCGTGGGAGCTTCAGCCTCTTCCATCTCGTTCTCACATCTCAAAGATGACTTAAACTCAGGTAATGACCCCATACCCTTCCTCCATTTGCCCCACATCCCTGCCTTGGGTTATGGAAAGTCAGAAATAAGAAGAGCCTGCCTCCTTGCCTTCTTATCCTGGTTGCATTCCCTGCTAGCTCATCAACCTGCCTTTCTCAAACCCCTCTCTCAACTCAGAAGGCTTCTTGGATGAGGGGAGGATTTCTCCTGGGTCTTTCCCAGAAATAAATGGAGCATGGGGTGCTTGGGCTTTCTCATTCGTGGGCTGGCTCGCTTTTGTAACACAGAGAAATCACTGCCCTCCCTCCCAAGGGAGGGAGCCCAGGATAGGTGAGACAGGAGGGGCAGGAGGCATCCAATTCCTGCCTCACTGGAAGCATCCCTGGACCTGCTGAATGGAAAATTCTCAGCTTAGTTAAAGGCTTAGCCCTCCTGTGAGGGCCTAACTATGTAAGCCCTCATGCTTATAATGATCACTCTTTTATTAATGCTAATAGTTACCATTTATTGTATGCTATGTGTTTACTCATTTAATCTTCACAACCACCCTGTAAGGTAGGTACTGGGGTTATCTTCATGTTGTGAGGAAACTGAGGTTCAGCTCATGTAACTCACCCAGCCATCATCCTTGCTGAGCTGAACCTTTGAAATAACCTTCTAACCAGTGTCCCTACTTCCACTCTCGATCCCCTGCAATTCGCTCTACATGGAGCAATAACCTATGAACCCGGGGAACATGTCAGCCTTCATTGTGCCCCAGGGCCTTTGCACTGCCTGTTCCCTCTGTCTCAGCAGAATGTCCTTGCTCCAGATTACCTCTGCATCATCACTCAGGTTTCAACTCAAAGAGGCCTTAGCTGACCACCTTCCTAGGCACGCACCTGTTGCTCTTATTCTATACACTATACCACCACATGCCTAGAACAGTTACCTGAAACACAGCAGGTACAATCAAATACATAGTAATTATTTCTTGAATAAATGTTAGCAAACTTATCCAAGGTTACATGTTCTGGGTTGTAGCTGAAAGTCAAATTCAGGTCTGTCTGACCCTTAACCATGCAGCATGTACGTGTGTGGTTTGGGTGTTCAGGTGAAGGACGAGTGGGCTGGGGTCCTTGTGGACAACTCACCAAGAGTCCAAATGTGAATCCTTCACAGGACCTGACTGGCAGCCTAGGGAGTGAAAAGGCCAGGTCAGGACCGATTCACAACCTAGGGGGACAGTGAGCCCCAGGAAGGAAGGAGACAGGGTCAAGAGTGAGTCCTGGGGTGCTGTAAGCTGTAGCCTGGAGGCCAGGGCCACCCGGGCGAGCACTGCTTGGCTATTTGAACCCCACTCCAGGCTCCCAGGACCCACTGATTCCAGATGCCAATCACTGACTCTTATTTCTCCCTCTTGTGGAGAGCCCTGGACAGGGCTGTGGGGCAAGCTTCAGGGGGCCTCAGGATCAGTCCTCCTTGGCTGGGTACTTTGTATCAGTTCTGGACTTCCCTGGGGGCAACCTCTTACCCTAAAACAACAGAGGTCAGGCTACATGGAGCTTGCTCTGCTGTGCCATGGTGCCTGTAAGATTTCACACACTCACCTCCAAAGAGATCCATGACTAGAGGTCAATTGTGCCTTCCATCTTTGACGGGGGAAGGCTGTCCTGAAAGGCTGTCCTGGCGCTTGCTTTCCATTCACACTAAAGTATCTGGCATGCCAGCAATCACCCTTGAGCTCTTACTACTGAGCCCGGTCCTGAACTGTGGGGAGATGGAAAGAATGTAGAAAACACAAGCCTCTTCCTTGGACATCGGCCGTCTAACCGGGAGAGAGAACACACACACACACACACACACACACACACACACACACACACACACTGCTTCACCGGCTAAGAGTGTGGGCTGCATCAGACCAAGAGGCTTACGTCCAAATCCCGACTCATCTACTTATGATTTGGGTAATTGTTTCAAACCATCTAAGTCCCAAGTTTCCCATGTGCAATGCACAATAGTTCACGCACACCCCATGGCACTGTCGTGAGAGTGAATAGCAGAGCCCTTCGTGAAGGGTCCAGCACTTGCACGCTTGTAATGGCAGCAGGAGCAGTTATAGCAGTAGCTGTTATAGGAAACAACCCACAGGCCACATATTAAGAAGTACAAATTAACTAAATTTCAGGCTAAAGCAGGTCATGAACGCTAAGGAGACCATGATGGTGATACGTCGTTGAACGATGTTGTAGGGGCAGACTTCTCAGAAGAGGTGCATTTTGAAGCTAGGAGATGACTCAGAACATTAGCGATATCATCCCAGCAGACTTCAGAGTCGATCTCCAGGACTTCTTAACTTTTTTTACATCATGGAGCACAGAGAAATGGTAACATTTGTTTTGCACACTGGAGCATACAGCATCGGCTACTCCCAGCTGGAGGAGAGCCGGCCAGGGCCCTGGGGGCCGTCCCCACCCACCCAGGCAACTCGAGGGCTGAGGAAATCCCTATCTCAACAATCCTTATCTTACCTATTTGATTTCAGCCCCCCACCCCTCCGCCGTGTACCGCAGCACATCTGCTGGGAAGCTCAGATTCAGAATAAGCTCATCCACTGACAGATGAGAAAACAAATTTGGGGAGCAAAAGTGACTTGGCCGGGGTCACACACTTGGGCCAGCACCAAGTGGGAAACTAACGTCCCTGTACTATATTGTCTGCTCTTGAAAGATGGGAGAACATCAGGTCGTGCGGGGAGGCCAGGGAGCTCATTTCAGGGCAAGGGAGTTAACCCACATTAACAGAGGACACCTGATCCAATAAATAATGAGGATGACAGTAGCTAAGCTGAGCGTCTACAGTATCCTGGGCGTGTGCTACGTGCTTTACATGCCTCTTTTCATCCGGCGCTGGTACCCTGAGAGGACACTATGACGGCCTGTGGAGAGGGAACAAGGTCAACCAGGTTGTTATGCCACGTTGGATGAAAGCTTGGGAAGGTCCATCTCCAGAGCTGTGCCCACCACACTCACATGGGGCAGGAGGCAGGCTGACCCTATAGCCTTGGACCTCCACAGCCAGGGCCAGAGAAGAGGGTCCCCTGGGAAAGAATGGCGGACCCAGGTCCATTTAACCTGAAGGAAGCCCCCCACCCCATTCTCCTCCCTGCTGCATCCATGGGAGAAGCTTTGAACTCAGCCCTGCCACCTGTCCACATGCATATTCTGCAGCTCATCTCCCAGGTAAGTGACATGTCAGTATTGCACACACTCCACCTGTTAGTTAGAATCACCGGTCAGGACTGTTGGGGGCACCAGCACATACAGGAAAGTGAATCACAGATCTACAGCTTAATCACAGCCTAAGGGCCAAGTCTGGCCTCTTCCATCAGGAGCTATTAAGGCCTGGCTAGCTAGGCCATCCCCCTTGGCCCCAGTCCCTGGGTGCACCTAGCCCTTTCTCGTCAAGCTGCCCTCCCAGTGGCCCCTAAGAGCCTCTGGTGCCGGCCCCAAGGCCCCTCCTCCAGGACCTCTTTGTTTGTGCTCTCTTGGGCATCCTCTTCCCTGGCTGAGTTAAGCTGTACCAGCGCCCCTCACCGCGAGTCACACCAGGGTCTTCAGAAGCCCTCTACTCATCACTGCTATGCCGCCGCTTTTCCAGATGCCATGGTCATCCTTCGGCCTTTCGCTGTGCCACCTAAATGCATCTGTCACATGCCTACTGCATAGTGGAAAGAAGAATAAAATCCAAAGTCTTTAACTTGTCTTAGGAAGGTTTGCCTCGTGGTCTTGCCCCGCCTCCTTCCCCACCATCATCTCCTGCCACTCTCTCTCACACTCACTCTGCCCAAACACACTGCCTTTTGTTCGTTTGTTTTTGTTTTTTTTAAACATGCCCAACTTTCCTACTTCAGGGCTTTTGTGCAGGCTGTTGCCTTGCCTGGAACCCTCTCCTCCCCATCTTTACCTGCCCCTATTCATCCGGCAGATCTGAGTTTATATGTCACTTCTTCAGATGAGACATCTCTACCAGCCCCCATCGAACTTCTCTCTCTCATGTCACCCTGCTAATTTCCTTCCTAACACCTGTAAAAGTCTAGGATTATATACTCATTAGGCCCCACTCCAAGGCAAACTCCTTGAATAGAGGCCATGTCTCTTCTCTACCATCCCCTTGGCTGGCACAGTTTGGGGCATATACTAGGTATTTACTAAAAATCTATGGATTGAATGAGTTAGATATCCTGAATTTCAGTTCCAACTTTGCTGCTGACTAGCTGTGTGACCTTGGACAAGTCACGTCCTGCCTCGGGACCTTAGTTCTTCCTCTGTCAAATGGGGGTGGAGGAGATGTTTGCAGTCCTCCCCAAGGTGCTTTCAGCTTTATTCCTGTCTCAGCCTGGAGGAGATGGAGAAGCCAACGTTAAGAGGAAGAAGCACATCTCATCTGAGCAATATCTCACCTTCTCCAGGCCCAAAGAAAGGAACCACCAGGCAAGAGGGAAGCAGCTCCCTTGAGCAAAAACAGTCTTACTGGACGGAGCTTGAAACGGAGGCAGCCTTGGGGCTGGCAGGCCTTGGGCGGAGCCCCTGAGGCCCCAGTGGGCCATGTTGGGGGCTGAGGTGGGGACCTGTAGGAAAAGCAGCCCCCAAGGCCTTAGTTCAGTGCTGGAGTTCCATTCAACAGAGCTCAGCACCTCACAGAGAAAGCACCCTGGGATTTGGGAGAGGCACAGTGCTTATCATCATAAAAAAGAAGCTGTTTAGTTTTCAAAATTTTCACACACGTGATTTCATATATTCCCATTATAACCCATTTTTCCCCCTACCCCTATATTTCCTCTCTCGCCTTCCCTCTCCCCACTGGTAACCACTAGTTTGTTCCCTATGTGTGAGCCTGCTTTTGGTTTATTCACTAGCTTGTTGTATTTTTTAGACTCCACATATAAGTTATATCATACAGCATTTGCCTTTCTCTGTCTGACTTATGTAACTTAGCATAATGCCCTGTTGCTGCAAATGGCAAAATTTCACTCTTCTTTATGGTTAAGTAGTATTCCATTCCATATGTATATACTACATCTTTAACAATTCATCTGTTGATGGACATTTAGTTTGCTGAAAGACAAGATGAACTTATACATAAAAAACATGGATGAATCTCATAAACATACTGTTGAGCAAAAGAATTCATATACAATAAGGTATTACTGTATGATTCCTTTTATATCAAGTTCATATACATGCAAAATTAATGTAATGTTATTAGAAGTCATTATAACAGTTACCTTGGGAAAGAGGTTAGTGACTCAAAAGGAACATGAGAGCAATTCCAAGATGCTGTTAAAGTTCTGTTTCTTTTTTTTTTGAAACACAAATGTGTTTTTTTTGACTCTTTTTAAAAATTTTTACTTTATATTGGAGTGTGGTTGATTGACAATGCTGTGTTAGTTTCAGGTGCACAGCAAAGTGACTCAGTTATACATATACATTTACCTATTCTTGTTCTGTATGTAGGCTACAGAGGCGTGTTCATTTTGTGAAAATTCATTGAATTTATGACTAGTACACATCTTTAACTATCTGTTATGATTTCACTAAATTGCATTTTATATCTTTCAAGTAAAAAAAAAAAAAGATGTTTAATCTGTGTTTTAAATTTTAAATGAACCCTCTCATCTCCCTGTCCAGCACTCAGCCCTTCATTTAAATTCCATTTCTGTCCTGACACCCCTCCCCTGGAGGCCAAGTCCATTGCTAGGAGTCCTCCACTTATATTTCATTTGGGGGCTCCCTCTCTCCATCTCTGCCAAGTTTCTTGGCTCAAAGGCAGCTCCAGGAGCTGGGTAGATTCATTGCCTGGTAGATATCATTCATTGCCTGGTACATATCCTGGGCATTCACTGATATCAGATATTCATCAAATATTCATTGATATCCAGATATCATTCATTGCCTGGTAGGTATCCTGGGCACTCAACAGGTCAGCCCTCAACCCCAATAAAGCATCTGAGAGGCTCTGAAGCTCTCAGGGCTCCCCACATCTGAGGTCTCCTTTGACCTCAGGTGGCACACACACCATTTTGTCTCCTTCTGCAGCCTTGACTCTAGGAATCCCTTTACCATGCTGATGTTTGGGGCAGACACTGACTGTGGGATGTGTGCTAGGTCTAGAGCCTGAGTAGTATCACAAACAAGGCCTCTTCCACCTTTGTCCTCTAAGCTTCAACACTTGGTCTTGAACAGCTGCTATGGCTCCTATGAGTGGTTTCACCAGCCACCATCTTAAATACAGTTTAACTCTTCAAAGATCTTCCTTTCTTTTTCTATATTCAATCCCCTCAGTAGCCCCCAAGCAGCAGCCTGCTGTGGCCAAAAAGCCAGGGACTAGATGTTAAGGGTCTGATTCCACCCCTCCCCTGCCGTAAGACAGACAGGTCACGACATCAGCTCCCTCCTCCATAGAATGAGGAAGCTGGGCCAGGTACCTTGGTTCTGATATTCTAGAGAGGCAGAGCAGGTTTTAATAGTCCCATTTTACAGAAGATGAAACTGAGGTTCCAAAATGATTGGCTGAAAAACTAAGCTTGGAATTCCTCTCCAGAATGCCCTTCTTATTTCCATGGGACCATCTGGTGGCTACCATAGCAGACAGCACAGATATAGAATATTTCCATGATCACGGAAAGTTCTGTTGGGCCATTCAGGTTTGGAAGGAATCTATATCCACAATTAGATTGATCTCCTCAAGGGCAGAGGATCAGCATCTGTATCTTTGTTTCTCCAGTGCCTGGCACTGTGCTTGTTATCAAAAGTGCTCAAACATCCATCATGGATTTGTTTGCTGGCAGAAAGCCTTGCCACCCAGCTAGGATCTGGGCCCAAAGTTCAGGCTGGAGAACTCATGATGGAGAGCGGGATCTGTGTAGGATGGGGAGATCCCATCCCTCAAAGGGGATGGCCAGGAGCCCAGCTGCTGGGACAGAAGTTCTCACTAATCCATCCGTGTTCTATGGGGACAGGTGAGGGGAACACCTGGCACCAGTGGGAAGGGAGTAGGCCGGAAGGAGCAGACACAGCCCAGGGACGAAGCCAGGAGAGGGTGCCTCCTTCTCCCCTGCGAAAGGGAGTCCCAGCTGGGCTGCTGCCTCACTGGCACCAGGAGACAACTCTGCTAATTATCAAGTCCAAACTTGGGATTTGCATTTTTATGAAATGCTCATACAGGAGGCAAATCTCTTCCCTTTAAAAAAAAAATCAAGATGGTTAGCGGGAGAAAAAGCTCATACCAGTACCTATTAATTCAATCTAATCTTGGTCATTTCAGTTTCCATAAGAAAGTGCTTTCATAAAGCTACAAAGCTAACATCCATAACTCTCCAGTTTCTCCAGACAGGATACCTCTGCATTAAGGTTCCCATTTATCTTCCGAGATGGCAAATCATCCATTTATAATGGGATCTAGTAAAGCAAGCTCCCATCGTAGTTCCAGCTGCTGGAATGCACCTCAGACCCAGAAATGTTACTCTGGAGCCCATGACTGTCTCAATCTTCTTGGCGGTCCCCGACTACATTTGTCTGGGTGCACAGTGCCTGAGGCATCCACACACAACACCATGGGGGTGGCACGTGTGTGCTGAAGGAAAGGGCCATGGCCATCAGAGAAGCGGGTACCCTACTCCCACCAGCCTGTTGACACACATCCCTTCCTTGAGAAGCCGAGATGAAGACCAGTAGGAAAGGAGCTGAGCCTGGCTTAGTCTTTAAGGTAGCTAGAGCTTGCTGTAGAAATGACAATTTGGGAAGAACAGGGTTTAGCAGACCAGTTCCAGAGGCTCAGTTAAGCAGGCAGGGGTGAGGTCCCACTGTCATGTGGTGGGTTCCTTGGGAAGCAGCCTCTGAGATGGAGTTTAGCCAGCGAGGTGTTTATTAAGGAGTGCTCATGAGATCCACACCAGTGGGAAGGAAGGATAGGAAGTAAGCACAGGCAGAGGGAGGAATTCAGCTTTTATATAGACCAACAGCACCTTGGCCTACCCCACAGGGAGTTCTGGAGCTTGGAATGGCCCTATGGAGCTGGTCCCCGATGCAGCCGAGATGGCCAAGCCTTCTATTCCCGCATCAATCTGTCACTGGATGTGGGCCACCCCAGAAGGGGGATAACCTTGGGCAGGAAGCTTTCTGCAGCTGAAGCAGTCTCTGACGGGGCCAACTGCTGAAGTCTGTTTGCTGATCCATTCCCCAGCAGCTAGTTCAAGTCCTTCACTGAAGGCAAATCTGCACATCCTGCAAGGGTGTCTAGCATACCTACTGTCCCTCTCCCCTGTTTCCACAAGAAAGTATGCTTTAATCATACTACTGCTGGGGCCTTTGGCGCCCAGGCCCTGGGGGGTAACAGGCAATGAGCCCCACTAACTGCTTGCTCAGTCCTCTGCCCTGTTCTTCTCTGGTCAGGTGACCCAGAAAAGGATACTCCCAGGGGCATTAATTCCTTGGCACTTTCAGCTTGCTGAGTGGGCAGCACGATAGATTCTGGGGGCCAGAAAAAACTGTCAGGCAAACAAATGCAGGTGCTAATAATCGGAAGTTTTCCAGTGTGCACCAAAGAGATAAGGGAAGGGGGATGTGGGCAGTCATCCATAGGATCTGCTGTACCCCCTCTTCTGTATCCCCAGTATATGCCCATGTAGCCTCTGCTCAAACTTTTCCACTGACAGGGAGCTCACTACCTAAAACAGTAGCACATTACATTGTCAAGCAGTTCTAGTGGTCAGAAAGTTATTTCTTAGGTTAAGCTAAAATTTGATCGTTGCCCAGTCTCAGTCCAGTATATTCCACTAGGACAGGGGCAGGAATGTTTGTCTATATATTTCATGCTTATATCCTCAGCATCTAGTAAGAACATGTGGCACATGTTAAGCTTAGTAAATATTTCTTGAATGAATGAATGCTTGTACGCATCCGAGGAGTTTACGACTTGTTCCTATTTCCAATCTCCTTTCCCACTTATCACCTATGTGATCTGATTCTCATCGTCCCCGTGGGTTTAAGAGTATAGCACAGTGCCTGGAACAAAGCTGAGCTAAAGTGCTGGTACTCATTCATTCAAGGAGCCCGCAGTGAACTCTTATGTGTGTCAGGCACTCTCTCTAGGTGCTCCGGGATCTGGTCTTTGGAAGTACAAAGTGTTAAGATGGAGATAAAGGGCAAAAAATTACCAGCAACGAGTTTAATTTTAGAAAAAGTTTCTAGGTGTTTCATCAGGCACAGTGGGCAAATGTACACACGCTCCCTCCTACTCACAACTCACCATTCCCTTCAACAGAGCCAGCTCTCCCAATATAGACCCTGAAACCTGGCCAAGAAACAGGACCCTCAGGGAAAGCAGCAACGCCAGCTCCCTCACACACCCCCTTCAGGGGAAGGGACAGGTCACAGACCCCGGGACACCATTCCTGCCGCCCCTTAGGTCTGGAGGAACTGGGTTCTCACAGCCCCTCCCTCTGCCATTTGTATTTCCTTTGAAATGCAAGTCGGGGGGAATGGATTAGCTCCCCTCCTAAAACAGCGCTCTGATGCCAGGAAGAGCAAGCTGGAATCAGCAAGGCAAGTTAAGCTTTCTGCCTGGAGCCGCGGGCTTAGTGGGGCCGATTACAACAGCAGGTGATGAGCCACGTTACCGCCGCTGCGGAGCCTGTGAAAATCCTGTTACTGGGCAAAGGCGTTTTAGCTACAGCTCCAAATTTCAAAGAATGATTGAGCTGGAACGTGGCAGGCAGGAGGCAACTGGGGACCAAAGTCATTTGACTTAAACTGAGAATCAGGACCACGGGGATTGTGGGGGTAGAGAATTCCAGAGAGGGGCCCAGGTGTGCCACCCTCCTCCACTGCCCCCCCCCCCAACAGATCCTCTCTCCCAGCGCACACCCTCCTTCCCGCCATCCTCCCCTCCCCTCCCCAGCCCATCCTTAAGCAGAAGGAGCTTCCATCTGCCTTGAATCCTGTCTTCCTCACCAATCTGTAAGCTCCTGGAGATCAGAGCGTGAGGTTTCTTCAGCCCCGCGGGGTTTAGCACAGTGCTGGCTCATGTAAATGCTCAATAAATTTTGCCGAATGATCCGTTGGTTACGGCCTCAAAGCCACATCTTCCTTGCCTTGTCCTGCCTGATTTCTAGATTCCCACCCCCCACCCCCCACCAACAAAAACACACTCCCACTGAGTGCTTCTGGAAACCCATATCTTTTATGCAGCCACCCCTGGTTCTTTGGAAAAGAAGTAGTGCCTGGTTAGCAGATCCAAATCTGACTACAGATGAGACACTCAGATGGAGGAAAAGATTTTAAAAAACAACCCAGGAGGAGAATGAGCCTTGGGTATTTGCTTTGCCCTATTCGATAGGAAAGTGTAAAATCGCAAGATTTAGGGTCTATTCTAGGGTCCTGGAATCCAACATCCCCATCACCACCCTGGTCAACCGCCCCCTCATATTGGCCCTCATTTGCCTTTAATGGGAAGCAGCCTGATGCAGTAGAAAGAGTATTTGGGCTTGGATGCCTTTAGGGATCTGAATTCAAATCCTAGTTTTTCAAGTCGCTTAAGCTTTCTGACCTTCTCTGGTAAACTACCCACCTCATAAGCTTTGTATATACAAAAACAACATACATGAGAAACTTCTCAATGGTCAGCACACAGTAGAAATTAATCAAATAATAACAGCATCATTAATGTTAGAATCAAGGTTACCATATGCTAAACCTGAGCATTGCCCCTCGTGACTAAGGAAACCCAGTTTACAGAGGGTGTGAGTCCTTGCTCTGATGTGATCTCCACAGCAGCCCTGTATGAAGTGATTGATTCTTATTCCCTTTGTACAGAGAGGAAACTGGGGCTCAGAGGACTAACTGGCCCAGGGTTGCCTGGCTGGGAAATACAAAGGCCGGAACTGGAACCCAGGTACTGAGGCCAGAGCCTGGAGCTTTTCCCCACACCAGGGTACCCCCCAGACAGGAACAACTAATTGTAATCCAGGGTGCACATCCATTGTCTAGCAGACAAAAAAGATGGGGGCAAATCTTTCTCTCCTTCCTCCATCTCTCCCTCCCTCCCTTCCTTTCTTCCTTCCTTCCTTCCTTCCTTCCTTCCACCCTTCCACCATGCGGTGATTAAACATTCACCATATGCTCAGCCCTCTAGTAGTGAGCACGGGGGATAAAAAGACAGAGACGAGACATCCTTGCTGAAGGCAGCTTACAGTCCAGCCGAGGAGATGAAATGACTATCACAGGAGGTAACCTCAGAGCAAGGGCCACATTCCCATGGGGGCGCGATGGCTCTCCAAGCAAAATGCACATGCGGGGTCAGAGGACATGCATACGCACAGCACTGCCATGAAGGAGGAGGCCCCAGAATGAATGAAAGCTAACAGGAGACAGATTTCCCAGGCAGGAGCTGCACAAAGACGGAAAGGGCAGCCCTGGAAGCTTAGTGAGGTCACCGTCTCCACAGGGGTTCAAGGAGTACCCGGGTGATTAACTTCAGACCCCACCTCCGTCCCAAGATTCTCCAAATTAACAACAGTTCCTATTAGAGTCCGTTGTAAGAGAAGCAAGGAGATCCAGAAAGGTCTGCACGCATCCTCTCCGGAGAAGCCGGAGCTTCCCCAAGCAGGGCGCAGATCAACTGCCCCGCAGCTCAACTTAACGTGGCTTCAGCCTTCTCATCTCACATAAGCCATCCCCCCTCCAACTTCTTGTGCCTTCCAGGCCAAGATTTGGAGGACCCATGGCGGCTGCCTCTCCCTCCAAGGGAAAACAAAGGAGAATGCACCCAAAGACCATCTGAAAATCCCTTGTTTGCTTTCCTCTTCCGAGTCACTGCAGAACACAGGCCGGCAGGGTCCCAGACAAACAGGAGACCAGACTCCACTTCCGCTCTGCCCTTTGCAAAGGCTCCCGTCCACCCACCTCCCCCAGCGAGGCCCTGCTCTCACACAACAGGGGAAAGGACAGCCGGCCCTGAGGCACTCTGGGACAGCTGGCCACTTATTCCTCCACCTGTCACGTTCCTAAGTGCCACCAAACTGAAGGAACCTCCAGGCTTCCTGCCCTAGGGGTCCTCCTTGTCACTGGAAAGGCTTTCATCCCTAGGGTCCCAGAACTGGAAAAGGTGGCCCTTAGTGGTCATCTCCTCCAGCCTCCTCACTTACTGTCTACTGCAGGTGATACCACACCGCAGTGCCAGACCTCCAGCGACTCCGTTCACAGACTCACCACTGACCACTGAGCTGCCTGGGCAGGACTACATTGCTGTTGTGGGAATTCTGTTAAATCTGAGCATTGCCCCTCAGCCCTCAGGCAATACAGTTTATGGGGCCTGCACAGGCACATAACATCCCAAGATGTAGCGGAAAGTGGAGGTTTTGAAACCCACAAAAGCTGGATTCAAATCCTGGCTCCTGCAGTTGGCAGCTACCTGACTCTGAGCTGATGACATGCAGCCCCTTCCACCACGCATCAGTTTCCCTGTGGTTAAAACAGAGATGAGATTTGCCTGTGCCGAGTTTTCATGCAGCTTCAAGGATGCAAGGCATGTAGAGCCTTTAGCATTTAAGTAGTAGCCCCCTTCTCCTCCCTCCCTGAGGCCCCTAGAAATGGAAAAGCACTTTCTTCCTTTCTGCAAAGATCTGTCCCAGGATATGGTTCCTATTAGCCCCAGTCACCACTGCCAGTGGTTCAGCCAGAAGCAGAGAGGGACGTGGTGGGGAGGGGGAGGGAGATGGGCTTCCTTATCCTGAGAGCAAGTTATCTCTAAGATAGAACCAAGCACGGGCCAGCCAGCTTCACTCCCTCTGGCCTGAGCACCCCTGACAATTCCACCCTGGCACCACAGCTGGATGCACTGGGGAGAGGGAGGGCAGGGCACAGGCATGGTAGATGTGCCTCTGGCCCAGCTGAGGTAAGAGGAGCTGGCTGCTCGACTGTGGAGAGAGGCAACGTAGTGGAAATGGGAAGCATCTTCCAGGTGGGGTACCCAGGCCCCTTCCCAGGAGCAGTCAACTAGGCTGAACACTCTGAGCCCTACTGAGGGGCTTCCCCCTTCCTTGTAAGACCAGATAAGGAGGACCAGGCTAATGGGGAATTGTAGAAAGAAAGTGTGATAATTAACTTTACATGTCAACTTGACTGGGCCACCGGGTGCCAAGACATTTGGTCAAACATTATTCTGAATGTTTTTCTAAGGGTGTTTCTGGAGGAGATTAACATTGAATCAATAGACTGAGTAAAGCAGATTGTCCTCCCTCGTGTGGGTGGGCCTTGTCCAATCAGTTGAAGGCCTGGATAGAGCAAAAAGGTGGACACCCCATGAGTAACAGAGAATTTCTCCTGCCTTTGAGTTAAGATACAATAAGTCCCCTACATACAAACGAGTTCCATTCCTAGAGCACGTTCATAAGTCCAATTTGTTTGTAAGCCCAACAAAGTTAGCCTAGGTACTCAACTAACACAATCAGCTATATAGTACTGTACTGTAATAAGTTTATAATAATTTTCAAAGAAAATTAAAACAAAGAAACGCAAAAAATAAAGAAAACATTTTTAATCTTACAGTGCAGTACCTTGAAAAGCACAGTAGTACCAGGTACATCACTGACGCTTTTACACTTGCTTCTGGACATCCTGGTCTTGAAATAAAGATACTGCACTCTATACAGCGCTGTACAGTAAAGTCCATAAAGGCACAACCACTTGTGGAGGATGCACACGCGTGACAATGTATATCAGACCCGTGAACTAACTTACATGATTGGACATGTGAACACACGTTCCCATCTTTGAAAGTTCACAACTTGAAGGTTCATATGTAGGGGACTTACTGTATTGGCTTTTTGCTGCCTTTGGACTCAAACCAAAATATTGGCATGTCTTGGGGTCTTGAGCCTTCAGACTGGAAATACACCATTGGTTCTCCAGCTTGCCCACTGACCGTGGAGATTTTAGGACTTGTTAGCCTCCATAATTGCATGAGCCAATTCCTTTTAATAAATCCCTTTCCACATATATATATACATATGTATGGAAATATATATTTTCTGTATACAATACATATGGCAGATGAATGTGAAACTGTATATGCACACATATATGGAAATATATATGCACATATATATGAAAATATATAAATATATATGGACATATATGTGTACACACACACACACACACACACACACACATTCTATTAGTTCTGTTTCTCTGTAGAACACTGACTAATACAGGAAGAATCCTACACATCTCTAGAGAACATCTAGAGAAGATGTTCTAACACTCTGAGCTGCCCACCCTGGATGTATGAAAGCAGAGCCCCATCCGGCATCCACGCATTCAGTAGGGAGCTGAGTTTGACACTTTCCAAAGACTCTTCTGTCTCTCAAAGTCTGTGATTTTAAGGCAGGGATGGGGGGGGGGCATCATGCAGCCACCGTTCTCCCCAGAAGCTGGCCAGGGCAGCTGCAACCAGAATGAAAGGGACATGAAATCTACCTCCCCTGTGAGCTTTTCCTTTGAGCCCCCAGCATCCCAATCCACTGAGATCATACGGTGAGCAGAGTGAGCTCTTCTAGCTCCCAGCCCAGTGTTCTCCCTTCTCTGCAATGCTGAGAGGGGCATGCAGATGCTAAAGAGGGAGGTAGAGGAGTAGCCCTGGAGAGATCCAGGGCTCATCAGGGGTGAGAGTCCAGGGGTGAGTGTGTGGTCATCGGGAGGGGACGGGAGAGGAGTCCAAACACCCTGACCCAGGCCCCAGCTCTGAAACTCAGAATCACAGAATCACAGCATGGCCTGGGGGCCACCTGAGAATAGCCGAGGTCTGCCTTCTCTACCCCCAGAGGGAAATAATGGGAGAATGATAAAGATATAAGGGCTACTTAATCTAGAGAAGAAAATTCTGATCTTTGTGTACTCTAAATACAGATTTAAAAGAAAACAGCATTTCTCTCGCTTGAAATGTTTTGGGGATAATCCTATTATGAGGAGAAAGTGTGGAGAAAAGGTTTTCTCCGTGGCCGTGACAGCGAATTTGGAACGAAAGAGAATCTAATTCCCACTTGTGTCTCTTCTTACCCTTCTTCTCCATCTCCTCCACTTCTCTGACCCTCCCCACATACCCCATCCCCAAGTCTTCTTCAAATGTGCTTGCTGGCTGGCTTGGCCCAGATGTCCCCAAGGACACCTGAAACGGCCACCGGGATGCTGTACTTCCTCACACCCTGCTGACAGGAAGCCGAGTCAGCCAGGGTGGCCGTGGGCGAGCTGACACACAGGAACCTGCAGCTGTGAGCAGAGATGGCAACAAAGAGGTGGGGCTGCTGAGCAGAACCTAGGGTGCCCTGGGTGTCCAGCATCAGAAAAGGGGGCTGATAAGGGGACTGTACTCACCCCTTGCCCCCAGAAAACCAGGCAGGCTCCGACAAGGAAGGGGAACCCTGTTGAGGAGCCATTAGTCTTCTCTGGAATAGATTTCACAGTGGCAGAGTGAGTTGAGTGGAGTCTGAGTATTATAAGTTGAATTATGTCGCTTGGAAGTCCTGACCTACCCAGTACCGCAGAATGTGAATTTATTTGGCAATAGAGCCTTTACAGAGGTAATCAATTAAAATTAGGTTATTAGAGTGGGGCTTAATCCTATATGCCTGGGGACTGAATTGCATCCCCTCAAAATTCATATGTTTAAGCTCCAACCTCCAATGTGAGTGTATTTGGAGATCAGGCCTGTGAGAAGGTAACTAAGATTAAATGAGGTCAGCCTGGACTATAGAGTACTGAAAATTATAAATTATACATGGAAATTGTAGATTATACATTGGAATTAGTTTAAGCTAAGGCTGTGTAATTCTGAAGAGTTAGGTCAACTGTGGAGCAGGTTGTTGATAGAAGAAATATTTACAGGTTACAGGTAAATTGAACTCAAAGGAACCCAACGGAAAAATAAGGCTGTCAAAGAAACTGTTGGAAGAAGAAAAGAAAAGTCCAAAATTTACAAATAAATTAAAACTTTCCCCCCCCCAAAAAAGAAGATTAAATGAGGTCATAAAGGTGGGGCCCTAATCCGATAGGGCTGGTGTCCTTATAAGAAGAGGAAGAGACACAAGAGCTCTCTCCTTCCCCCATATGAAAACACAGTGAGGAGGCCATCTGCAAGCTGGGAAGAGGGCTCTCACCAGAAACCAAACCCTGCCAGGTCTAGATCTTGAACTTTCCAGCCTCCAGAACTGTGAGAGAATTCATACCTATTGTTTAAGTCATTCCATGGGTGATATTTTGCAACAGAAGCCTGAGCTGGCCAATACAACTAGTGCCCTTATAAAAAAGGGAAACTTGGACACAGAGACACCCACAGGGGTAAGATGATACAAAGAGACGCAAGGAGAAGACGGCCATCTACAAGCCAAGCAGAGAGGCCTGGCACAGGTCCTCCCTCGCAGCCCTCAGAAGGAACCAACCCCGCCAACACCTTGATTTTGGACTTCCAGCCTCCAGAGCCCTGAGACAGTACATTTCTGTTGTTTAAGCCACCCAGTCTGTGGCACTTTGTCACAGCAGTCCGAGCAGACAAACACACTAGGCTAGACAGATAACCACAGACCTGAGGCTGGGAAGATCAGGTTTGCCCTCCATGCAGCCCTCTGCTCCAGAACCTCCCCTCAGCCTGGAAGGGAAACCGATTATCAGACCCTGAAGTCCTTCTTTTCTATTGACTGTGTTCTGGGACCCTAGAGTTCCAACTTTCCATCACATTTAAGGGGTGGACTCCACACAAAACCCTATTTTGCTTTGCAAGAAGGAATCATTTTTCATCAGGCGACAGTGACGCTCAGAGAGAAATCCGTGGAGACAGAGCAGGCGTGGTGCCAGTGGGAAGGCTAGTTGCCAAAGCCCAGCTCCCTGCTTTAATTCCATAGTCATGGGGGAGGGCATCTCTGCCCCGCCGAAGGGTAGGAGAAAGACGGGGTACTTATCAGCCGAAGCAGACGCCCTCCCAGAGGCCTGGCTGGTGCCCTTCTCTAGCTGGGGTGACCCTGGCATGATATTAAGCTGGATTGGAAGGAACTAGAGGCAAAGGCAAGCAGAGGCAAAGGAAAGGGGTGGACTTCAGAGAGGAAAGGTGGTGGCCTGACACCGGCAGACAAGTTGATGACGGCCCCGTTTCATCACCCGCTCCCACAGCACATGGGCAAGGAGTCCCCGTCATGCGGTTACAAAGAGAGACGAGAAACAGGGCATGGAAGGGATCTGGTGGGCACCCAAAGAAGGTTGGCATGAGAACAAGGGGCAGAGACAGGAGGGAAACACAGACACACGAAGCTGCCTCCAAAGGCTGCCAAGAGGCTTCAGAGAGCACATCAGTCCAACTTTTCAGTCTTGCCCAGACTGCACCACCAGCCCCTTGGGGATTCTCTCATCAGTAGAAATTAGTGACAGCCGGGCAGTCTGTAGCCCCTGCCATCTGCCCCTGCCCGGCTGAAATGCTCCTCTAGGCGGCCCTGAATGTAGTCAGTGTGAGAGCAGGAGACGGGGGCCCATTCCTCAGAGCGGGGAGGGAAATGAAGGGACCACAGCACATATGGATTCCCAGATCAGAGAATGAAAGCCCTAAACCATCACGTTGATTCAGGATCCTGGCAGGCAAGCAAATCTGCAGATGAGAAGGTGCAAGAGCAGCTTGACAAAACAATTCGAACCCAAAGAGAATTGCCTTGAAAACAGTCACTTCCCACAACAGGCCCTCTTAAGAGAGCTTTGAATTCTCAGTGACGGATCCAGAAAATAGACCAATATCTCAGCCAGCAGTGGCAGCAGCCCGTGTTTTCCCAAGTCGGGCATGTCAAGTTCAGTTCCGCCAAGTGCACTAAAGAATGTGAAGCTTAGCGTGGTATCTCCAGTCGCCGTAGAAGGAAGATGAACTTTGGAGCAGACAGAGCTGGTTTGCATCCTAGCTCCACCTCTTACTAGCTGGGTGGCATGGACGAGTTCCATGAATCTCTGAACTTGCTTTCTGTATTTTTAAAATAGGAGTAAGAGCATCTACCTCATGGGTTTGGTGAGTGGATTAAACGAGATTATATAAAGAGTTGGGCACACAGTAAATGCTCAATAAATATTCTCATCGCCCCCACCCCTCTTTCATACCTAATACATCAACCTCCTAGATTAGACTCATGGGGAAAGTTTCCCAGGCTCTGTTTGAAAATCTCCAATGATGGAAAACTCACCCCTTGGGCAAAGAGTGCACTTCCATTTGGACAGCTCTCATGATCAGAATGTTATTTTGCTAATAATAAGGTAAATCAAAATCAGCCTGGCAGTAATGTCTCATTGGTCCTTAGTTGGTCCTGCACCCCAACAGAAATGAGACATAAGAAGAGAAGGAATATGTTCTCCTCCTCCTGTAATTACAGGTCATCATCTGTACCTTATCCATTCGTCCATCACTTCATCCATTTACTCAGGTCACGGAGGCAGGACACAAAGACACTAGTCCTGAATATACTCTGAACTACCAGCTGGCCATTATCTCAGAGCAGCTCTGTAAACTTTTTTTTTTCCTCCAGCGGAAGTGCAAAAGGAAGGAAAGGAAAAAACTGGCTTTGGGAATACCTCTGGATGGGAAGTCATGTCCTCAGGGCCTCCAGAGAATCTGAAGATGGTGGCAGCGGAAGCAAGGTGATCCTAATTCCTAGTTCCCAATAGGACCTAAATCCTCTGTCCGAGGTTGGAAACCACTCTTTACTTTGAGATGAGCCAGCTCAGTCTTATTTGCAAAGCTGTCCCCAAAGCCTCCACAGGAAGTATAATATCACTATAAAGAATCGTCATCTTCCCATGTGCCTATTTCTCTCTTTAAAAAAATAGTCTGAGTTTGTGGTGAGCAAGCCTCCCTCTCCATCCCCCTCCTTTACCTGATATTATTTTGGTCCCCGATAATTACATTAGGTATAGAAAGAGACTTTATGGTGCTAATAATTAAACATGCTTACAAAACAGATGGGTCTGGGGATCTGGAGGGGGAAGGTTTATGGACTCGGAAATGAGACATTTTGTTGTAGGAAATGGATAGTTATTTCCAGGTTTTATTGCTGTATTTTGTAGGACTCTTCTTAAATCTTGTGGATAATACTTTGCCTGTATTACCTTCCATGCATTTTATAAGACAGCTCATTGGTCCCCGGTGTGCTGGGAAAATGACATTAAATACCTGGAGAAGGAGGGGAAGTCAGAAACAACAGGGGACCGGTCGATGCCAGTGGGAGGAGGAAGCTTACAACCTGGGGATGGAAATCCCACAGAATATCTGAATAAGAAGGAACCTTAGAAATCATCTAGTCAAGTAGTTCTCAAGGTGGGCTCCCCAGACCAGCCGTATAATCATGGTCCAGGAACCTCTTAGAAATGCAAATTCTCAGGCCCTACACAGAAACTCAGGGTGGCACCCAGGAACCAGCCTTTCGTTCCAGGTGATCCTGATGATGGCTAAAGTTTAAGTCACTGATCCTCTTCAATCCTCTCACATTAAAAATGAGTAATCTGGGCTTCCCTGGTGGCGCAGTGGTTGAGAGTCCGGCTGCTGATGCAGGGGACGCGGGTTCGTGACCCGGTCCGGGAGGATCCCACATGCCGCGGAGCGGCTGGGCCCGTGAGCCATGGCCACTGAGGCTGCGTGTCCGGAGCTTGTGCTCCGCAACGGGAGAGGCCACAACAGGGAGAGGCCTGCGTACCGCAAAAAAAAGAGTAATCTATATAAAATAGATAAACAGCACGGACCTACTGTATAGCACAGGGAACTATATTCAATATCTTGTAATAATGTATAATGGAAAAGAATCTGAAAAAGAACATATATATATGTATATATATATGTATGTATAACTGAATCACTTTGCTGTACACCTGAAACTAACGCAACACTGTACATCAACTATACTTCTTTAAAAACAAAACAAGAAGCGTAAACTAAGGCCCAAAGAGACTAAGCGATTTCCCTCAACTCCCCCAGCCAATTAATGGAGAGTCAGCACTAGAACATCCAATCCACCACACTCTCCCTAAGACACCATGTGGTCCCCCTAAGAACTAGGCACACGATGTAGCTGACTTGCTTCTCAAACTTTGGTGTGTATAGAAATCACATGAGGATCTTGTTAAAATGCATATTTGGATTCAGTAGTTCTGGGGTGCTGCCCGTGCTTCTGCATTTCCAACAAGGCCCTGGGTGATGGGATGCTGTTCACCCCTTGAACAGCACAATGCTGGCATACACTAGCTGTGGGATTCTGGGCAAGTCACCGCCCGCCAACTCCCCTTTCCCCATCTGGGCCGCAGAGCCACTGAGAAGGGGCGCTAATTCTGCGTGTCCCTCTTATGAGACAATCTGAGAAGCAGTGACTTTGCATCCCTCTGCTCACCCCCTCTCGTTCTCCCTGGAGCTTTGGTCAGTGGGCCACTACCCGGCCGGTCCTTTGCTGTCTCCGACCTGTAGACTTCTCCCCTCTGCAGGCTGCCATACTATCTTGGGGAGAGCCAGTCTTCTCCCATTTTCTCCAAAATTCAACATGATACACAGATAATGGGATCCAGGAAAAATGAGATATATCTCCCTTTCTTTCAAGGAACTCCTGTGTAAAAATCTCAGAACCCTTTCTTGGTCTTTCTGGCTCCTACTTCTCTTTGCTCATCAGCAGGGAGCTCCTTATGCTATCCCTCTGGCTGCCACAAAAGTCATTTATTTATTCACTCAACAAGCACTTTCTGAGTGCTTTTTAAATGAAAGCACCAGCGTAGACATTAGATAAATGGGCTTCATCTGTTCCTTATCTTCTTTCCCCATCATTTGTAGCTTAAAGAAAATGAGGTCCCAAGCTAAAACTCCCACAAGGACCCCTTGTCAGACACATTTACTGAATTTTTTCTCACTCCCTTTGGCTCACCTTTGCCCTGTCCAACCAGGTAGACGTGCCTCATCCTCCTAATTGGGAACACCCCGTCTCCAGCCCCCAAGCACACCACTTTGTTAGCTGCCAGCAGGCCTGGCTCTGCCTTTTTCATATCCCATCCCTCTAGGAATCTCATTCCCTCCCCGCTAGTCCCTCTTGCAGACAAACATTGATAATGAATAAATCTCTTTCAGGGAAGGGAATGGGCTGGCGTGTCCATGGGGATGGCCCTGCAGACACAGGCAGGATGGATGGCTGGTGGGAGCATTGCCTTTGGCTCTAATTAACGTATTATTCTCTGGGCTCCAGCAGGATTATGGATGAGCTCCACAAAGCGGCCCATTTAACCTGAGCATCCTGCTTCCAATCTATTACTTTCTCCACTGGCTTCAGCCTACAGTTTGGCCTGGTGTGGAGGGGCTGAGTGTGGGCAGTAAAGCCAAAAGAGCTCGATTTGAGATGTTCCCCAAATGCACACACCCAGCTCGCTTCTACCTGACAGGTCAGCCTGTTGGAGGACTGGTCTTAGCCCCTCCCCGACTAGTGGGCAAAGAAACACAACCCAAAGTGCCCCAAGTCTCTGATTTGAGGTCCCAGCCATAAACTCTTGCAGATAAACCCAAGGAGGTTACCAGCCTGCCAAGATGTGGGAGCTGCCCCATGATCCCTGGCTGGCGGAAAACAGTCCAAAAAACTTTAATGAGGTTCCTAAGATAAGTTTTCATTTGCATATCCCTGAAAGTCTTTGCTATCTTTTGACTATTTTTTTCACTCAAAAACTATTGTCCAAGGGCTGTTGTATCCAAGGGGACAAATTGTACAAGACTTAGCTCTCACTCTGAGGAGGCTGGCAATCTGCTGGAGAAAATAAGAAACATTCCCATAAGACCAAGGCACCAAGGGTACCTCCTCTCCAAACATTGCCTGAGGGCACAAATGCGATGACGTAAGAGTGAAGATTATATGGGGTGATTAAGGGAGGTATATTTTGGGTGACAACAGGTAGGCTGGCAATGAAGGCCACCCAGAGAAGGGGATTCAGGGAGAGGAACAGGGCAGCATGGCAGGAGAATTTGAGATATTTAGGGTAGTCAAGGGTGCTCCATCTGGACCAGTAATCTCAGGGAAGAGTATAAAGAAATATGAGGGCTGACTAAGGAGTTTGGACTTTATGATAGCCGTGAAAGTTGCTGAGTAGAAAAAAGACATGATGAAATGTGTGTGTGATTAAGAAAGTTACTCTGTCAGGGATGCGCAGGAAGGATTTGAAGAGAAACTATGTGGTGTTGGGGAAACCAACTGGGAGCCTTGACGTCCTCATAGGGTCTGGAATGAGGGTGGAGGCTACAATTTCCAATTTGCAAGGGAGGGAGGCTGGTCATACTGAACACCAGAAACTTTACATGAGATGCTCAAAGTCACACAGTTAACTATGGATGGATTTCCATATGAATGTCTTTTGACTCGTAACCCAGGATACTTTGCTGAGGATCATATAATCAGAATTCAAATCCCAGTGCCTCTAATATCTCCAGGTAAACAGTTATCAACTAAACTAAGCTACAATGGCCTAGGCTCTCACATTTTTCCAGATGCTTCCCAGAGCAGAAAGGCAGCAAGAACTCTGCCCACTCCTGACACCATTTGCATCCTACATAAGCTTCACCAGGGTGTCTGCTCTACAGGATAAAGAAGGCTGATGCTTCACCCACCTGACCTCAAATCTCACGTCTAGGGGGAGCCATGGCAGCAAAGGAGGAAGATGGGAGACCAGGACCAGAAAGCCTGAGGCTCACGTTCTCACTCTCCTACAACCTCAGAGAGGCTCCTTAATCTCTCTGAGCTGCAATGTGCTCAGTTAGAAGCTAGGGTTTTACTACATATCTTACAGGGTGGTGATAAGGGTTAAATGAGATATCATGCATAATAGGACAGATAGTATTGTCATTATCATTATATTCTTATAAATGTAAGGACTTCTAGACCTAGAACAAGGACCAAGGAACAGTGCTCTGTTAGTAAAGCTTAATGCTTCAAAGTAAAGTACTGGAAGGAACAAGCACAGTTCTGGAATCAGGAGACCTATGTCAAAAAACTGATTCCACCATGATTAGCTGTGTGATTCCGGGTGTGATGAAGACTGACAGGGCTCACCAATGTCTACATTCTCCTCTTCTCCCTGGATGCCCAGCTGGACTACATTTGCCAGCCTTCCTGTCATTAGACGTAGCCATGGGACCGTGTTCTAGCCTATGGAGTGTGAGCAGAGGTGATGCATGCCATCTCTAGGCATGGCCCATAAAAAGCATTCCATATGAACCCTTTCTGGCTTTTCCATACACCCGCTAAATCAAGATATGCCAAATACCTGGAGGACACCAGAGCCACAAGACAGAAGGAATCTGGGTCCCAATAATACTTCATCAAATAGAGCATCCCTGCCATCTCTCACTGAAGAGGGACATGTCTTTGAAACTTTGATTGAACTAATCCACGTAGATTTGGGGGCTGTTTGTGACAGCAATGAGCTTAGCCTGACTAGTGCAATATCCTAATCTCTTCTGGAGAAAAGATTCAATAACTTTCCCTACATCCCCATGTCCCCACTTCCCTACCCCAAACACATCCATACAGAGATTTCTTATCTGTGCTGGGTGGACCCAGGGCAGGTGCCAGACTGAAGCGTCTACTGAAACCACTGCATCCCCAGGCTGGGGGAAGCCAGGCCCCCTTCATTCCCCTTTGCAGCAAAGAAGATGCAACCTGCCATCATCCCCTGTGTGGTATGTTTATTGCAAAGATTGACAGGGATATAGACCATCAAGTCCCCCACCTTTTCAGGGCAGGATGTAGAAGTTGGGAATGGACATGGGTCCCTGGAAAGGTCACTGGTGTACCTCTAAAATGTAGGCAAAGTGCAGGTACATCTGTCTCCGTGTGTGTGTGTGTGTTTGAGAGGAAATTGTGTGTGCCTCCATGTGAGTTTGTTTTGAGGGTTGTGCACACATGAGTTTGTGTGTTTCTGCAGGGTGTGCATGTGTGTTTGTCTGAGAGCTGTGTGTATATCTGTGTGGATGTGTTTGAGGCATATACACATGTGTATTTGAGGGGTGCACATGTGTGTTTGTTTCAGGGTTGGGTGCATGTGTACAGTATGGGTGTATTTGCAGTGTTCGCACGTGTGCAGATGTCCATGTGTGCACATACAGAAGTGTGTGTGTCACGGGGTGGGAGGTGGCAGAAGAGGAGAGGCAGAGGGGCCATCATTAGGTGAGTCCTCCCAGGCTCATTCTGCTGGAGAATCGACTGGAACTACAGGGGATGTCATTGTTAGGAATATTCTTCATCTCCCCTTCCTAAACCTTTTCCCTGGACGTTCTTTTTTTTGGCTGTGCCACGTGTCTTACAAGATCTTAGTTCCCTGACCAGGGATTGAACCCGGGCCACAGCAATGAAAGCGCTGAGTCCTAACCACTGGACCACCAGGGAATTCCCCTTCCTGGACATTTTAGAAGGGAAATCTTTTTCCCTCCACACCCTGAAGGAGGCAGAATCATCCTTTGATACGCCTGCTCTTTCCTGCATTTATGAAACATCTGTTCTGCACCCAGGCCTGGGTTGGGCTCTGGGCTCCAGGACCCTGGGCCCCTCACCCCATCCAGGCCTGCTTTCCAGCCCTGGTCGAGAGAACAGTGTGCAAGAGAATTCTTTTAGGAACAAAGAAGGCCAGATTGGTGCAGAGAGGGGGAGGGAGGAGGTCTGCAGCCCTTCTGGGAAGGGAGGGGACAGAGTCAAGGGTGGCAGAGGCTAGATTGGGGAGAACTGCAGGGGAGGCTCTCAATTCTCAGCCCCGCGGGGCGCCAGGGAGAAGCAGCTCCCAGCACGGCCGGCTGTCGGGTTAGGAACAGGCCCCTGACACAAGGGGTTTGCACAGGCGCACAAATGAAAGAAAATCGGAGGAGATGAAACCATACAAATTTCGGGTAATAGAAAGAGATGTGCGCGCGGTCCGGGCCTCGGCTCAGGAAGGTTGATTCCAAGAAGATGCTGTCCAACTTTATATTACTTTTCAGAAAGCCAGTGAGCTGAAAAATAACTCTCACCTTTTTTTTTTATATGATTATTTGTTTCTTTGGAGTTTCTTCTTCACATTGTTTTGTGCATCTCAGTGGTTCCTTTCTCCCAGTCTGATTTCATTTGGAGACTTGGTCTGGAGCCTGGAGGGAAACATGGTCCTTCTTCCTAAGAATGCATTTATTTCAAATCCTCGGCAGCCCCTCTTGGGGGTGGGGGGAGATGGGGGGAGGGCAGACCTGCTCCCCTGGTTCACAGATGCTTGCGTGTTGTTGTTGCTCACGGGCAGATACACGTGTACATACGTGTGTGTGCTTGAGGAAGCATGAGGGTTAGTGAAGGGGTTCACGCATGAGTCTGCGTGCACGCAGGGATGCGCAGGCAAGGGTGTATGTGTGCCAGTGCACATGGGGCCCAGAGCTCCATCCAGGTGGGAGGAACCTTTGGGGATGGGTTCTTCTCTTTCACTTGACTCTGAGGTGGCAGTGACTGGCTCCCTCACCTTTCGCCAAGCTTGGCAAAGCACAGATGTTTGAACCAGGGAAAATGTCAGCCCCCAGGAGGAGCCCAGCTCTAACTTAGAGTGAGCCCCTAGGAAGCGTGGCAGTGCATTATGGATGTTGTGCTTTGGATCCATTTGCATTTGCTCTTTCCAGTAACTAAGAACTGGTGGGCGGGTGTGAAGGAAGTAGGGACTCTGCCTCAGTGCCCACTGCCCACCTCCCACCCCCAGCTTCGCCAGGCTCCTGGTGAGGCTGTGACACCAAAGAGAGTGACAGAGAAGCAAGAGCAAATGCCCTAACAAGCCCTGGCTTCTCTTCCACTCCCATGACAACCTGGAAGGATTCTTCTGGCCTGAAGAGCTGACTCCTGGGTTTCAGGGCGGGTACCTCAGCGCAGAGGCTGGGTGCTCTGGCATGTGTCCTGCCTTTGGTCAGGCGCATCTGGAAACAGCCACTGGTGTTTAGACTGTATGCTTGGGGTGGAGGTGGGGCCTCTGAGCTTTGCTGGAGCCAAAAAAGTGAAGGATACAAGTGTCCTTCCCTCCTTCATCACCAGCAGGAGCCTTCACCAAGCCCCAGAGGTAGGGGCTCTGCGTGAGGCCCTCCCTGCCCTAGGAAGAGCCCAGGGGGCTAAGCAGAAGGCACAACACTCCCAGGGCCCCATCACCCCTGGGTCCATGGCTCATTCGGGCCACGCCACCATTTAGGGAGATGAGGGGACTTGGCCTCAAAGAGGCTAAGGTACTTAGGCAGGGGACACAGCCAGGAGGCTGAAGAGCTGAGTTCCCTCTCGTCACACAGGCACCTGGCATGTGGGCTCACTCCTGGACCCGCACTGGGAGGAGACAGAACCCAGAGTGAAAAGAAGAAATGCTTTAAGCTTCAGTGCCACCAGGTCACAAGCAGACCGAGGCCCCGCCCCGGGTAAGCCCAGTGCCCTGTGAAACGGGACCTTCGTGGGACTGTCGTGTCACTGGTGTCTAGGCCTCTGGAGGGACCACAGAGCTGCTTTCCAGGTTAATACAGGATTATTATGGTCCATCTGTACCTGCTGAGAACTAAGAGAGGCAGTGGGGTGCAGCGAGAAGCTTCCGTGCAACCACATCCAAGTCAGTTAAACCCTCAGCGTCTCAGAAATGATGATGAGGATGGACGCCTGACTCACAGCGTCGGTGTGAAGTCTGAAGAGACCGACACGTATGGAAAGACCTCCTGCGTTGCCTGGCACGTGGCAGTGTTCAGATGGGGTCCACTTCCTTCCGCTTCAATGGGCCAGAGTCACTTGAAAAGCTTCCCCAGGTGCCCATAGGAGGGCTCAGCTCAGTCACCCCTCTGCTGAGCCCTTGTAAACACTGCCCCCTCCACCGTGGGAAGCTGGGGTGTGGCACCCGTGGAGGTGATCCCCTAACCTAAGGTGGGTCCCTTTTCCCCACCTTCCCATGCAGAGTCTGTTAGGCTACAGGGTGGGATAACTTCCACCCCACCCCTCCTCCTTGCTCAGGGTCAGGAGCAACTGGCTACAGCAGGAAGGGTCTGGTTTGCCCTAGAGAAGACCTTGGAGAGAGGACAGCCTAGGAACCCCAGCTTTTCCTTTGCACCCAGGACCTCCAATTCACTGAATGTGAGTTTCCCCTTTGGCAGAAATCCCCAACATTTGTGGATAATAATAACTGACATTTTTAAGCCCTTTGCAGTTGAAAAGCATCTCTACAGCATAGCAGGACGATAAGACGTGTGGGCTTGGGAGACAGAGGACCTGGGCTAGTACTTACTGCTAGGTTCTGTGTAAAGTAGAAGCAAGGATACCAACCCAGAGGGATGTTGGGGGAGGAAATGAGTAACAGATGAGTTCAAGTGACCCAGTAGCCTAATTAGCCTAAAATGAACCTAATAGCTCTAGCTGTGTGACCTTGTGCAAATTGCTTAAACATTATGTGTCTCAGTTTCCTTATCTGCAAAATGAGGCTAATAACAGGATCCACCTCGTAGGGTTAAATGAGTATTAAGTGAGGATTAATGCAGGATTAAGTGAGTTAATAACATACTTAGAATAGTACCTGCCACATGATGAGTGCTCTGTGAATTATAATTGTAATCCTTTCTTCGACTATTTTGCCATCACGATTGCCCTTGGAAGTCAGGAGTGGTGTTAGTCCATTTCATAGATGAGAAAACTGAGGGCAGAAGGGCAAGATCACCGGCCCAAGACTTGAACTTCAGGCTTTCTGGTGCTCAGTGAGACTTCCTTGCACTCCTCTGCCTCCAGCAGCTTCGGTGGCTTTTCAGCTATGGGGAGACTGTCCAGCAGACTCTGGTGCCCCGCAGTGTCCCTCTCAGCCAGCCAAGACAGCCTCTCCCTCCTGCTTCCTGATGGTGCCACCACCCTTCAGAAGCTGGGTGGCTGGCTCAGGCTTTCCCTCGGGGAGACGGGACATCTGCTTTCTCCCCAAAGGAACAGCCTCAGGAGAAAGAGTCCATCAGCCTGGCATGGGATGGCTCCTGCCCTGGGTTTTCCAAAAACTCTGCTAACAGCAGGCCTCCTCCTTTGGCTTCTGTGGCTCTATGTCAGAGACTGTGGAGTCACAGCTGTCACTGTGTGTGTGTGTGTGTGTGTGTGTGTGTGTGTTGGGTGGGGAGGTGGGAAGCGGGGGCGGGGGGGCTCTCTCCCCAAACCACCCCCAGGCACTCTGCTGTAACCGGAGCTTCGTGGAGGGTCTAAATGGCACGGTGCCCTTCAGAGGCGCCGCCTGACCAGCCTGGGTCCCCTTCCCGAGCCCCCGCACAGGCCCCCCCAGCACACATGCGTGCGCGAGCACACAGCCCTACACAGAGGAGACGATCAAGTGCAGAGAACCTTCCTGTGCTGCTTTACATGGCAAATAATTGAGCCGCACCCTTGTGGTCTCGGTGAGGAGCTTCATCCATATTCATGCCTCGCGTTTCCTGTGGAAACGAACACGCGACATTCCAGCACGACGACGGTGGGAGCAAGAAATCTGAAGCACTAATTCAGTCTCTCCACTCCCCAGCCCGGCTCCAGCGCCGGGGAGAGCAGATTTAGCTGGTGTCTAACCAGCCAGGAGGCAGCGTACTCGGCGAGGAAGACTTGTCCCTCCGCGTCCATCCAGCTCTCCCTTTCTCTGGCTTCACCTCCTTCTTCCTTTCTTTCCTCTCCTCTCCCACCTTCTTGTCTTCTTTCCTGCGTCTCCTCTCCTTCTCTCTCCTTCCCCATCACCTCCCCCCCCCCCCCCCCCCCCGCCACACACACACACGGCAGCCTTTTCCCTCCTCGGTCCATCCACCTGTCCCTGCCTTCAAAGCCTCCTGCCCCTTCGCTGCCAAAGTTACCTTCTGTGCCTGGAGTTTCACTTTCCTTATCTAGTTCTGATGGGAGGCTGGGGGGCCGCGGTGCTGGGAAGCAGGTTGGGAGCGTGTCTATGAATACCAAGCATGTTAATAGGTTAAAGTAAATCTAAAGTAACATTTGAAAGCAGAGAGATGAAAGCAGATCACAGGCCAAAGATCAAACAATCTAGAGCCACTTCTAAGCCTTTTACAGCTGGAGATTATTAGCATTTGAAAGAGAGGAGCATTAGAGGGAGAGAGGGGAAAAAAAAAGTTGGAAGGAATTTTTGTTGTGGAGATAAAAACTGAAATAAATGACAGTGGAAAGGGAGAACTAGAGAGAGGCTGACTTATTTTAAAAACCACATTAAGACAGTGGGGGAGGAGGGACACCTCTGGCTGTATATTTAGCTCATCAGCCAGCATCTGGGCTCTGATGCTGATGTACGCCACCCTCCCTGGTCTTCCTCTCCCCTCCTTCCTCCCTCCCTGGCCTTCTAGGGGAGGAAAGAGGTTTCAAGTCCTCCTTGGCTCTCCCTTCCCTCCAGCTGTGAGACAGCACCTCTGTTCTGGGAGGGGAGGATGGTAAGGGGATAGTGGGACAGGTAGTGCGACTGAAGCCAGGCACCCCAGGACACCCAGCCACCACTCCCTCTAAGGGGTATCCAGCCAGTCCTTATAATGCTAGAACATCTGAGTCGGTGGAACCAAGAGTTCATCCACTTTTGATTCTTTTTTTCTCCATCCCAACCACAACTGACAATCCCGTAATCCAATCCAGCCTCTCTGTTTTCCAGAGAAGCCTGAGGATCCCCCACATCCAGGGTACTGAACCTTGTTACATAAGAGAATATATAAAACTTTCCATCCTTCATACTTTTAATTCAGTCAGTATCTGTTTTCTAGGAACCAAATTAGTTATGAACCTCGTTATGAGTTAGCCACTCTGCTAGGAAGAGTATTGAATAAAACAGGCATAATCCATATCTATAGTGTCTTACGATGGGGGGGATTTATTAATTAAACAGACGTCAGGTTAAAGATGGTGGATTGATAACAATCATTTATCATTGTCCTCTCCCCAAATCACCCTAAAATGAGACTCAAGTCACTAAAAATCCTGCAGGAAAAAGAAAGTGGAAGAGGTGACAACAGCACACGAGAAATGTTATCAAGTTTGGGGGAGAGAGAAAGTAAATGGAAGAGTGACAACTGACTTAACAGAGTGGAGGAGGCTTAAGTGTCCCAGACCGTGGAGGGAGGTGTCATGAGAAAGGAGTCATGGCCCCTGGGTACCTCAGGAAAGCCTGAGGAATCAGCAGATCAACATGGCAGAAGGTAGGATGGGGCAGGGGTCTAACACAGGGGCACCAGTTAGACCTTCATGGCCCCTCACCTGGCCTGTGCAGCCAAGCAAGCGTCCTTATCCCAAACTAGGGGAGGGAGAGGGTGGGTGAGGGGGAAGCCAGCTCCTGAAGAAATTGAACCAGAGAGCACAGGGACACCACACACACAGACAGAAGGGGGCAAAAAAGTAGTATAAAATAGGAATATTAAGTTAAAATCTCCATATTGAACAGGGACAACCTCAGCCTCCTTCCCAACTGAGATTTCATAGTGCTAACAGCCAAGATATCACTCAACTCCCATCCCTCACCCCCACCCCAGACTGGAGGCAGGAGAATTTTCCTCTGGAAAAACTAAATGCCCCAAGTTTGTAGGGGGCCAACAGAATTTTGTGGGTCTTTCAAAAAAAATAAAGCCAGCTCCTTGTCTATTCACCCTACAGTGAAACCCACCAACCAACAGGGACCCATCCATACTCAAACAACTGCCAATCAGGTTTTCTTTTAAAATGATTCACACTCTTAAGTATGGGCAACTAAGGAGCACCAGACATTCTAGGAAAGCCTCCACCATTAAGACTAGATAAGCAAATAGGAGGAGAATAAGGAACTCAAAAGAAACAGAGACAAGGTTGTGAATTTTAAAAAAAGTTCAAAAATATATATGATTAATATTCTCAGAGAGACGAAAGTAGATATTTTACCTGAAATAAGAGCAGGAGGAAGAAAGAAAGAAGGAAGGAAGGAAAGAAAGAAAGAAAGAAAGAAGGAAGGAAGGAAGGAAGGAAGGAAAGAAAGAAAGAAAGGAAGGAAGGAAGGAAGGAAGGAAGGAAGAAAGAAAGAAAGAGAGAAAGAAAGGAAGAAAGAAAGAGAAAAGAAGGAAGAAGGGAGGGAGGGAGGGAGGGAGGGAGGGAAGGAAGGAAGGGGAAAGGGGGAGGGAGGAAGCATGATATAGACTGCCATATATAAAATCAAAGCACAAGGAAGAGCTCTTGGCTATTAAAAGTGATAGCAAAAATTCAAAATTCAATAAAAGTTCTGAAGGATAAAATAGAAGAAATATCCCCAAAAGTGGAACAGAAAGAGAGAGAGTAAGAGAAATACAGATAATGGGAGAGAAGGATCAGCTCAGGAGGTCCAGCATTTGACCACTGGGAATTCTAGACAGGTTCCAAGAAAAGGGAGGGGAAAATTTTCAAAGAAATAATAGAAGAAAATTTCCCAGAACTGAGCGATGTTGGTTTTCAGATTGAGGTTTCACTAAAGGCCCAAAGTATAATATAATGTCATTATGTTTCAGACACCAGAAATGAGAGGCTCCAAAATGCTTCCAGAAAGGGAGCAGCAGTGGAGTCACCATCAGTGGATTAGAGGACAGTCTCCTGGGGAAAAAATTAAGTTATAGATTATTGATACACTTGCTCATGTGATAAATAATACTGATAGATGGTCTCCCATTTTGTTGAATCATAAAAAAAAATTATGAGAAGACCATAGAAAAGAAAGTAAACCAAAAATGAGGAAAAGCATAAAGTTGCCCAAGAAAGGAAACAGAACCATCATAGAGTCCTGTCTCAGGAGTGGACATGTTTTACTTCTTCTTGTGGAAGAAGAGATTATAGATTTAATTTTCAAAATGTGATATAAGTGTATTATGGGGAGGCAAAGCTATGAGCTAAGACTCATGCCATAATAGGAAGTCAGTAGACAAGATCAAAAAATTGTTTTGTCAAAAAATAGAGTTAAAAAAAGAAAAAGAGAAAGCAGTAGCTGCCTGCCTTATGTGGGCAGAGCCATCGGCATTTACTGCAAGGGTGACTGAGGGAATTCCCCAAGGGGATGGTAAAGTACATAGTCACATGCATAGCTTTGACCTCATGGATCTGTACGCTGAAGATCTGCACATTTCACTGCCTGTAAAATTTATCTCAAAAGGAAGGAGAAAAGAACCACAGGCAAATATTGAATTCTAATGATATGTATGGTGAAGTGTTTAGGGATGACTAAAGTGTACTCCTGTCTGCAACTGACTTGGAAATGTACCAAAAGATAAGAGGGAGTGACAGATGGATAGAAGGATTGAAAATTACAAAGTTATGTGATAGAGCAATGATCACAAAATATTAATTGTAGAATTAGATGGTGGATTTATGGATGTCTGCTGTAAATCCAACTTTTTTATATGTTTGAAAATTTTTGTAGTAAGGTGTTAAGAAAAAGGTGGAAGCGTGAATATGTTGCTTAGATGAAGAGATCTAAACACTAGGAGAAACAGCCCAGAGTTGAAAGTGGTTGACTCTAGAGGGTGGAAAGGGCCTGGTGCCTTTCCTGCAAAACCTCTTGACATTATTTGATTTTTAAATTTTGTGTGTCTATCACTTTGGTTAAAAAGTAATTTACAAAGGAAAGGAAGGACATATTAACTGATAAGTATTTTTAAGATAAGTATTTACACAAAAGTATACAATTTCATAATTTGGGAGGGGCCATGAAAGACAAGAACAGGGTGCGTTGGCAGCGAGAGGGGAGGGTGCGGGGGAGGTGGACAGTCACAAAGGCCCAGGGCAGGAACCAAGAGAAGACCAGTGGGCCTCAGTGTGAGGAAGGCCGAGGTGGAGAGGGAAGTGGGGGAGAGAAGGGGGGAGGAGGGGAAGGGGAGGGGAGGAGGGAGAAAGAGAGCAAAGGGGAGAAGGAGTGGCAGAATGGGCTGCTCCCACATTTGTGTGTCCCAGGTGGAGAGCCCCGGGGTGACCAGTGACCAGCTGGACCCAGGGCAGGAGACGGCTTATAAGCTGCTTGTTTATTGTAGTTGCTATTCTTTTGTCTTCCACTAGTTTTACTCTGTTTTTAAAAAGTCCGTGCTTTGGAAACCCAGGGAAGGTTTTCAGGCCTTATCTGTGTATCCAAATTACAAAGGTTGGAGAGGGGGCAACAAGACCTTGGTCATGGTACCTGGGGGAGGGGGATCCCAGAGGAAGGTCACTTTATCTGGTCCCAGCCTCCAGTCTGCAGCACAGCCCTGAGGTATCCGCTGCCTTTCATCTTGGAGGGCCTGCCATTTATTGTCAACAAGGGCTACTGCTGCCCTGCGCATCTCTGCCCACATAGTAAAGACTTGTTATCCAGGGCGTTAGGCAGAGAATCCAGGAAAGTGTGTCCCCCTGCTCTTGAGCAACACCGAGGTCCTCATCCCCAAGAGCACTTCACAGATTCCCTCTCTCACCTCAGATGAGAAAATGAGGGTGGGCACAGGGCATCCTAGTCAGAGAGAAAAAAAAATTAGGAAAGAGAAGTGTGAGGGACATGGGAGGAATTAAGCTGAGTCACGCTGGAAGAGCAGAATTTTCCCATCAGGAAACTGGAGGGGCCTGGGGCATTTGGGGCCCTCCTTGGGACAAGGAAAAGCTGGGACAAAGACAGGGAGGCTCTTTGCCCCCTGGGGAAAGGGCTCAGAGGTACCTGGGTGGGCTGCTGTGTTGCTGAGAGAGCTGCTGCAGGAGACCAGAGAGCCGGAGGTGCTCAGGGTCTGACACCCGGGCCTGAGATACAGCCATGCACCTCTGGCTGGCAGGTGCCTACCCCTGGTGACAGTGAATGGCACCAGGCAGGGATGCCCAAGGCTCTGGCACAGAGCCTGCAGCTGCCACTGTGAGGTTTTTTATTCTAATGCCACTTGTCAAGCTGGCAGCCCTCAGGGCAGCTGGACTTGACAGGGAAGCAGCTGGGTCCCCTGGGTTTTGTTTCCCCAGAGCCTCTCCAGGTCCTCAGAGATGTCCAGCAAGAGCTCTGCCCTGACTCCAGAAAGGGGAGGGCTGGAGGGGGAGGGCTGGTGGCTGCAGAGGGGAGAGGGACCCCAGGACTCCACAAGAGGAAGTGCCATTTTCCTCTAAATCCCACCCACTCTAAAGTGGGACCCCAACAGCTAGAATGGATGGCACAACTGGATTTTCCCAGCGGGAAGGGAGCAGAGGATTCATTCTGGATCAATATTAGTTCAGCCCTGGGGAATCTGAGAGGGGACAATTGTTGTAGAGGGCAGAGCACAGGGCACTGGAGATAAAGACCTTGGTCCTCATCCAGGTCCTGTCACTGTCACTGTGTGACCTTGACCAAGTAACGGTACCTCGGTACATGTCAACTTCCTCATCTGTGAATTGATGGTAAAGGGGTTGGCTTAGGTGCACTCATTAATTTAACATATATCCACTGAATACTTCTTAGGTACCAGATGCCATCTTATATGATGCAAAGATAATAAATACATCCCTGACTTCAGATATTGATAGATTGGTGTTCTTGTAGGGAGGGTGGGACATTCCTCAGATCCCATGATCTAGGGCTTTAATGACAGGTATCTAGGGGATCCCAGGTCAGGGCATCCCTCACGGAGCATAAGCCCAGAGTGGACGCTATGATCTCCACCCCAGTGGACACCAGGGCCCTAACCTGGACCTGAGGTCTGCAAGATTCCTGAAAATTACTTTCAAAACTAGTCAAGACTCATCATTGGGGGTGTTAGGCACAGAATCCTAACCAGCAGGGTATGTGGGGGAAATCTGCTTTCTGCCTTTTTCCACAGGAGGTTGGGAGACTTGACAGCCTGAAAAAGCACTGGCCTTGGAGTCAGGAGACCCATTTCTAGTTCCCAGGAGCAGTGTGACTGCAGGCCAGAAGGGCTCTTCCTGTCTCTGAGTGTCCATTCTTCCATTGGTAAAATGAGCCCCCTTCATCTTAAGAATTCATTGCTCTCTAAATGCAGAGCACACCTCCTTACCCTTTCTGGGAAGTAATCCTGCCTCCGAGTCTGCCTGGCTCCTAAGGATGGAGCCAGGCAGCAAGTCACCAGCAGGTGGGACCCTCAGGAATGCCTGATGGGTGCAAATGTATGCTTACTCATCACCCACCCAGCCATCTACAGCATCCCTGAGACGCGTGGGGAAGTTTCCTGTAATTGTGTTACGGATGGTTCTCTCAGCATTGTGTCTGGCCATAAAATATACTCACTTAATAGTCTCCAAGGAACTGCCAGGCCTTCCGGGCTATAACTCTGAGCCCCCAGCCCCTCCTGCCTGGCCTGACACTTTGTTTGGTGAATCTGATTTGACTTTGATCTTAAATCTGCTCTAACTGCCTCAGAGCAGTAGCCACAGGGAAGGGGTGGGTATGGGGGAGAGGAGGATGGTTGCTAAGAATTATGACTCAGGCCCATTAGGAAGGGATGACCGCTCAGCACAGCCCCTTCTAAATCACGTCTGAGAAGACTGTCACCGAATCCAGAGCAGTGCTGCAGTTGGCAGGCAGGGAAAGTGGTCGGGAGGTTGGAAGTGTGGGGACTCGCTCAGCCTGACCTGGCTCCCCTCCGCGCTCAGGGCCCCCCACATTCTTCTTGGGCCTTCCAGTGACTGCTGTGTCTAGACACTCTCTTTCTCAGCCTTGTCCAAGAATTTTTTCCTCCCTTTGTAGGATTCCAAGAAGTTGGTACCAAAGGTTGTATGTTGTAGGGGATGGGAGCCCTGATGGGTGTGAAAAGGACAAGGTCTCCAGTCCCTCTGTGAGAGGGTAAGAGTCACTGGATGCTCCTCTGTGATCTCACCTCCTTTTCTCTGAGGAAAGAGCCACTGAAGAAGGATGGTGTGGTGGAGACACTGCCGGCTCCTCTCTTCGATTGGCTAGAGCTGGGGCCCTGGTTACCGCCCTACTCCAGGAGCTCTTATTCATCCTCCGCAATCCTCCTATAACAGCCTCTCCTCTAGGAGACCCTTCCCAGTCCTCCTGGGGAAAACTGGTCCCTCCCTCCTCTCTTTTCTTTAATATTTGGGTCCAAAGACCCTTTGGTGCAGTGGCCAAGTGAACTCTGAAGTCATCCTGCCTAGATTTGAATCTAGATTCCACCACTTCCTGTGTGACCTTGGACGGTGACCTCACCTCCCTGTGCCTTTGTATCCTTCACTCTAAAGGGCAGGCTAGTGAGAGTGCGCGTCTTGTAGGATCATTGTGGGAATTATCCACATACAGCTCTCGGAGCAGAGCCTGGTACACAGTAGGAGCTTAATAAATGTTAGCTGCTGCTCTTGTTGTTTGTTAGTATTTCCTGGGATGGGTGGGTGGGTGGGAGCGGAGGGACCCAGGAAGTATGCTGAATGTTTACTTTCCACTAGACCGTGTCTTTCCGTGTGTTGTTCAAGGTGTGGGAAGGAAGGAAGGAAGGGACGAAGGGAAGAAGGGAGGGAGGAAGGAAAGGAGGGAGGGAGGGAGGGAAGGGAGGGGAGGGGAGGGGAGGGGAGGAGGGAGGGGGAGGGGGGGGGGGGGGGGGGGGGGGGGAGGGAGATCTTTGAGCATGGGACTATGGGGGATGCAAAGACCCCAAAGCATGGTTGTTTCTGCATAGTGCTTCCATTCTGGTTGGGCTGCCAGGGCAGCCATCACAGGGAGAATGTCCCATGGCCCAGCCAAGCAGCAGAAACTTAGAAACTGGATCCCAGGCCCACCAGCACCAGGAGTTCTAAGAGGGAGTAACAGGAGGTTAGGGAGGGCCTAAACACCCCCAGACGTTACTGTAGGGAGCACTTATGGTCCAAAGGGCTGTTATGCAAAGGAATATGTAGCTCCACAATTCACTGAATTTACCCTAAATTAAGCCTCCTACGCTTTGACTCATACTTAAGATTCCCGGACGGCTTTGGTCCCTGAGTATTAACTAATCTTTTAGTGTTAGTGCCTAGAGATTTAAAAGTCACAAAGACATGATTTTGTTTTTTTCTTAGAGCTGGAAGGACCTTAGGAACCAACTGATTTACACCATTATCTTATAGAAGGGAAAACTGAGGTTTGGAGAGTTGAAATGGCTTCCCTAAGTCCACTGAGCTTCTGTGCAAACGTGTCTCTGTATTTCTTGGCATTGAATCCCTAGCGCCACATTGGTAGGGGGGTTGTGGGAATCATTCTTCCAGTTTTGGGAAATTGAAAGGAAGCCTTGAGACCCAGATTGGTGAAGTGGCTTACCCCAAACCACACAAGAGGTCAGCAACAAAGCTAGCCAAAACAGGGGTTCTGACCCCCAGACCAGACCTTTCCCCGCCACCCAACCCCAACTGACCCCACTGTCAAAGAAAACCCCTGATTATGCGCAGCTGAGGCCTCCCGGAGTGGAGGTGGGTGCAGTGCAGGCCAAGATGCTCCTACTCTCTTGGGATGGAGAGGGGGTCTGAGGCCCCCCTCCCTGCCCCACCACCAAGCACCTGGCAGGGAACCTGGCCTTCCAAACCGCCCTTTGTCAGCTGCTCCTCTGAGCATAACACACCGCAGCCCGAGAAAGAGACTTGAGCCTTGAGTGCCAGGGAGGCTCCAAGCCTGTATCATGAGGATTTTCATAAACACAACTGTCTGTGTCTGGGCAGCCATGTGGAAACTTGCAATATAACCCACTGATGTCATGTGGCACGGGAAACAAGATTTCCAGAGGCAGCCATGCTGTTCTTTCCAACCTCAGTGTGGAGCAGAATCCCAGACAGGCTTCTGAAAGAAAGGGAAGGAAAAAAAACCCTGCAACAAATTGCAAACCAGAACACCGATTCCAAGGTCTCCAAGGGAGGGTAGGGAAGGGGCTTGGGGAGGGCTGGAGCTGCTGGGGAGGAACGGCTGGGATGGGGCTTCGGGGGCCGTGCAGGGTCACCCGCCAGGGCTCCTGAGGGCTTCCTGAGGATGGCGTGGGCGGCCTGAACAGGAGCTGGGCAGGGCCATTTGGTGTGAGCTGAGCTCTCCCTACTGCCCATCACCTCAAATCTCTGGACTTCAGAAATCACCGGTCATTCCTTTTACCTCAGGCAGGATTGACTCCTCACCTTGGACAGACGCTGGGTCTCCAGGTCCTTAAGATCTCCAGATTTCTGCAATCCTTTCTACCACTGATTCCGGGATCACATATGAAGTTGAACTCAAATTCACCCTGCTGCACTTTGAGCGCGGTCCTGGTTCTCTATCCACCAGGCAGGACTCCCACAGAAGAGGCAGTGAGGGTGGGAGTGGGGTGTTCTTACCTTCTCTGTTGGCGTTTCATAGAATGTTACCTCACTCCTCTCCTGTCTCCACTGGCTGGCAGACCTTGGCCGGGTCATTTAACTTCTCTGGGCTGCAGTTATCTCTTTTCTAAAATGGGGAAGCGGAGAGCATATGATATTTAAGTTTTCTTGTAGCTCAAGAATCCTATCATTGTATGACCATCTGCACAGAAGGAGCAGTAGGGTAGCACAGATTACCTAAAAGATATTTTCTGGCTTTATTAACACTTACTGGGATTTTTTTCCAATTATAAAAGTAATCATTCCAATTGCAAGAAAACTTGAAAACCAAGAGTAAGCGTTTTAAAAAAAAAAAAAAAACCTGTTTCCCAAGCTTTTTGGAATGTGTTATTTTCATCTTTAGTCTTTGCATCTTCTCATATTTTTTAATAAAAATATTATACTGTAAAAATGCTCTACAGTCTGCACTTTAATCACTTTGGAAGGTATTCTAAACATTTCCTTATATCGATATTCTTCTACAACATGGCATTTTTTGATATTCGTAGTTTTTCTTATGATTTTTAATATTCAGGCAAATTGCAAACAAAGAAATACTAAGGGTCAATAATCACACGAAAACAATTTTGCCTCAACAATAGTCAAAGAAAAGGAACGAGATGTTATTTTTACACATCAGATTAGCATAGGTTTAAAAAAAAAAAAAACCTGGCAAAATCTACTTTGTTAACTGGAGGAAGTAATGGACAATATTTTACATGGCTGGAAGGGTGAGAATCTATCTGGAAGACAGTCTTATGTATCAAAATATCAAATATGTGTGATTATTTACTTAGTAATCCTATTTCTAGGAATTTACCCTATGAGAGCAATCACCTAAGTGTGAGAAGATAGAAGCAAAACAATGTTTGTTCAGTCAATAGGGGAATGGTTCAAATGAGTGTGAAACATACAAAACAGCAAAATAGTATCATGCAGTCATTAAAAATGATAATGCAGCTTTATATTTATTGACTTGGAAGGATGTCTGACATTTTGTGAAGTGAGAAGAAATCACAGAACATCATGCAAAGTCTGAGCCCATTTATGTAAAGTTATGTGCAGAAATCTGTATGTGTGTCTTAGATAACTAAATGCCTAAAGCATTGCTGGCTTCAGATAGAAGGGGCTTAAAGGTTGAAGTCTAGTTGGAACAGAGGGGCGGGGAGAGGATCGGGGCCCACTTTGAAGCTGCATTTGCTAACCAACCATCAAGTTTTTGTGGTTTTTTTGTTTTGTTTTGTTTTTCTTAGAATATATGTTCATTGGGGATGGCAGGGAGGGCAGTGGCCATCTGCTGACAGGTGTTGACCAAAATATTAATAGTTATTATCTCTTGGAGGTGGGATTTGGAATGTTTTAATTTCTTCTTTGAACTTTTACTATTATTCAAACATTTTACAAAAAAATGATTTGTAACATGTTCTGTTAGGGATGGCTCACAAATACTGGTTTATTTTTTTATTTTACAGTATCCCAATAGCCTGGATTTCCATGCCTTGCCTATCAAAGTCTGCAATCTTATTAACTTTCTTCACCTTCCTCAGAGAACTTCAGTCGTCTCTTGCCAAGTTTGGGGTATCTCGGTAGGTGCAAGCCCCTGGGAACTCCGTAACTCAGATTCTACCCCATCACACCCCAAGCCCGCTGCCCCACCACCATCAGAAGGATGCTGTTCAAACCTCTTCTGTCCAGGCTAACCAGGGCCCTCTCACCTTCCTCTACCACCCTTTCTTCAGACTTGCACCTTGGCTTCTGACTCCACTACTGAGCTCTCATCAGACATGGAAATCCCCGCCATCGGCTCTACTCCTCACCTGAGCCCTGTGCTGCTAATACGCAGCCTGGTATCTGACCTTGCTCTGTCTTTCATCTTTGACTTTGCTGCTTCCTGGCAGGTTCAAGGCACCCTACCATGCTAGGTGTGACAATGCCCCATCCTACCTGATTCACAGTTCCAAAAACACCCACTGTGTGCTCATTATGTGCTCAGCCCCTGGCTGAGTCTTGTGAACACAGAAACCATGAGCGTAGGTCCCTGCCCTTGAGGGGAGCTCAGTGTATTGGAGGTGACTGAGGGACAGCTACGATGATGGTAGCTGACGCTGAAGGTTTATTACCGCCGGGCACTGCCCTACATGCTTTGTTTGTATCATCTCATTTAACCCTAACAATAACCCTATGAAGTAAGCACTATTATGTACCCATTTTAAAGAGGAGGAAACTGAGGCATAGAGGTAGCTTCCTCAAGGTCACAGAGAGCTGAGCAGTACATCAGGGATTTGATCCCATTAATCCAGCTCCAGAGACATCAGTCTTAAACATCATGCTCTATGGGGAAAAAAAAAAAAAAAGGAAGCCAGCTCCTGAGTCTTGTGATAGGCATTTATACAAAGGGCTGCAGCACTATGGAAAAAAGTATGAAGTTTCCTCAGTAAACTAAAAATAGAATTGCCATATGATCCAGCAATTCCACTCCTGGGCATCTACAAAACTATAATTCAAAAAGACACGGACAAAACTATACATGGACAAACCTATAATTCAAAAAGACACACGCACCCCTATGTTCATAGCAGCACTATTCACAATAGCCAAAACATGGAAACAACCTAAATGTCCATGGATAGAGAAATGGATAAAGAAAATGTGGTATATATGTACAATGGAATACTACTCAGCCATAAAAAAGAATGAAATAATGCCATTTGCAACAACATGGATGCAACTAGAGATTATCATACTAAGTGAGGTAAGTCAGAAAGAGGAATACAAATACCATATGACATCACTTATATGTGGAATCTAAAATATGGCACAAATGAACCTATCTACGAAACAGAAACAGACTCAGACATAGAGATTTGTGGTTACCAAGGGGGAGGGAGGGAGGGAGAGGGATGAACTGGGAATTTGGGGTTGGGAGATGCAAGCTATTACATTTAGAATGGATAAACAGCAAGGTCCTACTGTAGCACAGGGAACAATATCTCATCTCCTGGGATAAACCATAATGGAAAAGAATATTTTAAAAGGAACATCTCTATGTGTATAACTGAGTCACTTGGCTGTACAGCAGAGATGGGCACAACATTGCACATCAACTATACTTCAATTAAAAAAAATAAAGTATATGGGAGACCTAAAAAAAATAAAAACTAAAAAGGACTGTGGGAGTTCGGTGAAAACAAGTCATGGATTCTTCTGCTCTCAGACTCTTGGCTGGCATGAGACCCAGACATGTAACCAGCTTCCTCTTAGCTGCTCACCTAACCGAGCTTCTGCTTTTATCTCTGCCCTGGTGTGACACCTCGTCTGTTACTTACGCTCGGTATCCATTCTGAGTGAGCAACGTCTGCTGGCTGGCCTCCAGCTCTGCGTCCACCTGAACTGGGCTGGTTGGCCCAGACCCTGCTCCACGTCATCTCAGACCCAGCGGGCCAAGTGCCCCATCCCCACCCCAGTGCACAGAGACACAGCTGGCCCCGGAGCTCTCCCACCTGGGTCTCAGCTTCTTCCCAATGCTCCATGAGCCCTCCAGTTGGAGAGGAGTTGATGAACATTCTTCCGTGACCATTCCGCTTCTGTAAGTAGACTACGTTTTCTGTAAGGAAAGTCTTCCAGAAAAGTTTTGTTTAAACTAAATATTTGTAGATCCATTTAGAATATAGTGGAATAATCTGGTACAAATGCAAAAATCAGACATGACAGCACTGACTAGCATGGAGTATATACCAGGTGTCAGGTACTTTGCTTGTAATGCCCATGTAATTCTTAGAACGCCCCAGCAAGGCAGGCACCATTTTCATTATACCCATATGAAGAAACCAGGCCCCGAGAAGTTAGCTGACTTGCCCAAGGTCACACAGCTAATAATTGGCAGAACTGACTCTTGGCCGCCACTCAGTCTAAACCATCACTCTGAGAATTCTTAGGCAAACAGTCTCTTGGGGATGCAAGTTTTCTAAGTTTCAATTCATGTTTTGTCAGAAGAGGACAGACCTTACTTTCTTGATTCAATCTTCAGCCACCAGGCTGGGGTGAAAGGAAACACGGGTCTTGCTGGCTAGTTCTGGGGCAGGCGTAATAGAAGTTTCTCCCCAGCATCCCCCAGAAGGGGAAGCTCCGGAGCTACCCCATCTCCAACCCATCATGTTTGTGCACACACACACACACACACATGCACACACACATGCACACATGTAAATACACACGGGTGCACCTTCCCAGTCCAGTCTATGACTGTGCCCTTTGACCAGGCAGCTGCCTGGGCACACAGGACAGAGCCACTAGGAGCCAGGGCAATCAAGAGCAGCTGGTACTCTACCTATGATGTGCAGCTTCAGTTGTAATAAACACTGCAGCTGAATATTCCCTTGGGGGTTTCCTAATGGAGGAGATGCGTACACTCCAGAGCAACCCCAGGGGCTTTACGCGCAGCTCTGACTAAACTCCCTATCAAATCAATCCCGCCTTTTCACCAGTTGTGACAGGGTGTTCTAATATTAGTCCACTCTCCTTGTCTGTCAGCTCCCCCAGCAAAGGCTTTAATGATCTCTAACCAGGCATAATCAACACTACACACTCGAGCAGAGAGTGCCCAGACCCAAGCGGCCCCTGCCCCTCGCGACAATCCGCTGGAAGTTTCGAGGGGGACAAAGGCGAACCCCTCAGCTCACTTGAGCTACCTCCTCTCTCCCTGCAGGATGGGCTGTGCAGGAGGGCAGCCTCCCATGAGGGCAGGGGTGGTGGGTCAGCGGGCTCAGGCTGGCTCGGTGGGTGGGGTGCAGGGCCAGCCCCTAGGGACCTCCTCCGCAGGCTGGCTGTGGTCCGGACAATGGCCTCCGGGATGCTGACCGTTCCGGGCAGCGCTGCTTCTGCAGCTCTGCCTCTTACGCTGTCATCAAGGGCATCCCCTCTGCGCTTCTGACAGCTGCCTTCTCTCTAGAGAAAGGCCGGGCCTGGGTGGAGGATCCTAGTGGCCCAGGGAAGAGCAGAGGAGCCTGCAGTTTGGCCTCTGTGCCTGGTCCCCCCAACGCCCCCATACCCAGCCTGCCCAGACCTTGCACCCTCCCCTTCCTCTCCCCACTCCTCTTTATCTCCCTCCTTCCTTATCTTCTTCCGGGGACCCTCCATGCGCCTCGAGGTCCCGGAGAAGGTGGGCCTGGGACCAGAGAGAGTGGCAGGGAATAAAGGCAGGTGGTGGAGGAGATGGGCAGACACGTAGCGGCAGGGCCCAAGGCCCAGGACCTGGTGTGAGGAAATACATGTGTGGACCAGGAGGGTCTACCCCCCAAAAGCCTTAGTCCTTCTACTTCTAAATCCGTCTCTGAGCCTTCAAGGCTGTGCAGTGTTTATCGGAGCCAAGCAGGGACCCCGCACTGGCTCTGGGGCAGCTCTGAGTACTTCTGGCTCATACAGGAGCCTGTTTGGGAAGCAGCTCTGTAAGCTACCTCAGCATTGCCCGAACCTCCCAGCAAATTCCCTCAGGCGACAGCGAACCAGAGCCTGGATTTTGGCCTCTGACTTCAGAAAGCAAACTGGCCTGAGCTGTTTAATGCAGCCTCCCTGCTGCTCTGGACCACAAGGGGCGGTTCCACAGGGCCCAGAGGCCTGCCGGGCGGTGTCCGGCTTTCCCGCAGCCCTGAGGGCCCTCCAGAGCTGCACGAAGTTCTGGGGAACAGAGAGGTGCCTTCACTGTTTCAATAGAACTTCGTTTAATTTTTTCACGTTCCCAACAAATATTTTGTACTTCACTTGAGAAAAATAGGAACCATATTAAAAAGTAGAAGGGGAGGCCATGACCTACAGCAAGCACTGTTAACATCTGAATGCATTACCTTCCAACATTTTTATTTTCTTAAAAGTGTTGAATTCGAGTTTGCCCTTGGACTTGTACCAGAGACCTGCAAGGGTGCTTTTGCCTGAGAAAGATGCCCCCTGTGTCGGGGAGGGAGGGATTTTAGCTCATGATTTATTGGGAGACCGGGGCCCTTTCCTTAACTCTGTGCCTCCATGTTCCCAATTATTATAAAAGGAGATAATAATAGTACTGCCCTCGAAAACTGGTCATAAGGATTAAATGTTTTGGTATATGCGAAGTCCTTAGAATAGTGTCTGGCATAAACATGAGATACGTGTGGGGCGGCACCACCAGTAGGTTTATTATTATCATGATGATGACTATTTGCACTATCTTCCCTGTGAGGAGTGGGGAGTAGGGACCAGCCCCCCTTTCCCCAGCAGCTGTGGCTTCCATGGGGGTGCTCTAAGCCCGCAGCTGTGTAAAAGGTAGGCAGGTAGCGCGAGAGAGAGGAAGTCACTCTAGGAGGACAGAAAACAAAATATCACCTGTCCAGTAATCTGCCTTTGCTGGGGTGAAAGGGTAGGGGCGTGGCTACCACCCCTCACGTGAGCTCTTCTCTCCTATGTAGCTCTGTGCTGGCACCTAAGAGGCAAGTGGCTGCTCCTTTCCTACCCTTGCCCCCGTGCAGGTCATTAATCCGGCATCTCACTCCTCTCCATTGAGCCCAGCCCAGGATATGGACTATTTCTAACCCCACGGTCCAGTGGGCTTCTCTCATACACCAGGGCTGGCTTTCCAAAGGATGCCTACTTGCCGACTTCCTATAGCCCTGAAAGCTTTCTGACTTAGGCCATGAGAATATCAGAACATCCCTGGAAAGAACCCTAGAGATCCCCAAATAATAGCTCATGACAATAACAGTTTGTATTTGTTCAGCACTTACTATGTGTCAAGCTCTTTGCTAATTTACACATGTATTATCTCATTTAATCCTCACAACAAGACAGGAGACAGGAACCATCCCTATCTCCATTTTACAGTTGAAAACTTAGCTTGGAGAGCTTGAGTTGTCTGCCCAGGATTGATGCCTGGCTACATAGGCTACCAAGGGGACTTGAATTTACCTATGGAAAGGCTGCCCTTCGTTCTGCGGAAACATTACTGTGGACCTTTAAGTTTCCTACAGCTATATTCTAAGGGGAAGCCTGATGCCATTGTTAACTTGAACGCTGATGAATGAAGTGTTGGTTTTGATCACGTAAGCTGGGTGTATCTCTTACCTATGACGTTAAAAAAAAACAAACACAGAAAGGGTAAATCACTTTCTATGGCCACATGGCTAGAAAGTCAGAGCCTGAATCAGAGCCGGACTCCCCAATCTCATGTTCTTTCCAGCCTATCCTGCTCATCTTCTGTCCCTTCCAGAGGGCCTTTAGCCCAGGCCAGACACCGAGTCTCACACTCTTCTAGTATTCCCTGCACGGTACTCAGCACAGCCGGCGCACACCGCGGGTACTCACTCAACCCCTGAGAGCAAATGGATGCGAACTTTCTACAGGAGAGTCAGAGCACACACTGAAATGTACACCCAGCCTTCTCTCCATAACTTGCCGTGGGTCATTCACTCATGAATGGAAACAAGCTTCTGCAGAAGCTGTTGATACTGCGGGCCGGAGCCCAGCCCGGCAACCTAACTCTGAAAAGCTGAGTCTCCCCGGACCCTGTTCTTTTTCTACCTTCTCCGCCAAGCCCACCCACTCCTTTCCCCTCTTTCCTTCTCCTTCCTACCCCTAAGAACACAGCACGTTCCCAGCCCAAGTTAGTGTCCCTGGAGAAGCTAATATTGTCCAAAAGAAGCTGAGAGAGGAGAGCTGATTGGATTTTATTACAGTGCTGATGCCTGATTTCCTCTGGGAGCTGCCTAATTTCTCTCATTCGCAGGCTGGTGACTTCTTGCCTGCTGCCTGACAGTGGCTGTGTCTGCGACCACGGACTGGAGGCAGGCAGCCTGGGTAGGCCTCCACCAGCAAAGCACTTCTGGCTGGTGGTAACTATGCATTTTTTATTGAGTAAGCGAGTTAATGGGCATGTAAAACATACACAACTTGTCAGCCCGTTAGCTGCTGCCATTGCCGTGGCTGCTCTTCTGCCTCCGGCTCAACTAAATTGCTCGTTGCCTTGCTCTCTTCCTCCCTCTCTCTCTCCTTGTTTTTTTTTGTTTGTTTGTTTGTTTTTTCCCAAAGTCTCTCTCTCCCCAACCTGTACCTCCCTCCCTCCCCAAACAGCTAAAGGGTCCCAGTTTTGTTTATTTATTAATTTTTCTAAATTTTTTAATTTTTTGCGGTACGCGGGCCTCTCACCATTGTGGCCTCTCCCGTTGCAGAGCACAGGCTCCGGACGCACAGGCTCAGCGGCCACGGCTCACGGGCCCAGCCGCTCCGCGGCATGCGGGATCTTCCCGGACCGGGGCACGAACCCGCGTCCCCTGCATCGACGGGCGCACTCAACCACTGCGCCACCAGGGAAGCCCCTGTTTATTTATTTTTTATCATAAATAAATAAGTTTGAGAGAAGGCAGCCAGTTTGAGAGAAGACTTAGCCTTGAAGTCTCGCCTGCCTCTGCCCAGTTAATGCTTTGTCCTCGGTTCCTGCCCAGGAAGCTGCGTTCAAGGACAGAGGCAGCCCAAAGTGAGCTTTCGCCCAAGGAAGAGGCACCTAGTTTAGAGCACTTGCCAGATGCGGGACACGGGTGCCTGCGTGGACACGCCTCCAGTTGTGCACATGTGCTCAACTGCCTGCATCGGCAGGCCCCCACCACCCCCTCACACCCCCAAAACCCCACTTTGCATGCACACACTCAGCCATCCACATCGGCATGTACAGACCCTAACAGCCTCAAAAAATCCACATCCCAAACGGGTACCCTTGAGTATTTACACTTGAAAGAGCCCACAGCTGAGTGCACATCCTACACTGTAGCCGCCTCTCTGCACCCCTTCCCGAGGGGCCTTCTCAAGCCTGGATGCACACTTCTCTCACAGGCACACACCCACACACTCACACTCAACGACACAGGTCTTTAGGCACACCCCCAAGCCCACACGTGCATTCGCTGCCTTCAGACACCCCATCCAAAGGCCATATTCAAGTATATCCCCATGTAGATGCACCTTCAGAACTGATGTGAGCAACCACACTCCTATAAGTACCTCACAACTGTTTCTGCACGCACCCCCGCATTTATGTGCACAACCTGAAGCCTGCCTACACACTTCCAACGTGTGCGCACCTCTAATAGTCACATCCGCATGTGCACACACCAGATACACTCAGCCTCAACAACCCATGCCTGCAGCGCACACTCCTGCATGTGCACAGGTTGTAGGCAGGTCCTGTCTGCATGTGCACCCCACTCCCTACGCCTGGATATGTCCCCAAACCCTCATGTCTCTTGCATATGCATATAAACCAACACTCCCACCAGCCTATCTGCAAGTTGGCCTTTAATGCATATTTCAGGTATATTTGTACACACCTCATGTGCACACATACGCTATACCCCATTCTACATGCTTACAACCCATGCACATACACTCTTAACCCCTATTTGTATGTATGTTTCAAGTAAACATCCCACAATGTTTTATTGTCTGTATGTTCACATCATATGAACTCATAGAAGACTCCTGTTCCGCCCATACTCATACTCCAACTTCCTATCTGCATGCACGTCTCAAAGGTACACCCCCAAATGCTCTATTCTACCTACGCGTGTGTGTAAGCCCTGCAATGATTCCATATCTGCTTACAGAGACCCCAGTGCGTGGACATACACCCAAACCCACCATCTCCACATGCAAAGGCAGCATGTACAATCCCCTCTAACACACCATGGTTCTATCAAATGCTCACCATCAATTCAATTTAATTAAGACTAAACTAAATGATTGAGCCCATCTCAGACTTGGTGCTGAGTGCTGGAAATATGCAGATGGAAAAGAACAGCGGCGCTTACCCTCAGGAGCTTCCTGTCTAGGAAGAGAAACGAATAAGAAAGCAACCAGTTAGTTCAGTCACAGAAGTACGTGCACACACGAGCACACACGCTCAGCAGCTCCAAATTTACAAGAACATTCGACCTGCACATCTCAGATGTACAAATGGGCACCGCTGAATTCACATTCCCATATATCCCCATTCTGTGCCTACATCCCCAACTTTAACCATGTGTGATCATTCATTTCCTTTAGTCATCGTGGCTTCACAGGTCACCATCAGTCTCCTCCTGGACGGTAACGCTGCTACTAGGCGAGAATGTTCTCCCCTGAGCGCTGCATTGCTGGGACTGGGCCTCCTTTCTTGGATTGCTCACTGAGGACCTAGTCCAGCAGCAACAGGGCCGTGGGTACAGAGGAAGTCTCCTCAGTAGCCACCCTGCTTCATTTTCTGCTTCAAGTCCTCAGGTGAGTCACCGGCCTTGCAGTTAACCTCCTTCTCTTTGCCCTCTACAGAGGTTGCTGTCCCCACAAGGGGTCCAAGGGCACTTTCCTGCCTACTCTTCCTTGCTTGTGTGGCTGCCACTAGTAGTTCTCTGATAACGATTATTTTTAAAAGCTAATCCAATTCCAGTCCAAATTCTTAGAATTTCAGTGAACTGAATTCCTAGAACTCAGCCTTGCAAGCCAAATCCGGCCCACCGTCTGTTTTTGTAAATAAGGTGTTATTGGAATGGTCACACCATTTGTTTAAGTATCGTCTATGGCTGCTTTGGGGCTGTAATGACAAGAGTTCAGTAGTTACAACTAAGATCATCACTAGTAAAATATGTAGCATCTGGCCCTTTATAGAAAAAGTTTGCCAACCTGATGTCAAGCGTGGCGGTGGTGGTCCTACTCTGGTCTTCCCTGGTCAAAACAGCACAATACAGTCTAAGAGGTAAATAGAGAGACCACGGAGTGCAGAGGCAGAAGATGGTAAAGGAAAGGGATTCAAACCACATCTTCAATTCACCCCACAGATATTGATTGGTGCCTGCTATCTGCTGACACTCGGCTGGGCCTGGGGTTACAGCAGGGAATGGAACGTGGCGCCTTCCTCCTGAAGTAACCAGTCTACTAGGAGACATTAAACTACAGCTTCCACACAGACTCCATAGTGGAATTGTGATAAGGGAAGAATGGGAATCGTTGAAGCCAGGAAAAGAAACTTAGAAGTACTTTGACAGGTGAACTCAAATATGTGAGGGATTGACAAGGTAGAGGGATTGAACAAGCTCTCTGGATACCCCAAGGTGGGACCTGGGACGAGGACAGCACAGTGAAAACAGGAAGACCTGTCTCAGTGGGACGAGGAGATTTTAACCCTCAGCACTGCTCTATAATGGGCTCTGCACGCAGGAGGTTGCATGCTACATGAACATTAGGGATGGATAGAGGGGATTAATACTCGGGTTGGCCTACATGACCTCTGAGCCCAAGTGTGAGACTCACCATGGCTTCTCAATATGGCACCAAGCTAAGCTTTGCCAATGTTCCCTCCCTCCTTGCCAGCATCTTTTGCTCTCCTGTGGCAGGTGTAAGGGACAATCTCTCCTGATCTGACCCTTGGGTGGGCCATGAACAGTTCCATTTGCAGGGGGCTGTGAGGGTGTCCATCACTCCTCTGGTCATTATCAGTTCATACATTAAACCCTATAGGCCCTGAAAGTAAGTTTCCATACCAAATGGCTTCTAGGAAGACCCTCAGAACCTTCTCCTCCCCTTCTCACATTGGACCCCAACCTTCTTTCAGTTGCTGTCTCCTCCCAAGTTCCAGACTTTTCCATCCCTCATTTTTTTTTTTTTTTTTTTTTTTTTTGCTACACGCGGGCCTCTCACTGCTGTGGCCTCTCCCGTTGCGGAGCACAGGCTCCGGACGCGCAGGCTCAGCGGCCATGGCTCACGGGCCCAGCCGCTCCGCAGCATGTAGGATCCTCCCGGACCGGAGCACGAACCCGTGTCCCCTGCTTCGGCAGGCGGACTCTCAACCACTGTGCCACCAGGGAAGCCCTCCATCCCTCTTTTGAGGCTTCCAGCCCCTCTCCTCCCCAGCCCCTCAGGTGGGGTCCACAGCCTCATGCCTGATCCCATCTTGCAGAGTGCTTAAAGGAGGACATCAAAGTTCAGCCTCACCCTTAATCCAGGATTTTTTGTGCTTCTTGCTCTGGACACCAAGGACACAGATGAGGGCAAGACAGAAGCGAAACTGGCAACAAGAAGGAAGGCAGGATCAGGAGGAAAAAGGAAGGAAGCAAAATGCAAGAGAAAACACAAAGGCGAATGGGGAGAGCCTTAGGAACCTTGTGTTTAAGTGGCCTGATTTTTAAATGAAAAGTGTTTGGTGGAGAAGCCCACCTTTCAAAATCCCTGCTGGTGGTGAAGCATATAAAAACCTGAATAGCAAATATTTACTCAGAATTAACATGGAACAGATCCCATCAAGCAACCTTGGGGCTGTTTCTGGAGTCTTACCTTAATGTCTTGTGTGGCACGGGGGCCCAGGCATGCACTAGACCTGGCGTAATACGCTAAACAAATCTAATGGTGTGCCTTATTTCCCCCCTCAGCAGAACTCTTAATTATGTATCTTGCAAGTGCAGAGAAAATGGCTTAACCACAGCAGCTGTTTCCTGCTGGAGCGGCACCCTCCCCAGAAGCCTTTGCAAGGAGATGGTGGGCTGGCCCGACAGGCCACGCCAGGGAGCTGGCAGGAGTCTGGGAAGTGCACAGGTGAGAGGTTGATGAGGATCTGAATCGTCAGCCGGGCAAGTGTCTGCCCCTTGACACCCCAGTGGGAGAGGTGGGACACGAGTTGAAGGGTGAGCGGTAGGGGGGCCAGCGCAGTCTGTGGCCGTATGGGCTGAGGCAGGCTCTTGGAAAGGCTTCTCTGTGAAGACCATCTTTCCTGGTCCGCCCACCCAGAGCCATGTGCTAAACGCCAACTGGTTGTTTAGTAGGGTGACTCACTACTTCCCCCTTGGTTTCTCCTAATAAATTGCAGGAACCCAGGTATCAGTTTCGTTGGCACTTATCAGGTTCAATGGAAAAAACTGGGACCCAGAACGGGTTCCATGGAGGAAGAGAAGTCAGGAAAGTTCCGAATGTGTGGCTTTAACTAGGGAAGAAAGACCATATGGAGAAAATCAGAAGGTGATATCAGGATGCTAGGTATAAGGGCAGAAACCCACTTTGAAGTAACGGTCTGGGGACTGTGTGGAAGAGAAACATTCTGCAGGTGGGCAGAACACCGACATGAGCCAGACACTGGTCAGGGACAGAGCACCCCTGAGACCACCTGTCCAGTGAACCCAGAGAGGTCCAGAGATGCTGGTTTGCACGTGTGTGTGTCTTGAGGACTCTGCCTGGGACATAAAGGTCTTTCTCTGTGATGCCTTTGGCACTGTTGTCTTGAGCTGCAGGATATCAAGCAGGCTAACTGCATGCGGGTTTAGTCCCGAGTTTGAGTCCCATTCTAACACTCACTAGCAACTCTTGTATGTGATCTCTCTGGGCATAGTTTCTCCATCTGGTTTATGTAAAAAACTGGCATGAAGACTTGAACTCATCAATAATATTATCTGAATCTGAATGTGTTGAGTGGCCATGTTACCTATAATGGATTTCTCCTAAAGTTGAAGGAAGAGTATTGGTTGAAATTTGTGAAACAGCTTTACGACCTGGAAAGGGCAATAACCATATGTATTGAGCACGTACTATGTGCCGAGCACCGTTCACTCAGTCCTCACAGTAATCCTATGAGACAGGTCCTATTAGTATCCTGATTCTTCAGATGAGGACATTAAGGCCCAGAGAGATTACCATACATAAATTCCCAAAGTTCGCACAGCTAATAAGTGGGTGGAGCCAGGATTCAAACCTTGGCATTTTAATTCTATCTGCTCTACAAGTGTTATCGGTGATTGCTGTGATATAAGACAGTTCTCCAGAACTGGCTGGGCTCAGCGGAAAACAGGAGGAAGCAGGTCCATGCACGTGCCGGCATCATAGGAGATTGAACGCTAAGGCGAAGCTTTGGGCTCCTGTCATGTAAACAGTGAGACTAAGGGCGTAGGCTAAATTCGAAAGACAGAAGGAGACTACAGTGTAGGGCCAGGGCAGGAGCAATACGGCAAGAACAAACCTTGGAAGCAAAGCAATGCTACTCCACACACTCCCCGGACGGCACTATGCAGCGCCTCCCCAAACATCTATTCCATTCCATTTGATGAGACACATGGGGGATAAGATGACTGAAAGCCATGATCCCCACCCTGTGTAGCATGACTCTACCAAGGAAGGTTGATCTTACTCAAGTAATTGCAAGCATGATGAGTTTAAAGAAGAAAGAGGTTTGGATGTATATTAGCTCGGGTAACGCTAACTGCTAAAACAAATAGACCCCCAAACGTATAATAGCTCAAACTCAAGAACTATATGCCTCACTCACGTGGCAGGACAAAATGGATGTTCCTGATTGGTGAGAGCAGCTCTTCTTTCATTTCTTTCAGAGACAGGCTACCGGCACCTCTGCCATCTCAACCTACATCCTCCTAGGCAGTCCTGGGGTCGCCATTGCAGCTGGCCAAAGGGAAAAGGGCTAGAAGGAGTGTACAGGAAGGTTTTCATGGGCCAGGTGGAGAGGAGCACACATCACTCCCACTCATATTTTAGTGACGGCACCTCAGCCCCACGTCACACATAATGTCCAGGGAAGAACAGGGTGCCCAGGAGGCCGTGGGCTTAGTGAAGAGCTAGCAGACTGCCGCAGTGGGCCACACAGGATCTTTGCCCACCCCCTGCCCTCTGCTTGGAATGCCTCCCCCAGGCCCAACTTCCCTTCTTTCTACTCAGCAAACTCTGTGGCTTTGTGAACAATGGCATATAATATTCAACTGTAATATTTTCTTCTCTTCTGGTACCTATAATCCCCCTCTGTTCCCAAAGGCCCTATAAAAATTGTCACTCATAACACGATGTGCACTAGTGGTGTCTTGGGAAGCGAAGAGGCCTTTGATCACATGTGGGCAAATCTGGGCAGGCAGCAAAAAACAGCAGAAAGCAAGATATCAAGTGGGGACTCCAGAATTGAGTCAAGGACAGGAATTCAGAACCACCAGTAACCAGCTGAGCACGGGGCCACCCCGAGAATCCTCAAACTACTGGGGAGAGTGACTCTCCAGAGGGGTGTGGGATGGAGACTCAGATCATTTTATTTAGAAACGAAGAAAAAGGTGGGGGAGATATTCATAAAAATCTAGAGGAAACCTGGGGAAACTAATGCACATAACACAAAGTGTTTCACAAATGTTCTTAGATCAAAGACCAACAGACACTGGTTATTCCTGTGTACCAGGTACTCTGCTTCACAACAGCCAAGTTGGATAGGGATTGTGCCCAACTGACAGATGAGAAAATCTAAGAGGGAGTCTCACCACATAAATAGGGGAGCTGGATTCAGACTTAGATATGTTCCTTTTTTTTTATTTTATTGAAGTACAGTTGATTTACAATGTTGTGTTAATTTCTGCTGTACAGCAAAATGATTCCATTATACATATACATACACTCTTTTTCATATTCTTTTCCGTTATGGTTTATCACAAGGTACTGAATATAGTTCCCTGTGCTATACGGTAGGAACTTGTTGTTTATCCACCCCATATATTATGTTTGCATCTGCTAATCCCAAGCTCCCAATCCTTCCCTCCCCCAGCCCCTCCGCCTTGGCAGCCACAAGTCTGTTCTCTATGTCAGACATGTTCTCAAGTGATATATTCTACTGCCTCCTGCCTGAAGGGAAGAATAGAAGAAGAGCAAGGGGACAGATGTTAGTAGGAGCTTGAGGTGGAAGTGGGCAAGCAGGAGATGCAGTTGTAAAGAGGGAGCAAAACTTCCAAAGGCTGGACTTCCTGGAGAGATAGGGGCAGGCCAAGGAGGGTGAGAGGACCCCAGGCACCTGTGGGAGGGAAGCTGGTGATTTCTGCCAGCCTCCCCAAAGGAAGGAGGGAAAAACCTGCTCACCCAGTGGCTGCTCCTCTCTGCTGGGGCAGAAGGAAGGAAGCTCTTGGCAATGCTTGACTTGCTAAGCCTCAGGGGAGAAAAAACAGGGAGCTGGTGAGAGCAGCTCCCTGAGGTGCCTCGGGTGGGATGCAGTGCTTTCCAGCAGGGAGTAAAATCAGGAGGAAGCGAATCAAGGCCAGATGGAGTTAGTGTTCCAGCAAGTGCATGTGGTTTTAGAAATGAAGGAGAAACATGGATTGAGGCCAAATCCAGTCCTCAGGCTTCCACCAAACTGCAGCCTTTGGGAAATCACACAGACAGGATGTCGGGGCTGGAGGGTATCGTAGAGATCATCCTGTCCAGCTGCTCCTTCTACGATGGGGGGAAACTGAGACCTGGACAGAGGAGGTGACTGAAAGGGCTAGGACATATGTCAGCTCTCCCTCCATCGTCACCGATGCCACCGAGAAGTCATGTAGGCGGCAGGCACCGAAAGGGCCACCCTCCCACACCCTCCCTCTGCACTAACGCTGTGCAGCACCGCTAGCTAGAAGGCGCTAAAGCCTTGGGGGGCTGCTGAGGTACGAGTGGTCTGTGCAAACTTCCCTCCATCCCTCCCCCTGACTACTGGCTCGGTAGACGGTCCCCGTTCCAGGGCCTCCAAGTGCTTCAGTAACCATGTGACCTTAGCAAGATACTTCGCCTCTCTCTCTAACTCAATTTCTTCACCACTAACATGACACGGTAGGACAAGAAAATCTTTAAACCCCAGTGCTTTTCCTGCTAAGGTTTTCAACGATTTGCCAAACCTTCTCCCTGTGCCTTCAAGGGCTACGATGTCAGTATAAAGGCTGAGATTGGAAGAAGTCAACTGAGATTGGAAGAAGTCAACCAAGATTGTCACAGGGGATGAGCAGAACCTCTCCTAACCTTGGGGGAGCCCATGGCACCAGAGGCCAACAAAACTTAGGTCTAAATATTTAAAAGGTACAAATTAAGATAACAAACTGTATGGTAAAGTATGCTTGCCCACCTCCCTTGACAAGTACACCTTCATGATGACAAGGTCAAAAATATCAGTGGAAAACCACGATTTCTTTTCATATGATTGAAAGTTGGCAAATATCAAAGATAGATGAATTTAATTATTATTGCACGTTTGAGTGCTGACAGTGTTTGTATGAGTAACAAAACAAAGATAAAATAATTCAAAAACTACTGAATATTTACTCCAAAATTAATTTTCTTGCCTTTTTCTAAACAGAATCCCTAATTATGTTGTTATAATCAAGATGTTTACATAATTTGTGTTCTGTTGAGATCAGTGCCAACTTAGGCATCTCTTGAGTCATTGTCATTCTTAGATAGTTTTCTTTTATTAATTTCAATTTGGAGAAACTTCTCTGCTGAGGCAGAAGAAGTTGGAAATGACAATAGAATTCTTAAAACCACACTTCCATGTACTCAGAAATGAGCATTGAATTTTACTTATTTTTCAAACATGATAATGTGGCCACATATGACAAATTATCATTTTCATCACTGTTCTTACAGCAATATCTAGATCTACACAGTAATGTAGAGAATCCGTACCACACTGCATGCATGTTACATCTAGACCTACGTAAACACAAATTTAAGAGAAATGTGAGTTGTTTAATATTGCAAAATGTTTCTGAGTTTTTACGTGCAGCTACTGCAAATACCACACTAATTAGTAAATACCTCCACGAATTTGAATTTGAACACAAAGAAAACAAGAACATGGATGCTCAGCATTCTGGTTACTTGATGATGAAAGAATCTATCGCACCGTGCTATCTGAGAGGAAGGATTTGACAAGTTAATTAATTGGTCTTATATTTAAGCACTTTCACTGCTTAAATGCATGTTTCCCCCACCACCCACCCCAAAACACTGTCTCCTGATGTGGGCAACAGTACAACCCACCGAGCTTCGGGTCATTCTAACCCAGCTGCCTTCTGTTTCAAGAACAGAGGGCAAGAGACAGGGAGAGGCATTTCCCTGGGGCCTGCACAGTGATAGTCATGAGAGTGGATGCTTAGAGTTACGGCCAGGGCTGAGCCCTGGAATGCACTAACAGAGGCACCCACGTGTTCTTTAATAAATGTACTAGTGTGGGGACTGGAGGGCGAGTAATTGGGACCTTTAAAGTGCAGGGCCCAGGTAACGTTCTCCCCTTGCCCAGAGGAGTGTTGTTCCTGGAAACTGTGAGCTGGAAGGGTTGAGGCTAGCTGGCCACCTGATACTGCCCAGGGGCTAGAACCTCTCAAATCATTTTCAGGTTCTTTCTGAGAGCGCATGATAGCCTCCTGCGCTCCCCCCTCCCCTGTCCCATCACTTACCCAGTCATCTCACCAGAGCCCTCAGATTCCCCCTGCCATGTGCTCACACCCATCTGTGATTTTGTTCTCGTGGTTACCTCTGCCTGGGATGTCTTTCCCCATTTTCTTTGTTTCACTGGTTTATTAAAGAGTTTATTAAACAGTTTATACTCAGTGGAGCATAAATACAACACTTTTTTTTTTCTAGCCATAACTTTCATCAGTTCTCTGGAGTCTCTCATTAACAGACACTCTAAATTTCTGTTCATTTCCCTGGATCTGGGTCCTTTGGTGCTGGGGACAGTGAGGAGGTTAAGAGAGAGGGCTGGAGCCATAGTGCATGACTGGCAGCCTGACCCCGTAGGGAGGGCCCTGGTCTCTAACAACTCAGCCTGGTTCAATCTCCAGCTGGTGGCTCCGCCCATATGTAGGCACCACGGCTGTCTTAGATTCGTGTTGGCCTCACTGGCCAGCTAGGTGCCGAGGACCATGTCAGGAAGAGGGAGCCATGGTTACCTTAGGCCCCCACCAGTGGCCTATCCCCCAAGGACCCTCTCTGGGAGGGCTATCTTTTCATATAGCAGACAGCCCCAGAGTACCTACCTCTCCTCTAGACCTGGCTCTTTCACAACCATGCGATCTGGGTTTTCTCCGGTACCCTCCTAGAGATAGAGAGAATTAGGATGGAGGGGAGACTCTTCCATTTTCTTCCCAGGCTCCCTATGCCACAGTTCCCTCTGGCCTTCACCCAAGCTGTTTCAACAAGCTATCCTGTTCCTCATTTCCCATCGCCCCTACCCCGACCTCAGACATCTCCAGGAAAGAAGCAAGAAGAGAACACAAGTCAAGTTGTCCCAAGAGTGCCCTCCATCCTCAACTCCATCCAAAGCGCTAGGATGTCTCCTTCAGCCTGGGAGTGAGATCTCCACCCCTCTTCTTACTGGCCCTCCCAGCCTCCATGAACAATGCCCTGAGAGCTTCCCTCACACGGCTTGGGGGAGGGAGAGACGATGTCACAACAGCTTCCACTAAACCGGTGGTTTCCCCTCTCTCTTTTTCCATAGCCTGGGATACTGGACACTGGGGTGTGCTGAGGGGGTATGACAGTACCAGATGTGCCTCTTCACAAGCCCTGAAGAAGCCCAGGTGTTGGTGTCCCTCTTTGGTGTGGTTTTCTTATCATTTCTTTGTACCCAGCCGTTGATCCCGTTGCCAAGTCGACCTCCTAATACGCTTGCCTGATGGAAGACCTTGAGGGCCAGATAGGTTTCACCCATCTGTGGAGTCGGCCTTAGCCCCACCCCACCACCAAGCCACCAGCCTCTCCTCGGGCTCCCACAGTGCTTTGGATTAATTTTTGGCCCATTGTGTTGTCCTTAGCTGTTTGCAACCATGCTCCTTGGCCTAACTCTGCAGGCAAGGAATGGGCTTTGCATCTCTGTACCCCCAAGACCTACCACTAGGTCGAGCACCTCACAGGCCATGCTCAAAGCTTGTTGAAGGAAGGAATGAAATGAATGGACTTAAGAAATAATGAATAAGTCAGTTATTGAGTAAAGGAAGACAATCGTAAGTGAGTGAATGGCTGAAGGAGTGAATGAACAAACCCAGTGCTTTTCTTCCCCCTTCCTGCTTTCCAGCCTCCTGGGGGCTCCCAGGAAGCCCATGTGTAGAAGGCCCTTAGCTCAGCAGATTCCAGGGGAGCAGGCAGCCCAGCCCACGGTAATGGAACTGCTAGCTCAGGAGGCAACAGCCTCACCGTGTAAAATCACTGTCTATTCTAGTCAAATTAGCTAGGTAATACTCTGCATTAGTGTAAAATTCTCCATCAAACCATGAAGACTGGCATTTAAAACATTCAAGGCCTGAGAAGGGGAGGAGAGGGCAGAGAAAGCAAGAGAGAATCAGTGCTTTTTCCTGACGAGTAACGTTTGAAACATTTCCCAGCTTCTCCAAGCCAGGAGGAGCCCCACCTGGGATTGCTCAAAGCCCATGCCCGATGCTCCTGGCTGGGCCTCTTCTCCCAGAGCTTCCAATCTCTTCACAGGATCTCTTTTCTTGGGGTCACTGCCCTATATTGGGCCCTTCCTCTGGGGGTTCAGTTGGACGATGCTGAGGTTGTCAGAGGGAGGGACAAGATGGAAGCTCCCCAGTACAAGCATGCCATGTCATTTCTTGACGACCCCTACTCTACGAGGAAGCCGCCCCTGCACAGATTCTGGAGCATCCTTCGCCCTTGGAACCCAAAGGTCCAGCCACCATACTTATGAGTGGTGCCTAGGGGTCCCCCTAGCGGACCCATAATTGAACTGAACAAAGACCACTCCTGAGCCTGGCTGGATATTATGGAGAGCATCTGTTTCTGATAATAACACTTATTGGGCATCTCCCACAGCCAGATGCTAGGTAGTGGAGGGGAAAGCTTTTGCAGGGGTCACAGGTCTAGTTTACAGGTCGTCTGTGAACCTAGGAGATGGGACTGCGTTTCTGACACCCTCAATGGCACCCAGTCAGTGCCTGGCAAATAACATTCATTCATTCAGAAATGAAAAGTGAAGTAACAGAGCCAGTGATACAAGGTACCTCTACAAACACCCATCAAACTGGCAGCCACTCAGCCCAGCCCCTTAGGGCTCAGTCCTGGAGCCCCCCCACAGGAGGGGGAGAAAAAGAAGCAGCTTCCCAGGGGATTGTTCCATGCTGAGGTAGCATACTGGTTGCTGTGCCCTGGGGAACCAGCTCCCTGCATAACTGCGCAGATAGACGGATAGATCTTATTAAGCATACAACATTCAGGGGCCTCATTTGGAAAAGATGTTGATTCTAAACGGCTGTTTGCCATTGACAAGCCACAGCACCAAGGCAGACAGCTCTGGGTTATTCAGCTCACATCCCCCCACACCTCCATCCCCTGCGTGGGCACATGCATGCACCCCAGGGCCCCTCTGCTCTAGCCCTGTGCCCAAGCTGATACTGCATTCTGGGCGGCGGACTCGCTTGGCAGAGACCAGATGCCAGCACATCCCTCTCTGTCCCCTGGGGATCTCAGGCCCAGCTGCAGCATCCAGGCAGCCTTGGGACCCTGCAGTCCCCACCAGCCCCCACCCCCAGAGCCCATCAGCACGACTCCCCATCTCTCTGTCCCCTTTCCCACCCCATCCTCCCTCCTTACTGCTTATGCCTTTGTAGGCAGGAGGCAAAGCCATGCGAATACATTAACATTTCCTTAATTCTATCTGCGCCTCCAAAACTCTGAGTCACAACTGGGTGGGTTTTTGTGCCTGGTGAACTGTCAGCCTCATTCAGAAATGCCACTTTCTACTTTGTTCCTGGATCAGCAAGGGAACAAGGGGTGGGGCTGAGATGGAGGGTGGCACACTGATCCCTGACTGGTCTTTGACTGATGACAAGATCAGGGCAGAGCAGTTTCTAAAAGGAGAAGCCATAGAGGGTTCTATGAAGAACCCTAAGAGCGATGCCCTGCCTTTTATTGAAATTTTTACATTTTACAATGCGCATTCACCTTTTTTATTTTGTCATTAGCACACCCATTCTGCATATGTGAAAACTGAGGCACAGCGATTTGAAATGCCTGCCCTGGATATCATACAGCTAACTCATCTTTTGACTCCAAGTCCATGCTGTGCCACCAGGCCTCGCAGCTGCTGGCAAAACTCCAGCAAAGTCACTGTTTCCCCAGAGATGGAGAGTTAAGGTTTGACCTTGAAGCAGCAGTCACACATGGGAGATCTCAGACATGCTTTTTCTGCCAGAAGTGTTTTTGAAAGAAGTGGATCTAGATGTCTTAGGCAGAGCACACGTACCCCAGTTACCCACATCATTCTCATCCCCGCCTGTGTTACACTGACAAGTTCATACATGCGTGCTCCCTGCCTGGCTCTAGAATTTGCCCCTCACATAAGGTTTCTGCCACCTAAGGACAGCTCTGCATTTACACAGAGAAGGGGGCACCAATGGTGTGGGATCTCTAGGATGTTAGCCAGCCCCCTCTGCTCGGAAATAGCTCGCTCACTTTTAACACGTGTTAAACTCTGTGGGCAAGGCAGTCTGTTGGGCTCTGGGTGGATACCAAGATGAAAAAGTGTGGTCCTTTCCCTCCAGCCATGTAATCTGTCATAGGAAACAGACACAAGAATTACATCATAAGCCAGCGGTGTGGGTACAAAGATGCCATAGAACCATGGCAGCCTAGGGCCATGGTAGGGGAGGGGAAAGGACCATAAAGGGGTGAGCGGTGCTGAAAGGGAAGGTGAGAGGAAACCAAAACAAAATATGACTTTCTCCCCTGCATCCCTGCTCCCAGCCACCCAGGACTTCCAACTGGCCCAGCACCCTGCTCCAGTCACTCCCCACCTAGAGATGCCTTGAGCTTCTGATATCAAGATGCCAGCGCAAAATGGTACAAATGAAGTTACTTACAAAACAGAAATAGAGTCACAGATGTAGAAAAGAAAACCTATGTTTACCAGGGGGAAAAGCGGGGGAGGGATAAATTAGGAGTCTGGAATTGACATATACACACTGCTATACATAAAATAGATAACTAATAAGGACCTACTGTACAGCACAGGAAACTCTACTCAACACTCTGTAATGACCTACATGGGAAAAAAAAATCTAAAAAAAAAAGGTGGATATATGTATGTGTATAACTGATTCACTTTGTTGTACACCTGAAACTAACACAACCTTGTAAGTCAACTATATTCCAAGTTAAAAAAAAAAAAAGATGCCAGTTCAAGCATTTGACCATAGTGGCTGTGCTCAATTGAGTGCCTGTCCTCTCTTCCTTAGCATCAGGGAAACTCAGAGAGGAGTACCAGATTCTGCCATGAGTCAGTCCTGCTTGAGCGCAAAGAATGCTGGGACTTCAGCAGCAAAGTCTGCTGGGAAAGGGAGACCAGCTTGAGCCTAGGTGTGGCCAGGACAAGAGAAACACATGGGTTGGTTGGGTTCCCAGAAACTTAGGAGAGCAGGGAAAAGTCAGACCTATCCTGGGCCCCAACCCTGTACGTGGAATTGCCTACAGTGGGATATTTCTAAAGGAGAACGTCTCAACCCACAGATCTCTATCAGTTGAGAGAGATTTCAGAAGTAATGTATTCCAAATAATTAAAAAATTGAATTTTGCAAATAAATTGATTAAATCAGGGTGGATTCAAGCTTATCCATGAAATCATATTCATTCATTTATTCACTCATTTATTTCACAAATACTAGCCCTGATTATATAAGATAAGCCCTGCACCTCTCATCCTTAATTGTTGCACTAAGTGTATTCTCTGAATGGTAAAGGGAAAGGTAGAGACCACCCCGGGGATTCCGCGCAACTCAGGCGTGCCGCAGAAGTGTCTTGTATGCAACCGGTATCTGCATGTATCGTAATGAAACAAAGTTGAGAAACCAGTTCTAGAGGCTTAGCTGGGCACTTCCTGCACCAGCCCACATTGACCTGTGGCCATGGGCCTCTGGGGCCTGTGACTGGGCCTGCAGCCCACAGGCTGGGTGCGCTGCATAACTAATGTCAACAAACTCATGCTTATTCAAAGCACACTCCCTCCACTGATGTCCAGGCGTTCAGAACTTCATCTTCAAAAACCTCACACGTACACACAGCACCTCTTCACCATATCCCGTTCGAGAGCCCCAACACAGTTCCCAGTTCCCGTTCTTTGTCCCAAGGCAGACAATGCTCTCTTTCCTCCTTACACGTACTATATCCTCTTCTCATCTTGAGAGGAGCTGATAAACTCATTTCCCCTGGTGTGCTACTGCCCAGCGAGAGTGCCTTACCTGGAGTCCCATCTGGGGAAATGTCAGGCTGTCAGATACAGCACCATGGTACTTGGGAGCTTTCTAAAGCTGGAGAAAATTTAGGGATCCTTTAATCCCAACTGGTTTTACAGACTTAGGAGGCTGAAGCTCAGACAAGAAAATGAATTTTCCCAAGAACACACAAGTGGATATTGATCACATCCAGTGTTGCTGCTCAACAAATCAGCCCCAAACTTAAGGGCCTAAAAGCAACAGCCACTTATGTAGCTCACAATTCTGTGGACTAGAAATTTTGGTGGGCTCAGTCGGGATGGCTCACGTAATCTGGGACCACCTGCAGGTCAGCGAGGCGTCTCTCTTTCTGGGTTTTGACTGTCAGCTGGATAATGGAGGCGACTGGGCCACGTGTCTCTCACCATCTCAACCAACTGGTCTGGGAGGCAGCAGTGTTCCAAGAGAGTGAACAGAGGCAGGCAAGGCTTCTAAGGACTAAGCTTGGGGCTGGTGCATGATCACTTCCACCACATCCTATTGGCCCAAGCAAGTCACAGGACAGCCCAGGTTCAGGGAGGACGGAAATAGACTCCACCTCTTGATGAGGAGAGCTACAATGTCACACTGCAAGAGTTGGGGACACAGGGAGGAGTGGAGGATGGTGACCACTTCTTGCAATCTTTAGCCAAGACTGGAACCCAAGTCTGCTGACTCCATGCTGAAGGTACAGCACCCTTTTCCGATCCCATCTGTCCAACTCTTCCCTACTGCCCATGCCAGCGTCCTCTTCTGCAATCCAGAAACATCCTCTGCGCTAGAAGGAAAAAAATACCCAGCATTGGACAGAAGGTCAAGCTCTTCTGTGTCGCTGGGGAGAAACAGTAGGAACACAGTTTCTGTATAACAATACCAACATCCTCCCAACGCATCCGTCATTCCCAACTCCCACCCCCTCCAGGACAGTGGCCAGAGTCCCCCTCCTTCTACCCTCAGCAAAGCCAGAGGGATCCCAGATCCCATTTTTTACAACTCTCCCACATCACTAAAAGCTCTTCACTGCTCCATCGTCCTGGAGGGGGAGATGGCAGCCAATTTTCCAACACTGAACAAGCTAGCCCCTGGAGTCACTTTTGAAACACCACCAATATGTTTTGCCAGCTTCTTTTCTGGGGGAGAACAAAAGCTATTTTTCTCTCTTTTCTTCCCCTGATGGAGAGAACCAAGACCCCTTTTGAATTCAACTTTCTCTTCTCTGGTATTAAAAAAAAAATTTAAAAACAAATCTGTCAAAATTCCCACCCTGCCTTCCTAGTTACATTTTTTAATTCAGCTGGCTCTTTGTGGGGGAGTCTTCTATTAATAGGTGTACCAGGAGGCTTAGCAACTCAGGCAAAAGAGTACCTAGGAGAAGCCTGGAGAGGGCTGACGCCGGAACAGTGAGCAGGAATCTAACCGGGCTTAATTAGGAAAACATGACTTCCCTATTAACGCCCCTGTCCGTGTGATGCTGCCACTAGAAAAAAAAATGCCAGGAAGCTTATTTGTTTTGCAATTACGGATGAAATAAAAAATTACTTGGTCTAATTGGACCTCTTTTACTAAAAGAAGCGTGCAAAATAACCTCAGTTTCATTAGCAGCTCAAAATGCACTATTCAGTGTGCTACATATGTTTAAGTGAAATGTGGAGGGTCAATTTGTTATGTAAATTTCTACAAATTTGGCTAAACTAAAATGATTAACCTAATGTGTATGCAAATTAACTTAATTGATAACGACTTTTCTCCAGGAACTTTAAAAGGGGGGGAAATATATTCCAATTCTAACAATTCTCCCAAGTGTTCTGTCACCCAATAGCAAAATGATATCTTGACAAATTAAAGAGAATATAATGAAATCAGATTAATTAATGCCAAGACCAATTAGCACATGCAAAGAAACAAATCTCACTAATAGACAAATCCAGCAATCATTTGAATGAGATCTTGAAAGCTTTCCCTATTTGTCAATTTGTGTGTGTGTGTGTGTGTGTGTGTGTGTGTGTCATTCCATCTCTGAAATGTTCCCTTTTGTTTAGGATATAGAATGTAAGCTGGAAGGGACCACACACTCTGAAACCTCCACTTGAATTAAGAAACTGAGCCCCAAAGAGGTGAATTTATTTGTGCAAGGTGGCACAATTAGAACCCCTATCTTTCTTCTGTAGCACCCCATCTGACGGCAACACACTCGGACATAGAAAACATTCCATTGCCCCTGCCTGGGAAGGCCCTGCTCTGCAGAAAAGCATTCGCACCCTCCTTTTTCCCAGGAGACTGTTGGTTTCCCAGGCTAAGAGGCAAGCAAAGCATTCTAGAAGGCCCCTTCAGCTCTGGGACTACCTGATCCTATAGTCTACATTGGAATGTTTACCATATTAGAATGCAGTCTACATTAGAATATACCTATATATTTAAGAATTGAGGGGATTTTCATCTTGAGTCTCTTTTCCTTGACTCAGGCCACCTTTTACACACCGAAAGCAATCATTGTAATAAGCTGCAGAGGCTAACCCCTGTCTCCGCTGGGCTTAACTTGAACCCCTGTGCAGTTAACAGTGAATTCTCCAGGCTGATCGTTTGTCCGTGAAAGTTTCAGCCCATCTATCCCCTTCCCCACTTCCCCATAGCTAAGGACTCTAGGCTAACAGGCAGAGCTCCGGCTTGGATTTATTACTTTTATTTATTTTTTCTCGTTATTCCAGATGGTTGTTGCTGGAAGATTGAAGCATGAATTACTTCCAGTGGGATGCTCAGACAACGGCAGAGTGGAAGGACAGGCAGCTCAGGATGTTGCTGGGGCACCAGGGAGCAGTCAACCCTCTATCAAGCAGCCAGAGGCGGCAGGAACACTGCAAATGGAGCCCACCAGGCTCATTCCGTGGACTCAGGCCCGAGGCTGCCTCCTTTGGTCAGCTCCCAACCTTCTTTTTTTTTTTTTTTTTTTAATTTATTTATTTAATTTATTTATTTTTGGCTGCGTTGGGTCTTCGTTGCTGCAGGCAGGCTTTCTCTAGTTGCGGCGAGCGGGGGCTACTCTTCATTGTGGTGAGCAGGTTCTCGTTGCGGTGGCTTCTCTTGTTGTGGAGCACGGGCTTTAGGCACACGGGCTTCAGTAGTTGTGGCATGCGGGCTCAGTAGTTGCGGCGCACGGGCTTAGTTGCTCTGCGGCACGTGGGATCTTCCCGGACCAGGGCTTGAACCCGTGTCCCCTGCACTGGCAGGTGGATTCTTAACCACTGCGCCACCAGGGAAGCCCCAGCTCCCAACCTTTGGGTTCAGCTCTTGCCTGGACTGAGGCAGGGCTATGGCATAGCAAGCCAAAAGAATAAGAGCAGGAGAACAGACACTGGCTGGGGAGTCAGTAGACCCATCACCAGGCCACTGAACTTGGCCAAGTCATTTCCCCTCTCTGGCTGTCAGTTCCTCCTCTGAAAAACAAGGGAATGGGGATATGGATTAATAATCTCCTGTGGCTCTGACTCTAAGTCTCAGCCTTCGGGGTACAGTATTAGGCTCAAGAATGACATCAACCCCATAAAGTTGTTAAGAGGATCCATGACTATATACATGAAGTGCCTAGAACAGTGCATGGCACATAGTAAGTGATCAGTGAATGTTAACTTGTATTCATTTAACCTGCCAAGTGGTCCTTCCCCACCGCTCGAACACTAGTGGAAAGGATCGCTACCACTGTGGTGAGCTGTTAAACGTTTAACAACCAGCAGAGGCTAGGGGTGGGGTTCAATTTTGTCAGGTTTGCCAATTGCCTCAGTGTAAATAATTCCACTGTGGTTGATTGCAAGTTATCAATATAGTGTAAAACAGCTCACAGAATTCCGGAAAATTTAACAGTTTGTTTTTGCACGCCATTATGAGACAGCACCAGAGCACCATTGACATACAATACCTCCCATTCTCATTCTGTTTAAACAATGATCGGACTGTTGCCCATCTTGCATATGGAGAGACTGGATGACAATTAAATATAATGTCCTTGTGGCTATTCTCCCACTCAACAGCCTTGGGGGCCACCGCGAATTTCCTCCCCATCCACCCACTCCCACGTCCTCCCCTCAACCCTCCAAGCAGAGCGGTCTGTGTGTACTTTGGAAACATAAACGCACATTATCATTAATCTAAGTCAAGCATCATTGAGAAAGTACATCTGCTGAAAAGAAACATGTATTCATTTTTAAATTTTGAGGACGTACGTATTAATCACTGTTGAGGATTATCCACTCCACACCCTCTTGGGTGAGCCACCTTGTCCCCATTCCCTCCGTCCTCTGCCTTTGACCTCAGCCTCAATTCTCATGGTCATGGCCTCTCTTGTTGGGATGGTTTCACCTAGATCCTGAGCTTAACATTCCTCCTGTTCCCAGGAAGTTGGTTATTTACCGACTGAAAATGGAGAATTAAAAGAAGGAAAATAAAACACCTTTCCCGGCGGGGGCCATAAAAGGCTCATGAAGTCATAAAGACAATTACTGGCAGGCCTATATGGAATACCCTCTGTGAGTCATCTGTCTTCTGCTGGCAATAAAGACACACAGCAAATTAATCGTGAGGGAGGCCCGCTCACTTACCCTGTAATTAGACGGAGCTGCAAGATGCTTCCTTTCAAACTTCATGTGGGAGGGTCTGTTCCGACTCCAGATGGCCCTGCCTCCCAGCGCAGCCAGGCCTGGGCTCCTTTGGCTACTGCGCACACGACCTGGGCCTGGAGCAACAAGAACAGGGACGAGGCAGCAGCCTCCCATCCAGGGTGCCTCTCCTCGAGGTCCTCAGAGTCTACTGAGAGAGGTGGACAGAGTGTGAAGATTCAGAGGGGTGACCATAAGCTTCTCAAAGTGGCAGGAATACCTTTCTTTCTCACATCTTCCACCACTTGCTCTCATGCATCGTACATTTCAGCCACATTAAAGAGGTTTTCTCGCAAGTTCACCATCGGCCCTCTGGCCTCCATACTTACACACGTTCTGTTCCCTCTCCTGGAATGTCCCTATCCCTACAAGGTCTCGGCTCACAGAGACCTAATGCAAATCACATGTTCTCCACAAAGCCTTCCCTGACCCATTTCTTGGCAGATTAACGAGCTCTCCTCTCGCTGCACACCTCTGTGCAAAACTTTTACTTTGTACTCATCCCATCGATTATAAAAACTTGTTTCGAAATCGTTTTCCTCACCCCAGATTGTGACTTTGAAGCAAGGCAAAGACTGACTAATGTCTTGGAACCCCACTTGTCATCCCACCGCCAATCGCAGCTCCCAGCACCATGCTCTCACCCAAGCACGTGCGCGATAAGTTAAGGGCGGGTGTAGCTCCTCCACCAAGTCGAGATCACATCGCAAGGAGGATGGTTGGAGTTGCAGGCCTGGCCCCTGCATTTGGTGGAAGCAGCCCCCATCTCCCACCCCATACTCTTTTTTTTGAAGTCCTTTCTCTCCATTCCGGACACCGCTTTTTTGCAGTCAGCACCTCAATTCTGGCTCTGCATTGGGAAGAGGAAAATGAGAAAAGGTCAGGGAGCATTCTTGCATCTCAGGACAATCACCTAAGATGCTCAGCTCCCCAGAGCAGGATCAGGCATGCAAATGAGTGCTAGCCCACGGGCCCTACGCTGAAAATAAATCTGCTGGAAGCAAGATGAATTATGGGTTAAAAATAAAATTTAAGGCGGTGCTGATGCTGTGTTTTCTTAAGCCCAGTGCATGGGCAGCCAGAACCTTCTTCCTCAGGACACTGGTGAGTGAGCAAAGGGCAAAGACTCACGGGGAAGAGGAGAGAATCTGCAGGCCGGTGTTTAGAGTCTGAATCTGTGGGCTCTTTGGGGCAGGAGGAGAGGAGAGAAGGGCTGCGGAAGGTGCCAGATGCCCAGATGAGCAGATCTACCATGACAGGTACTGCCCTTTTAAAAGTGCTTTGCCAAATCTTGCCCCAAACTTCCTGTAGGACCAGCAAATCAGAAGGCCTTCCAGTCGTGTAATGAGTATTGATTTATCAAGTGTCCACCATGTGCCAGGCATTGCCCCAAAGGCTACAGATACCAAGGTAAACAATATCGTCCCAGCCCTCATGGAGCTTAGAGTCCAGGCATGGGGTGTAGGAGGGGTGCAGCATGGTGGTACCCAGTAAATTACCGACAACTGCCTAAAATGACTGTTTGTCACAAGAGTGTACGATGGGGTCCTGTTCCAGTCGAGAGGTCAGGGAAGGCCACCTTGAGGAAATAACATTTACACCAAGGCCAGAAGGGGTGAGTGGCAGCCAGTACAAAAGGCTCCGGGCCAGCAAGGACACCCAAAGGAACTAGTGTGGCTACACAGTGGGTGGGAAGAGAAAATGGCGATGGCTAAAACCCAGTGACTGTAGACCGTGCTGAGGATTTGGACTTTCCAAGGGGACTAGTGGGGACTGAAGTCCCTCCCACTCTCCACTCACCAGGCCTGCATCCTAACACAGGGTTGCGTTCCCCAGGGGAAGGCACCTTTCCCACAGTTTCACACAGGCGTCATCTGGGGCCAAGTCCGCAGCACGGAGCTGACCCAGAGGAGTGCTGTTTCAAACCCACACGCAGGCGCCTCTGGGCAATGGTGAGTCTGTTAGACTAAACATCTCTGAGGCCCCTCCCACGCCAGCCTTCTAAATCCTTAAAAGAACGGGACAATTGTGTTACAGGGGAGGGGTGAGGAAATGGACTCAAAGCCAAAAGAGCCTTCCTTATCGTTAGTGTTCTGTCTGGACCACCAAGCAAACGCCCAGCGGAGGGGAGGGAGCAGATGGGGGCCCCCTGATCTGAGCAGGACGGCTGAGGCTGCTGCAGGATGGGCCATCCTGGATGAACAGCCTCTGTGCGTTGGGACTTGCAGGCTCTGTGCTCTCATTTTGGAGGAGAGCCCAGGGAGCAGAGTCCTCAGGGAGGAGGTATTGTTTGCACAAAGCGTCTGTCGTTGCCTGAGGCCTGCAGCTCCCCTGGACAGAGTCCCCAGCTGGCTGGCGCTCAGATGCCCTGTGCTGGAAGGACCTAGGGCACTCTGTCAGATCCCATCCATCAGGGCACCGTGGGGGGCACCACAGTCACCAGTGGCCAAGGGCTCTTCCTCTAGCCCCCGTGCCTAGAGAGGAGAGGCGGCTTCTTCCCAGCCCATGCTCCGTGGTCCTGCAGTGGCCACGCCCAGCCTCCTTCCCCATCCATGTCACACCCCTAGCAATGCATACCCGAGCTCAAACTTCCGACCCCTCCTTGGCAGGCTGAACATATCAAAACCGCCCCCCCCCAGATTTGGTTGCTGGCACTGCAGTAATAATAACTGTGTCCATCTATGGACTCTACCAACTGCAGACCTTGTCCCAGGGGGACAAACAAAGCAGGGGAGGCATCCATGAACAAACAGACAGAGCCTCGCCGGTCCCACTGTTTAAAAACAATGCAACATCCTACTGTATAGCACAGGGAACTATATTCAATATCCTGTGATAAACCATATGGAAAAGAATATGAAAAGAACGTATATATATGTGTAATGGGATCATTTTACTGTACAGCAGAAATTAACACAACATTGTAAATCAACCATACTTCAATAAAATAAATTTTAAAAAAAACAATGTGACATTTGGTAATGATGTAACGTGTTGAGCCTCAGTTTCCTCATCTGTAAAAAGTGCAAGGGACTGTGGGGAGGAATAAAGGAGACTAGCATGGAAATAACTTCTTATGGTGCCTGGTGCAAAGTAAATCCTCAATAAATGTTAACTATTACCACTATATTTATTGGGCATCCCCAGCTCTGTGCTACAGGATTTACAAACATGCCATTCGTCCTGCCCTGCAGCTGGAGCAGGTGTGTGGCATTATCCCATTTCACACAGGTGGAGACAAAAGCACAGTGAGTACGATTTAATCACAAGTCTATGTGACTCCAAACCACTGAGTTGCACTACCCATTATGTCTGGGACCCCAGGTGCTCCATCTGCTTTCTGGGGCAGCTTTTTTTTCACTCAAGTTCCCCCAGCAGCTCCTGAGAGAGAGCCCCCAGGAGGGGAGAAAGAGAGACCGAGACACCTCGGACTTCCCAGTCAATACCAAGGCAAGAGCAGTGACTCCAAAATGTTTTGGGTCAACCTGGGATTCTCACCTTGTCTGCATCTAAACCAAGGGGGAGGCGAGGAGGGAGAATCTGAAGTGGAAGGAAACTGGGATTCAGAGCACAAAGCCTTGGCCCACCACTTATTAACCATGTGACCTTGAGCCACATATGAAATGTCTTTGATACTCACTTCCCCATCTGTAAAATGGGCTAACATAATAACCACCTTCTCAGAGATGCTCTGAGGATGAAATTATCTGTGAAAGTGATCTTTCTCTACTATAGAGTGATATTCAATTATAAAGAATTGTCACTGAGGCACACTTGCTTAGAAGAAATAAGTTAAACTGTAACAGGACTTTGGTTTAATTTAACACATGAGTACTGAGCTATATCGAAGGCACATATTCAAATTCAAAGATGAGACTGAAGAAAGGAATACAATGTCTTATAGGGTTCTATGGGGCTCACAGACCAAGTTCGGAGTAGAGGCAGAATTTCCTGGAGGGATGTTTGCTCACTGAGCTTTCGAGAGAAGAATGAGAAGGACGTTGATGCTGAAGGAGGCTGTTCCAGCAGAATACAGATTGGTCGAAGGCAGGGGTGGAGAAACCAGAAGCAGGCAGAGTCCAGGGTGGCTGGACCACAGTGTACCCACAGGAGGGCATAGGAGAGAGGCTATGAAGCTGACACGATTATTATCCCCATTTGACAGATGGAGAAACCGAGGCACAGAGCAGTCACAGAAGTCACACAGCAAGCGAATGTGGTTGCAGTCAGCCAGGGGTCGGCTCCACGTTCTTAACTAGAATCTCAGCCTGGGGCTGTGGGAAGAAAGTGAACGAGGGGCCCTGCAGATGTCTGGGCACTTTGTGGGATGAGGAGATGAAGGAAAAGGAGTTGGGAGGGTGGGTTGTTGGGAAGCTCAGGTGAGTGAGCCCCCTAATAAGAACCGGCAATCGCAAGTCCGGCCAAATGTTTCTGAGGCCTTTTCTAGCCTGTGTGTCAAAAGCCCCTCCCGGTGCTTGCTGGGCAAGGGTCAGGAGGGCAGATGGTATTGTGACTTTGATGGCCTGGTTAGCACACCAGCCCCCAGACGCCACAGCACCCCTGGGAGGTTCCCATGACCCTGGGCCACAATGTTGGGTGTCCAGATGCTCCCCTCACTCTTGACCCTTTAAGATGGTAGCCTTCATGGAATTCCTGGTCCGTCTTTGCTGTGCAGATTGGAACAGGTGTAGCCCCGCAGCATCTCTGTGCACCTGACCCACCGTGAGCCAGATTCCTTCTTCTAAGAGGACACAGGAACCTGGCCTTCTCATTTACTGGGGGTGGGGTGTTGCACAGACAGAAGGGCATAATGGGGAGAACTCGGACTTTGGAGGCAGACCAACACAGACTCGATTCCTGGCTGTGCCACTCACAAGCTGTGTGACCTGGAGAATAATCCCTTAATCTCTGCGGGCCCAGTTTCCTAGTCTATAAAATGGGAGCAAATAATTTCTACCACACAGACCAGAGAAGTACAAGGGTCCACACAAGGTTGATTAATGCCTATCCCAAAGGGCCCTCTGTAAATGCCAGACCTCTTTGTTAACCACTCTTCCAGAACAGTGTTTAGAGAACCCACACAGTGGCATTTACTCTTTGCCCAGAGCACCAGCCCAGATAAAGACAGGTAGCTCCAGGCCCTGCCCCCAAAGGCACAGACAAATGGAGAGGCCTCTTGGCTACCTCAGAAGAGAAATCCATCACCAGCTCCTACAGAAGTCCTTTGATATGGATACGACCCAGGCCTGTGGGTCTCAACCGCTTATGAAGATGGTGCTGAAAGATTTATAGAGGAGATCTGTGGGGAACATAGCAAGAGGAGGGCAAGCTGGAAAGCAAGAAAGTGCACGTGCCTAGGGACAGAGCATCTGAGGTACGTGATTACAGACCCACCCACGTTGTCCGGGATGTGAGTAGGGCTCCGGGCCGGCAGGCTGCTCCCAGAAAGGGGACAAAAAAAACGAGATGTGCAAGGCCCCGTCCATATGTTGGCTCATTTAATCCTCACAGTAGTTCCCTGTAGGCAGGTGAGGAAACTGAGGCCCGAGAGGTTAAATACCTTGCCTGGTGCCACACAGCATCACAGATGTCCAAAAAGAAGTGGCATTTGAGTTGGGCCATGAAAGATGGGTAGGGTTTCTACAAACAAGAAGCTGTCCTGGGAGGGGCCTGCCTTCTGAGCAGGGTCATCACATGGGCAGAGGGCATAAAGGAAGACAGGGAGGGTGACAACAAATCAGGTGTTGCTCAGGACAGGGGACCTGCAGGAGCACATGTCTGGTGGGGAACCTACACATACTAGGCATTCTTGGGATCTAAGAAACTTGTTCAATGTCATACAGCTGGTGAGTGTTACAGAGAGAAGTTGAAATCTATGTCGTTTGACTGTCTTACTAAGACAAGATTTGACTTACTCTATCTGCAGAAACAAGATATCAATCCAATGGAAAAGGCAAAAAAGAACTAGAAATACCCAGTTCAGAGAAGAGAATACCGAGTGAGGCATGAGACAGTAAGAATTGTCACCAAACCTGGTGACCAAAGGATCCAGTACTTCCTCCCCAGAGACAGGAAGTGGGGAGATGGTAGAAGTGGTCCAGGCCTGCCCTTCCCGTCACCGTCCACTGGGTCAGGCCCAAACTCCACAGCCTGGCCTTCAGCATCTCCACACTCACCTGGCTCCACACTCACCCCACAGCCTAGTCTCCCCTGTTCCCCACCATGCTCTTGCTTCAGACAGGGTTCTCACAGTCCCCCAAATCTCTAAGCCCTTCCTCCAGCCACTTTCCTTCCCCGGCTAACCCATCCTCCTATTTCTTCATTCACAAAATGCAACCAATACAAACTACATCACAAGATTGTCTCAGGATTCCATGAAATGACTCATTCTCAGAGTCCATGGATATTTTTTGAGAATATCACACACCTGCTACGTGCCAAGCACTGAGCTAAGCACTGGGAACCGTAGGGAACGACGCCAAGTCCTTGCGCTGGGGGAGCTGGCCGTCTGGTGGGGAACAGATCGGTACATCGTCCACTTGAGAGTACTGACACTTCCAAAATTCAGTGGTGGGATTAAGGGAGGATTCCTGGAGAAAGTGACAGCAAAGCTGAGACTTGAAGAACCAACAAACCTCAGCAAAGGGCAAGGGTGTTCAAAGCAGAAGGAGTAGCATTTGCAAAGGTTTTCAGGCCATGAAGAGCATGACATTTGGAGAAAGTATCTGCGGTTCAGTGTGGATGAAGTATGGAGTCACTGGGGCCAGGGGCTCGGGGGTGGCCAGAGATGAAGCCAAATGGTGAAGCAGGGGCTACATCCAAGAGGCTTGAAGACAGGCATCCTTAACCTTTTCAGGCACCATGGACCCCTTGGAAAGGCTGGTGAAGCTTTTGGACCTCTTCCCAGAATAATGTCTTCAAATGCATAAAATAAAATATATAGGATTACATAGGAAATAAATTATATTGAAGTGCAGTTAAAGAAATATTTTTTAAAAACAATTTGTGATATAGTAATATATGAGTTTTTTATTAATGCAGTAAACAATCAGTCCTGGTGACAGGTCTAATTACATAATTTTGAAATAGTGCTGGAGAAAACAATATTTCAAGATTAAGTGTAATAACTATAATATGATATAAAAATATCTGTGATTTCCATTGATGACAAAGTCACGAGTGCTGCCAGAATTGCTGTGGATTAGCTGCTATGGATGGTGCCTACATCCCGGCTTTGAAAACTTGTTAAGGAGTGTTTTCTTGATCCCCAACTCTTTAAAAGCCCTGGCCGTGGCCACAGCCTCCTCTCCAGTCCTCGTCTCCTACCACCTGATGACTAGATCCCTCCTTTTCAGCTAATCAGCCTCTTTGCTATCCCCTGAACACCCCAAGCATACAGCTGCCTCAGGTCCTTTGCACATGCTTGTCCTCTGCTTGGATTGCTGCTCCCAGAAATATGTACATGAATCCCTCTCTCCTTTCTTTTAGGACTCCATTCAAATGTCACCTTATCAGAGAGGCCTTCCCTGGCCACACTATGAAAATAGCAACACCCACCTGCCCCCAGTACCCATATCCCCCATTCCCCACTTTATCTTTCTCAATCACACGTATACTACCTGACATTTGTAAGACTTTGCTTCTTGTCTTCTTCACCCCACTAGAATGGATGCTGCATAATAGCACAGACTTTGTCTATTTTGCTCATTGCTGTCTCCCCAGCACTTGGAGCAGTTCACACGGGGAACCTATTACCCCCGACCCGCTTCTACTCATCTAAATCCTTCAAGGCCCACTAGCAGCATGAAGTCCCCACCACTACTCCAGCCTTCTCTGGATACCCACACTCAGGAAGACGAGGCTACTGAGGATGGAAAGCCTGTCTTGCATTTCTGCATCTCCCCTCCCTGCTTGGGTGTGGACCAGGCTTTTTAAAACGCATGAACCAGCTGGCCTAGGCGGCTATGTGAATGAATGGAGATGGCCAGAGGAGACTGTGGAATTCCATCTGTAGTAGGCTGAATGGTGGCCCCCAGAAAGATATATGTCCATGTAATAATCCCCAGAATCTATGCATGTTACTTTATTTGGAAAAAAGGTCTTTGCAGATGTAATGAGGTTAAGGATCCTGAGATACAGAGACCATCTTGAATTATCAGTGTGGGCCCTGAATGTCATCACAAGTGTCCTTCTAATCAAGAGATAAAGGGAGGTGACACAGACACATAGAAGAGGAGGTGATGTGAGGAGGGAGGGAGAGATTGGAGTGATGCAGTCACAAGCCTAGGAATGCCAGGGCAGCCCCCAGAAGCTGGAAGAGACAAGGGGTGCATTTTCCCCTCCAGCCCCTGGAGGAAGTGCAGCTTCACTGGATTTTGGAGTTTTGGACTCCAGAACTGTGAGGGAATAAATGTCTGTTGTTTTAAGCCATTCAGTTAGTAGCAATTTGTTAGAGCAGTCACAGGAAACTAATGCACCATCTATAGGCCTGCCATGGGGAAACACAGACTGATACTAGATCTTCCCTTTTTTTTCCCCCGAAAGAACCTGGAAATTTAACCTCTAATATGAAAGCTCCCGGGGACTTCCCTGGTGGTCCAGTGGGTAGGACTCCACCCTCCCAATGCAGGGGGCCTGGGTTCGATCCCTGGTCAGGGAACTAGATCCTGCATGCATGCCACAACTAAGAAGTCCACATGCCGCAACTAAGGAGTCCACATGCCACAACTAAGAAGCCCACATGCCACAACTAAGAGCCCGTGCACCGCAACTAAAAGATTTCCCACATGCCACAACTAAAGATCCCGCATGCCACAGTGAAGATTCCGCGTGCTGCTACTAAGACCCGGCGCAGCCAAAATAAATAAATATTAAAAAAAAAAAAAAACAATATGAAAGTTCCCGATTTCTAAGTACGGCAGTCTGGGTTTCTGTTGCAGAAGCCAACTCTGGCTAACGTGATCTAATACGAATGCTTTATTAAAAGGAGCTAGATGAGCTCACAGAATTGAGAAGATGAAATAAAACCTGGAAAAATGGCAGGATCCAAGGGAGACCTGCCATTTCCAGACCACAGGGGCATCTGCTCGGAACATTAATGCTTCTGGCCACTCATGACCACACCACTGGCTGCCACCGCGCTCCAATCCCGAGATCACAAGGAAAACACATGGGGAGTGGGCTTCAAACCCAGGCAGTCAGGCCCCGGAGCCTGCTCCCTTCCACAACAGGAGGAGCATGTCAAGGGAGGCTCTGTAATAAGACAAATGTCTGAGTGACAGGCACTCCCAAAAGGAACAGTGGCTTTTAGGCTTGTCATTTGGGGCCCACAAGGAGAAATGCATTTTAGATCACAGACCAGCATAGAAACACACCACATATAAACTTGAAATAATGTTTACGTTGCTGTGTACAGTCTCTGCTGACAGCCTTCTTCCCTCTTCCTTCACGTCTCTTCTTTTATTTCCTCTCGCTTCTGCCTACTCTCTCCTATCCCGTCCCATCATATCCCATCAATTGCATTCCATTTTCATTCCCAGCCAGAGTGATGCTCATTTCTGAAAGTAAGTGAAAATATCCCCTATGCACTGAAAGACTCAGAAAAGATAACCACTTAAGAATTTACTTAGAGATAAATTTTTCCCCAAATCACAATTTAAGAATGAGTAACTTGGGATCCCTTCTAAACTGATTTCAAGACCCACTGAGGGATCATAAACCACAGTTTTAAAAAACACCACACCAGAGCAACTAATTCTACTAAAAAGAAAAATCAAACTACAAATAAACAACAAGCAACCAACAGTATTAGGGACAAGAAAAAACGGTTTTGAGCTGGACACAGTCGTGCGCTTGCAGTTTATGCCCCCTTCATTAAAATCTTGATGTAGTGATCGATGGATTGACTGATTCAACTGTAGTAAGAGAGAATGTAGGGAGAGCCCTCTTTGGCTTAGATTTTGTAATGACAGATTTAACTCTAAGCATCTAGCACAGGGCCTGGCATACAATAGGTGCTCAATAAATATCTAAGTGCTATAAGGGAAAAGAATCTGAAAAATATATATATATATACATATATGTTATCAGATATATAGATATATATAAACTGATTCACTTTGCTGGACACCTGAAACTAACATAACATTGTAAATCAACTATACTTAAAAATTTTTTTTCAAGGAAGGAAAACAAATAAAATTAATAAATATTTAAGTGCAACTGAAAACAGATGGTTTTCCTCAGTCCCCTTGTCCTGTGGTAGGCCCAGCTGGAGACTGGGTGTGGCCATGTATAGAAAGGGACCCACGTCCACAGGTGGTCCAGAGCCCAGAAGCACCTCCACTCTCGGTCCCTACCAGCCTCTCCTTCCTAGGCTCCACTTGTCACCATCCTCATAAACACCCAGCCAGGGAGTGCTTTGCTTCACATCAACCAGCATCACCCTCCTCTCCCCCTCTCCTTCTTGCATCTCTCTTTTGGCAGCGCTATTTGTTAAACCGCAAAAACACACCAAATATGGCTCTGTATTTACAGGGCGGGAGGAGAGTAGGGGATGGGACAGGCGGAGAGGAGAGAGGTGCAACTTTGCCTCTAATGTCTTCGTTAGTTGAACTCATCGGCTAAAATCATTTACGGAATTTTTTTTTTAAAAGAGGAGAGAGAGAGAGGGAAAAAGAACTTATCATATGCAGGAGAAATAACTCAGATGTGAAAATCCTTCAGACTGGGAGATTGCACTATTTATTCACCCAAGTGTCCTGCTGTGTCTCTGAAATGCAGTGATTTAATGAGGTGCTGCAAGGGTATTTGTTATTAAGAAATTCTGTCTCTGCTTATTCTCCTCCGTGTGATTAGGACAGAGCCAGGCAGCAGAAGCTCCTCACTGGCATGCTATTAAAGATTTAGGAGGCTGTTGCTCTTCCCCTGTTCCCCTCTTACAAGCGCCTTTTGAAATAGTTCCAAAATTAAATATTGTACAAGCCGATCAGCCTTGTTTAACACAGATGCTGAGTGAGATTTTAAAAGAAATTAGAAAAGCATTTGTGTTAACAGATGTTCTTCCTTTTCTCTCTTGGAGCTGAGATGATTGGGGCTGGATCCCTCCTGAGCCACGCAAGAGAGAAGAGGGATAAGCCCCAAATTGCACAGGGGCAGAGAGGGGACACCTGGGTCCTCAATCCCTCTGTTGGTCAGGACCTGGGGGCCGTGCAGGAAGGAGGAAAGCAAGCTGCTACCTGGCAGGCTCTTCCCCAAATCTCCTGGAGTCTCCTGGAGCCTCTCCCAAGGCCAGGGCATTCAGTAGGTCTCGATGGAAATCTGCAGCCCCGCAAACACCATGATCCAGAGCTTCAGGAAATCAGCAAAGGAGCAGAAGTCTCTGTCCCCAAACTCATCCAGCTATTGAACTTGATGATAGACAAAGTCTTCTTAGCGCCTCTAATCCAGACCCTTCATCCAGGCAGTACCAGCTCTGACCAGCCCCCCAAGTAAGTTAGGCACCCTACTTCCTTGGAATCACACTGCTTCCTTCCTTGACGTCCAGTTAGCATGGTCTATCTGTGCTAACTTGGTAAGTTCTGGCTGATGTCTTAAATCTCTCTTCAACAGACTTTGCACTCTGTCCTTACTTAAAACTAATGGGGGCCATCCCTTGAATAAATAAAGCCATCCAAGTGTATGGCATGTTGAGGCTTCTCAAAGTGCCTACCCCGGCCCTGCAAATTGGTCCCCACGGCCTCCCTCGAGGCCTGAGGAGGAGGTTCAGTGATACTAGTTAAGTGGCAGATCTGGAACTAGTACCATGCCCCCCAAACTCAGTCAACTGTCCCATCTGATAAGCCGCAGAGATTGAGAAACAGATTGTCGATGTTCTTTGCAGATTTGCATTTGTTTATCATTGTTGTTGGGAAAACACAAGGCACAGAGAGACAGCGACTGGCTCGTGAGCCCACAGAGCATCAGGAACAGAATCAGGCAAGAATCTGCCTCCTAAAGGTCCAACTGAGTTTTTCCCCGTCCGTCAGCCTACTGCTCCATCTACCAATGTTTATTAAGTGTCTGCTGTCTGCCAAGCTCTGTGCGAGGCACTGAAGGCACGGGGGGAGCAAACCAGAGCCTCAAGAGGAAGCAGACGTTAAACAAATTACTGCAGATACGGACAAAAGAATTCACAAGAAGGAGTATGGGGACTCATGGGAGTGTGTAAGTAGGGAAATAGAACCAGTCAGGACTCGACTGCCCCCAAGGTAAGACAATGAACAAACCACAGCCAAGAAACCAACTGCAGATCAGAGGTAGCTGCTAACTATTCCTTTAACCCCCGGGGCATCCTTTGCCACATTCAACTAGCTCCCAGTGATGGGATCCTGCTCAGTCCCTCCTGCCAACCCCTGCCCCATTAGGTGTGGAACACTGCCCTTCTTGTCCCCATCCCCGCCCCCCGCCATCACCACCATTACTCGCCACTTCCTCTCTGAAGTCCCAGCCCTGTACACATGCCCCAGTAACAAGAAGAAAGACAAGCAAAAATGAGAACCGGGCAACTTCCTAATTAACACTCTCGGAAACAGCCGGACCTCCCCTTGCACGCAAATGAAGATCCCCTTTAAAGGCTTTGGTGGGGACTGAGCCATGGCAGAGGGAGGGGTGCGGGAATGAAGGTGGCTCTGGACGGGGCGGGGGCCAGGGGGTGGCGGGCAAGGGACAGACCATGGTAGTGCTGTGACAAGCTGCAGGGCTGGCCTGGATAAAGCTCCCCGCTGCTCTGGGTCCCTGTCTCCCCATCTGCACAGAGGGGACTGAGCCCAGTGCGACCCGGGATCTGGTGACTCACTTCTCCTACCTGGCCTCCTCTTCTTGGAGGTTCTCCTGTGGAGCTCAGCCTTTAACACACCACACCTCTTCTCATCACCCAGGTCAGGGCTTCACTCACCTCCTTGCTTAACTCTGAAATATCCCATTTTACATCAGAATCACCCCGGGGAGCTTTAAATAGACAGATGCCTGAAAGCCACCCCTAGAGATCCTTGGTAAAGACCCAGGCACCAGATGGGTTTATTTCAGACCCTTGAATGGTCATACAGGACCAAGAACACTGCCCAACAAGTTAGTGGGACTAGAGCTCCTCCCTGGAGGCAGAGGAGACCCTTCTAGGCTTTCCTTCCTTGAGTCCTTGTATTGAGCCCTCCAAATTCCAGTGACAGCACCCAGGGCAGGGAGGTTTCAGCTAGTGCTATGACTTTCAGGCTCTGTCTGTGCCCTTCATCTAATCTAGGTTACCTCTCCCCTCTTCAATGACCCTCCCATGGGGGCTCCCACAGTCCCCCACCCCAGCCAATCAATCCACCCTCCATAGCATCACCACTTAGTATCTGTACAACACTTAGAGCCCAATGTCTTGCCTTACAGTTAGTTGCCAATGCATCTGTAGTCCTCTCTAGATGGCAAATTCTTTGAGAGGAGCTGTGTTTTATTCATCTTTTTATCCTCCTCACACCAAGCCTTGCCTAGTGCTTTGAACATAATAGGGGTTCAGAGCCTGTAGTTGGGGAAATAATAGTAACACACATGAAATGGCTAGAGAATCATATAAAATATGTATATATATTTCAGAGAGGCAAAATAGCCTTAGTCTAGAAGTCAGAAAGGTGGGATCCTGGTCCCAGCTCTGTAACTTTGGAGCAAACCTACAACCTCTCTGGGCCTTGGGATTTTTGCCTGTAAAAGCAGGTGGTTGGACTCAACCATCTCTAGGCTGCTTCTTACTCTGTTTCTCTCATTCAGAGCCCCTAACTGCCTCTAGGTATTCAAAGAAGAAGCCCTGACTCCACATTACTGTGAACCAGCACAGGAGCAAAATCAGTATTTCATGTTTTGTCAGCCTGGGACATGACTGGGAAAGTACCAGCACACATGGCAGTGGAGGTTTCCATCCCCTCTAAAAAATATATGTGTCCATACATGGACACACTCGTATACGTCCCATCTTCCTTTATCCTAAACCTCTACCCTCATGTTTTACAAAATCCAGGAAGGCCCAAAAGCAATGTTTTCTTTGAAGCGGACCAAAATAGATGAGTACCAAAACCACTAGGCAAGGTGGCATTATATTTAAAAGTCCCATGATGCAAACTCCTCCAGAGCTAAGTGCCCTGCCATTATCTGGAAGAGGAAGGAAAACAAAAAACAAAAAACAAAAACAAAACTTGTTTTTCTGCCAGTCAAGTTCTGCTGGTTCAGCTTTCCTCTCAGCTGGGAATTCCTAGAGCTGCAGACCTGGAAATACGGTGATGGCAGCCAGTTTAGAAACTAAGAAGCTGCGGTAAAGGCTGATAGTTGCCTCCCAATAGCCACTCCTTCCTGTTTTCTTAGGAATACAGACAGTCTTTCTGACTTTTTACTAGGAACCCAGCTAAAAGATGACATTTTCCAGCCTCCCACTTAACTAGCGTGGCCATCAACTAACTACTGGCCAGTGAGACAGAAGTACTGTGTGACACTTCCAGAAAGTCTCCTGAAAAGGAAGGGCTTCCTCCTTCCAGCTGCTGGATGTAATGGCTGGAGCTCCAGAAGCCATTTAGGACCATGAGGTAAACTTGGGAAAGAAGCCACAAAGTGGCAAAGTGACAAGATAGAGAAAGTCTTGGCCCCTAACCCTGTGATCTGCCATAACTCCTTGTGATTTGTTTTACATCTGATTTGTTTGTTTCTGATTTGTTCTACATCAGGGAGTGAGGCCACTGCTTGGTGGTTTCTGTTACTCAGAGCCACACCTAGTCCTAATTGATACTGCAGGTGGAGCGTACAGAACACTGGCCTGAGAGTGAGAGGGCAGGTTCTTGTCCTGGGTCTGCCGTTAGAGTTGGCTGTAAATTAGGGCCAGTCCCTAAATTCTGTAGGCCTAAGCTTCATGATCTGTAAAATGGGTCCAGATGAGAGAAGAAATGAATTACATAGTTTCAAAGAGCCATTCAATTTCCAAACCAGATACTTCTGTTAAAATTTCAAGATATTGGGGCTTCCCTGGTGGCGCAGTGGCTGGGAGTCCGCCTGCTGATGCAGGGGACACGGGTTCGTGCCCCGGTCCGGGAAGATCCCACATGCCGCGGAGCGGCTGGGCCCGTGAGCCATGGCCGCTGAGCCTGCGCGTCCGGAGCCTGTGCTCCGCCACGGGAGAGGCCACAACAGTGAGAGGCCCGCGTGCTGCAAAAAAAAAAAAAAAGAAATTTCAAGATATCCCAGTAACTTAGGATCGACCAGTTAGAGAACCCAGTTCAAGAGTTCCCAGTGTACCAGTGATGACATCTTTCATCAGCAGGGGTGCCATGAAGACTACTAGAGTGAGACACTATTAGGGCACTCAAAAAAACCAATATCACAGACTTCAGAATTTGATAAACTTGACTTCAAATCCCAATGCCACAACTTTCTAACTCTGAGACCTTGGACAAGTCACCTATCCTCATCCTTAAAATGGGCAAACAATATCCAACGTTGCAGGGGTGTTGGATGGATTCGTGGGAATGTAAACATCAAGCTTATCCAGAGCACCAAAGTGGCACAGTTAATCTCTAGGTTGTGCCAAAATGAATTGGATGCCCGGAGAAGAGGCCAGACACCCTGAGCAAACGCCCTCTGTCCTCATGGGTCACCAGGAAGGGGACCCCAATCCCCACTAGGCCCACACTAAGCCATGTGAATGGGGAAAGACAGCCCAGATTTCATTCTTCTCCATAATGGAAAGGGGGTGGGGATCACAAGAAGAGAAAGAAAGACAAAACGGAGGAGCTGAGATTTGGGTGTGTGAGTACTTCAGCAAGAATACATATATCTTTATTGGCTCTGGACAGTCTGCCAATCAGCCACAAAATTACCAGCTTCTCTCTCCTCCCAGAAGGACCTCTGCAGCTGTACACAAAAGCTGCCAAAGGAACTTCGGGACCTGGAGGATAAAAGCCCCTCTCTGCCTGGTGCGGGCTGATTTGCAATGCATTGCTTCAGCATAATGTCCCAACTCCGCAGCCACAAAAAGGCATTTCTGTCCCTATCTGTGAGTTTAATAATTTCTATTTCCTACACCTTGCATTCATAATGCATCCACCCAACATGGGCTTGGGCTGGGCGCTGGCCTCAGGCCTCGGCCGTGTCAGTTGCCCTCTCCAGGGGCCCGGGCTGCAAAACCATTTATTAGACAATTTAGCATCTTCAGAGGATGCAGCAACTGAAGGCGGGCTGCCTGACCTCCTTGAAATATAGCTCAAATGTACTCACCTGGCCCTTCTTGGCCCTTTACCCCGCTTCATTAATTTATTTATTCCACGCAGCACCTACTAATGGTAGACATTGTCCCAGCCACGCGGAGAGCTGGTTTCATATCACTGATAGCCAGCACTGAGGAGGTGCTATATATTTGGGGGAGGGGGGTGGTTTGATACGAGAAGTGCACTTGACCATAACTCTGTGAAGGTTGGCACCACGTCCATTCAAGTTCACTCTTGATATCTCTAGCACTTCATAAAATTTGCACATAATAAGTACTCAATTATATTTGATGAATATTGAGTGAAAACATAAATGATGATCAAGACCTCTAAGTAAAATGAAAACAGATTTTGTTTGTTAGGTTTTGCTTTGTTTAGCGTGACTGTGGGGGCGGGGGGGAGGGCACGTGTCACAGGAGACCTAAAAGCCAAGGTAGCTGTGGAGCTGGCCCTGGAGGAGAGCAGAAGTTCAATTTCACAGAGAAAAGCACGGATGAAAGAAGCAGCTCCCTGCCTGGGGAAAGAGCCTGCAGAGGCAAGAAAAACATTAAGAGCTTGGGGTTGAGGGGTAGCCGAGTGAGCTGAAGGAGTAGGTTGGCCCCAGGGATCCAAGGCCTCACTCATTGGCCAGAATTGGGAATGACGACCGACAAACCTAAGCTTGGATCCCAGCTTCAGCGTTTATCAGCAAGACCTCTCACCTTGCTGAGGCTCCGTTTTCTCTTCCGTAAAATATGGTCACTGCAAATTCCTCCCTTCCGGCATCGCCATGAGGCTCACAAGCAGTGGTCCTGCACGTGAGGCAGGGAGCATGGCTGGTTCATGAGGTCTTAGGTGGAAGCCACATCTGCTTTTCACAGGGATCCTGGCACTTCTGATTCAGGCAGCCCTGAGAGTGGGCAGAATCCAATCCTGTCGTGGACTGCCACGCACCCCTCTCCTCTCTGTTTGGGAAACACCAGCAAGATCACTGTGCCTCCACCCCTGCAGGGAGAGCTAATCCCACCAAGTAGAGTGAGAGGCACAGAGGGCACAAAGGTCTGGGAGCAAACCGTGTGCAGCTGACTCGGGTCAGAGAAGTGTTAGGTGAGTGGCTGACAGTGACCGCGTGTCCCCCAGACACTTCCCTGAGCAGGCGGTACACACTGTCTGCTCCTTCCTACAGACAGTGAAGACGGGGACCCCTCTTCCTCTGCCCTCTACCAGCCACATCACAGATGCCTTTCTCTCTGACTCCAATCAGCTCTTCCTATCCTTCTCTGCACCTCCCCCCCCGCAGGCTACCTAACTCAGCGCTGAGTTAAGAGTAATATTGGAAAGGTTAGATCTGGAATGGACAATTATCCCCACCCATGTCTCACAGATGAGAAGACTGAGGCCCAGAAAGGTAATGAGACCTGCCCAAAGCCACACACTGAGTCAGTGGTGGAGGCAGTGCCAACTCAGTACACACATGCAGTACACACATGGTTGATTGTTTCTACCTATACAACTTAGGAAGCTTCTAGCTACAAGTAATAAAATGTTCAACCCCAAAGAGCTTAACAATGAAAATATGTATTATCTGATATAACAAGAGGCACTGTTAATTCCGTCGATCAACATCAAGAGCCGTTTCTTTCCCTCTCTCTGCTCTGCCATGCTCAGCACGTTGGCAGTTGTCCTCAGGCTCACCTCCTCATGGTCATAAAGTGGCTGCAGCAGCTCTCAGCATCATGCCCTCACATAATAATACCACTCAAAAAATAAAATGCCCCTCTTTTGTGCTCATTTTAGGGTGAGAAATCCAAGAACCCCTGCAGGCTCTATTGTGTCTCACTGGTTAGAATTGCAAGGCAATTAGATGGAGTATGATTGCCTGGCTGCCTACATGATTCACCCTCTGGTCCTGGGAGAAGCCAGCTTTCCCTGAGGTGCATGGGTACAGGAGATCTACACAGAGTAAGTGTTCTGCCAGTAAAGAACAATGTGGAGGCTGAACGGCATGCAGGCAACCAATAGCTGGCCACGCTACCTATGTGTGATGTTGACCTTCAGCTTCTCAGGGACAATGAAGAGACAGCTTTCACTAGAATGCAAAGGTCCATCAGCATTTGTTACAGCCTAAGTCTCTGCTTTGTTCCTCTTTGAACTTGGGCACAGAGCTAAACAGCCAGGATCGAATCCTTACTAGCCCTGTGAGATGGAACCACCAGCTTGTCCCGGAAGCCTCAATTCACTCAGCCACTTGAGAACAGTAGCTGTACTATTCAACTCTGCACCCCAACACTTAGCCTCATGCCCCTACACATAGTAGATGCTCACAAAATGTTGCTAAGCCAATGAATAAAATCTGTAAGCCTAGGATAATTCCCTCTCTCTTACAGGGCTGTAATTGGAATCCAGTGTAATAATGTAGAAAAAAGCATTTTGTTAAAAGCTCAAGGAGGTGTTACTATTTTCATTATTCTCCTCTCTTCTCTTTCCTCTCCACCTCAAAAAAATCTGACTCTATACAAAAAGTTCCCCACTGGAAAACTTGGGAATGGGTGGAGAAGAGAACATGAGAAAACAGGTCCTAGTTCAAGGTCTGTGTTAGACAGTTCAGGCTACCATAACAAAGTACCATAGACTGGGGGTCTAAAGCAAATGAAATCTACTTCTTACAGTTCTGGAGGCTGGAAGTCCAAGAGCAAAATGCCATCAGGGTGGGGTTCTGTTGAGGGCTCTCTTCCTGGCTGGCAGGTGGCTACCTTCTCACTGTGACCTACATGGCTTCTTCTCTGTGTGCATGTGGACAGAGAGGGAGCCCTGGTGTCTCTTCCTCTTCTTATAAGGACACCAGTTTTATTGGATTAGGGTCCCACCCATATGATCTCATTTAACATTAATTACCTACCTCTAAATACAGTCATATTAGAGGTTAGGACTTCAACATATGAATTTTGGGGGAGGGGACATAATTCAGTCCATAAATTCTGAGGAGTGCTCTGGAATTTTTCCTCTCGTTTTGGGAACCAAACTTAGACATAGCCTGCCCTCTGTGGTCTGTGTCACAGTAGAATGTCAGAGCACCGGTGGCATCTGTCCCAGGTACATTCTCAGATCTCATCAGCTGACCTGTCATTCTTGGTATCATTCCTGGACTCAGCCAGCTCCAGTTTTATGTATCAGTATTTGTTGTTGCCACTTTCTCTGCCCAGACCACATGCATAAAATTCTAATGACCCATTCAGACTCCATTTTCTGGTTTGCTAACCCTGGCCTCCCACTGAAACTAAAGGATCTGCACACCCCTTCACTTCTGGCATCATTCATCAGGATCGATGAGATTGTGCTGCAGTTTCCAACAATTCCAAAACCACAATCACTTAACAGATTTATTTCTCACTAATCTACATGCCCAACGCTGTAGGGCATGGGGCTCTGCTCCACACAGTCATTCAGGGACCTAGACAGATGTAGCTTCCTCCAGATTGTGACACAGCAGAAATTTCTAAAGAGAGAGAGAAAAAAATGGAGAAAAATGCACACCAACTCTTAAATGCTCACAGAAATGTCATTTCTGGTTACACTTCACTGGCTAGAACTGGCCATACAATACAGATGAACTCGTTCATGTGACAGGAAAGAGAAAAGATTTAGAAATATTGGTGAGCACGAGTAATGTCTATCAAACTCACTCTCTCTAATAACCATGACTTCCCCTAGCCAGGAAAGCCCCCACATTCCCTTCTTCCCCTCGAGGGTACAGAATATGTATGTATTAATGATTATACATTCTCAACGTATACACCCAACAATAGGCAAAAAGCCACCCATTATTTCTGAGTCAATAATTTCAACACTTTTCTACTAAGGTCCCCAGAAATGAAAATGGGCAACTCTCTAACTCTCATCTTCCCAGAAACTCAAAGTACCTCTGCCTGTTTACACAGACAGACTGCCCTGCCCTCTCCTATAGCAAGATATTCAGGAGTGACATCATTATTAGCCCTCCACTGCTCCCAACCCCCTTGATGGACTATGCTGGGGAGCACTTACAAGCACCCAGTGTTTCCCCTCCACCCAGGGTCCCAGTCCCACCCAAAGATCAATAATTCAAGCCAAGACATTCGACAGTGCTGCTACCATGCCAGGGATTTAGTGCACACATCACTCATGCTCCTCTTGCCGCCACAAGAAATATTACAAATTGATCCACAGGACCCGACTCCCTGCTCATACTTCTCCTGGGCTGCCACCGATGCTTCTCTCTAGAAGTAAAGGCTGAGCTGGTGACAGCAGGATTTAAGTCTGGTGTGGGGGGTGGGGGAGGTGTTGGGGATGGTCAGCTGAGAAGCTGAGAAGGGTGGACTGAGGGAGGAGAGGCCAAAGAGCTGGGCCTCGATGACGATGTAAAATGTTAGGCGTCTCCACCAAGTGTCCCTGTGGGGAAATAAGGCAAACCCTTTGCAGCTCAGGAAGCAGGATCTTTGTCTTGTCTCCTTTAGAGTAAGGACCAAAAATACTAACATGAGCCACCAGTCCTTGAGCCATTATTATGTGCTAAGCACTTTTCTGAATGCTTTACATGTAAATATATTCATTTGGATTAATTAGAATTAGGCTCAGCTGGGAGTGACCGTAAACCCAAAATAACAGTAGTTTAAGTAGGATGTTTATTTTAGCTCTTGAGGTGAGCCGTCCAGGGCTAGGATTCACATCACAGTATCCGAAACCCAGGTTCCTTCTGTCTTGTTGCTCTGCCTGTATGGCCTCCACTTCCAAAGTCACTTCATGCTGCAGCACGACTGTTCCAGTTCCAGCCACTGTGCCTGAATTCCCGCCAGCAGGATGGAGCAACAGGAGGATAAGAGCATGACCCCTATCTTTAAGGGCACTTCCAGAAGCCACACTTACTGCTTCAACTTGCATTGCTTCGGCCCAACCTTAGTCACATGGCCACAGCAGTAAAGGAGGCTGGGAAACGTCGTCTTGATTCCAGTCAGCCACGTGCTCCAGGCAGCTAACATTTGAGAGTTCTATTGGTGTAGAAGAAGAGAAAAGTGGCTGAGGGACCGCTAGCAGCATCAGTCATGTCATTCATCTCACAACAACTTCTTGAGGTAATACTGTTATTAAATGCCTTTTACAGATAAGGTAACTGGCATACAAAATTTTTGCATGAAATTCCCTGATCAAAATCATTATTATCCTTCAAGTTACTTACTAAATGTCAATGACCTTCCACCTTGCATTAATAGCGTTTATCTCTCAGGCTACACAAGGCGGGCTGCACAGTGCCCTTGAAGGCAGGGCAATACATTTAATTCATTTCTTTCTCCCTGATGCCTGATACTGTGCCTGGTATAAAGGGGACCTTCAGCAAATAAACATTTGTGATATTAGATCAAATATAATTCTTTCCTTTGCTCTGTCATGATCACCCTTATTATCAAAAACCAATTAATTAGCTGTTACACGCACTTGGCACTCTTAAGATCAACAGACGTGGCATCCACTGCCCAAGAACTGATCATCTAAATCTGGGAGAATTTGAAATGGAAAGAGTAACATCCACCTCTTCCCCTACCCTCTTATTTGGAGATGAGAGACCCTGCTCTCCTGTTGGAGGCACTCTCATGGGCTTTCTGGCCGAGGGGAAAGAAACTCCTGCCTCCCCAGGGGAGAGAAGCAGGGCTGCTCCCAAGAATACGGAACTGCTGATCAGCATCCTTTGCAGATGCCCCCCCACTGCCTCCCCCGATGCTGACGAGGCTGAGCAGTTCAGGCAGAGTTCATCTTAAGCGACTCCATCATCACCCCACTCTCAGCCCACTCTTTGCGGAATTTGCAATTTCTCTGCTCCGGGGGTCATGTCTCCAATGTGCCCTCCCTGAGTAATTGTGAAATTATTATGGTTGGTGATTTTAATTTAAATTGGATGGAGAAATGTCATACTGCAGTCGACTCATTTGCTATGGATTTTCACTTAACCAAATTGATTAGTCAACCAACTAGACTTAACTTGAGAGTTGTAATCATTCATTATTAGATCTCATTTTTCCCAACGCACCCAGATGATGTCAAGAAATTTAAAACTGCAGCAAAAACTCCAGAAATGTCTTCTCATCAAGGCAGTGGGATCTGACTGAAACATTCCACAGATGAAATAGGCTGTGGAAATCTGTGGGGAGCCACCAGGGCCAAACTCCTTGGTGCTGCCCCAGAAGGATGGCCAAAAGAAAAGAACTGGGAATTCACGGGGAGGAAACCAGGCTATCAATCCCTTCCTCCCTCTCCCATGTGTCAAACTTCTACTCATTCTTCAAGAGCCATCTCAAATACTACCACTTCTTTGAAGCCTTCCATGACTTCCCAGGCAGAGTAATTCGCCATCTTTTCCACTCCTGTACACATCTCTATTATAGGAACCAGTAGTTTTTTGTGTAATTATTGTCTACATATCTTTTCTCCTCTAAATTAAAGCTCTTTAAGTCCAGGGTCAGGTTTTAGTCAATAACATATCCTGTCTGAAAAAGAAAAAGAAAAAAAAAATATATATATATAGAGAGAGAGAGAGAGAGAGAGATGATTATCTGAATCACTTTGCTGTACATATGAAACATTGTAAATCAACTACACTTCAATTTTGAAAAAAGAATGTAATGTATAAAAAAAAAAAAAAGTATCCTGACTCCTGTCACTCTGCTTAGCACATAGTGGGCCCTCAGTAAATATTTCTCTATAGATTGAATGAGTGAATAAATACACTGCCTAAAGGACAATGCACTGGGATGGATTCTGTGGGCAGAGCAAAATTCACCACTGTGGATGCCTGCAACTGCCCAAGAGTGGAAGGAAGATGGCTCAGCTGCTACAGGTATGAATCATATCTAGAGATTAACGTGGACATTATGCTGAGTGTGACGCACCTGTATGCTCTGACTGCCGGTAAAAGCTAATATGATTGTCAGTTGCTTCAACAACACTAAAGAATGTATCAAAAAAAAAGTGACAGTCATTGTGCTTTTGCCCTGGACAGTCTAGTCCCAGAACATCACTTAGAAGGACACTGCAGGCTGAAATCTGGGAAAAGAGGTCCCATATGGTGAGGGCTGGCTTCATGGGCATACAACCCTGAGCTTGATTTAACCCTGCCTGCTGTCACCATCTGGAAATTCTTGGTAATACTTGAACAAAGGTCCCCACATTTTTTCAAGACCCATGCAAATTATGTAGCTGGTCCTGCATATGGGGGAGGAAACCATGTCACATGAAAAATAGCTAAAGATCCTAGGGTGATTTGCCTGGAGAGGGAAAGCCTCAGTGGGGACATCCTAACTGTCTCCAAATACCTAAAGACAGTCAAGGGGGAGAAGAATGAGACTCTTTCTGTGCTACCCCAGAGGACAGAACCAGGACCATGGGGTTGAGGCTCATTTAGATTTGGAGTTGATGTTGGCAGGCAAGGGGCAGGGGAACTCTGCATTGACTAGAACTATCTATTTGCAAAAGACTCCTGGGAGATGAAGTACAGTCCATGGCCGGAGGTATTCAAGCTGAGACTATATTTGGGATGGAATATTGTTGAGGCAGAGGAGGAAGCAGCAGACGGGGGTGTGGGGGGGATTCATAAAATCCCTCCCAGTGCTTTGATCCTATGCTTCCAAGGCTAGGCAATCCCCTTTCTAATGCAGAGTAGGGGCAAGTGGAAGGGAGTGGAGAGAAGCAGAGGGGAGTGAAGGGGGAGAGAATCACTGTCTGGGGTAAGTAAATGCGGACCGTGACCCTTGACTTATAACAGCTGCAGCCAGAGGTGAAAGGAGGAGGCTTCACAATCGACCCTCCTCTAAGTCTTTCCCAGCAGCCTTCCTTCCTGTCGCTCGTGGAGGAGGTTTAGCTGCGGGGGGCAGTGTTACCTGGGCAACTGGTCAGCATCCTCTGTCACCCACAGCCAACAAGCACCCCCCAAGTGGATTTAATCACCCACCCAGGGTGTATGTGCGGGCTGAGGAGAATGTAGCAGTGGCTAACCAGGAGTTAAGTCCATGATCAACCCTCAAAGTTGTCCTAAGTGGCTTTGATCCAGAAAGATCCAGGGAGTCTTAACACAAAAAATAAGTTCCAGACCAATTGCTTCCTTCCTGGCTCCTGGAATCATTTTTCCAGCCATGCTGTCTGCATACCCCATGGGAGCTATTCATTAATGAGGGTGAGAAATGCCTAAATTATGCCTCTGGTTCACGTCCAACTCATTCAGAAGGTAAGAAAGTGAGATAACTCACTCCTGCACCGTTTCAACCATTATCATCGAATCATTTCCCTTCAGCACAGAGAGGCCATTGACCAAGAGACCCAAACTACACACACTCCCCCTCATTTCTGCATCTCACACCGGACCCCGGGCTCCTCCCTTTCCTTGCTATTTTCTTTATCAATGGAAACTTTGTTTCCCTTTCCCTCGGCCCCTACCTGGGCACCTGATCTTATCTCTCTCTGTCTGGTTCGGAGATCAACCACATTGAACTCTTTCAACATTCTCTTCCCTGGAGAGGAGGCACAGTTTCATGCTCCCACTTGCTGCAAGGGATAGGCAGTGTGACAGGTCCTCTCCCCACCCCACCTACCCGCCAGCACCTCCAGCTTCAGATGGGCTCTGCAAACTGCCACCATTTGGGGGAGAGCAGAAGGCAGAGAGGAAGGGGATCCGAACAAAGGCTTTATTCAAACCCCTGCACGCTAACATCTCCAAAAAGCTTTTAACAGAGACCATCATTTCCCTCCAAGAATCAATGCATTTTAATTCATACGAAGATATTCGTCTGCTGCCGTTCCTTCGAGGCGTAGAAACACGTTTAACACAACGAGTCAGCCTCGCGTGGAGACAAACGCGCCAGCTTCTCCCTGAAATTACTGGAAGTTCATTTTCAAAAGCCGTCCTGTCTTCTGGGAATCAATGCATATCAACTAAAATCAATAGCTTCTCCGTGCGGATGGGCTGAGACACCAAACTGATCCAGCGTTCCAGTGCATTTGTATCCAAATCTAGACGTTCTCAACAAGTCAATGAATTTAAGCGTCTGCCAGTGTCTTTTCACTTAAAACTAATCTGTTTGCTGATCGGACTGCACATTTCCAGAGTGCGTAGTAATATACTCTGTGTGTTTACCAGATCCAATTGTACATTAACTCAAATAAATATATTTCCACTTAACTTAAAATCGAGTTTGTCCCAACTTTAGCAATGCTCATGGGAATGAACTTGAGCCAGTGTGCTAGCCCAGCTCTCCCAGAGAACAAGGCCTGGTCCCCTCCATCTGGCACCAAGGGTGTGGTCTCTCTGGGGCTGACTGATATATTCTGGAACAAAGTCCTTCCTGCTTCTGTGGACCATCAACTCCAGGATTAGACGGAGCATCACAGCATGTGTTTGGTCGCCCTGCCTCCCAAACTGGAGATTTCCCCTAAGCCACTCTGCAGAAGGGGGTCCCTCTTCAGTTCCTAGAAATCACCTAGGAGCATAGCTCTGCAGTCACTCATCCTGTATGCGCAACCAAGGACCATTCCCATATAGGTTATGACAGAATATTGACTTTGCTGTACACCTGAAACTAACACAACGTTGTAAATCAACTATACTCTGATATAAAATAAATAATTAAAGAAGAAGACCGTTCTCTAATGAGCCACTTATAGGGCACCTACTATGTGCAAGGCTGCGTGGACATTCAAAGAAGTAAAGGAGTGGCTATAGCCTAGAAACCAATGGCCTCAGACCGAGGGGCTCTGATCCGTGTTTCAGATGGTCAGTCAGTCAATGTTTCTCAAGCCCCACAGTGTCCAGATTCTGTGCTAAGCACAGGGAAACAGTGATGGACATATCAGACAAAGCCCACTGCTTGCAAGCTCCCCAAGAGAAAAATCAAATGAATCAGTATAAGAAACCAACGATTAATTATATGTGTGGGCAAAACACTGCTAGGGAAAAATACAGGCTGCTGGGGAGCAAAGAGCAGCATCTAAACTAGTGGTGGGAGGGAGGCAGAGGGGAGGGGCTGTGCCTGCTACTCTCTATACCAGCACTTTATTTCATCTTCACAAGTTTGTAAGGAGTTACGAGCATCCCCAATTTGCAGGTGAAGAAGCTGAGGCTCACAGTTGCTTACCAGCTCCATGAGACCACTAGGAAGTGACACGCGTCCGAAAAGAACCAATTATCAAGCAGCAGAGTCAGGATTCAAGCCCAGGACTGCCAGAGGCTGGACCCGTGCCTTCCCCACTGTGCCACCTGCCGTTCACGTGCAAAGTGATTAACAACACAAGCCATTATGTGTTCCTAGGAGCAAGCCAGCCCCAGAGGGGCAGTGGTGTCTGGATTTAGAAGACAGGGAGAGCCCCAGAGGCTGAGGTCTGTATCAGGGAAGGCTTTCCAGAGAAGGTGGCTCTGGAACCAAGTCAGAGAAATGCTGAGGAAGCGAAAGGTCCCAGACAATAGGTACAGCTGGGGCAAATGCTCAGAGGTGGGAATAAATATTGTTTTGGTGGGGGAGTGAGGAGACCAGGCCAGGCTCAAGTACCAGTTCTGTATAGCGGAGTCATAGGGGACAAACCTGCCTAGGCAGCATGAAACTAGATTCTAGAAGACCTTGAATGTCACACTCCAAGTGCGTTCTTTGATTGAATCCCAGGTTCCAAAGCTGCTGCTGGTCTTAAAGAAGTCCAGGGTCAAGAATACACTTCCCTGTGCCCAGGACACCCCCATCCAGACCTCCTTTGATCCCACAGGGTCCCTCTCCCCACCTATCTCTGACTAGCAGCTCTCGGGGAATGCTACTGAAGGAGCCTGGTCCCTAGCTCCGAGAAGCCTCAAGGCATCACCATGGAGACGATACAGGCTGCAGCCACACAAAAGGAGCTGTGAGCTCCCCAGCTCACCTGGGACTCCGAGCTAACAAGGAGGTGGCAAAAGTGTTTCATTTTCTCTCTTCTTCTTGAACTCTCTAAAAAAGAAAAGGCAATTCACACAGGCAAACAAACCCCACCCTGCCCTGGAAGGAAGCTGCTAGGCCCACCCTTCCATGGTAGCTGGTCTCCTTCTGAGAGAGGGAGGGAGAACCCTGTATCTGAAGATCTACAAGAGGAGGTTGCTAGGAAAGAAAGATGCTGGAAGGACGAACGGGAAACCTAGGGCTGTTCGCCTTTTCTCCTACCCAAATGGAGGAGCAGATCAGCCGTGTGTGTCAATGTAAGTTGATAGCTTTTGCTTCATTCACTTTGGGGTTCTGAAATGCAGACAACCTCTATACTTGCTGCAAGCCCAGGATCCTTCCTATTAGGGTAAGTCATGCAAATCGGGTTCACTGGGATGATTTCTGCACCATTCCCACTCAAGAACTGCATCCTGGATTAAGCATCCCGATGCAACCTGTCCCATTTAGCATCCCAGGGAATCCTGACTAGGCACAGAAGGGCAGGAGTATCTGAGTGGTGCAGGAGGAAAAGAGGAGGGAAGGGATGGAGGTACTGGGATACCCAGAAACAGGGCCGGGGTGGAATGCGGAAAGGAATGCTGTTGCTTCTGAGTTGGGAAGGGAGGAGACAGGGAGCATCTCCAGCCAGCAAGCAATCTTCACACATGCATTGTCGTTTTCTTCTGCAAAGGGGTGAGAAGAGGGGAGAGGGAGAGGTGGCAGCAAGAGAGGGAGCAGGCGGGAGAGGTGAGAAATCCAGCATCTTCAGACCTGCCCACACTGCTGGCTTCTCTACTGTGAGCAATACCTCATCTCACAGTCATTAGAGAGCCCACAGGAAGGATGCAAGCCGGACAACCCGAAGAGTGGGAAAATAAAGAGAAGGGATGCGCATACATGGATGTGCGCCTGGACTTCTTGGGAGAGATGGGCCCCAGCCTGAAGCTGTCCCAGCCCCCGAATTCCCAGAATCTTTGGAGTGGCAAATGGACCAGCTCTCTTGTCACTCCAAAAACCCCAGGAGCACCCAGCGTGCAGGGTCCCCATGTCTGCTCCGAGCTCTGTTCCTCTTTCCTTGCCTTCTCCTGGAACAAATAGGGTCTCAGCTTTCCTTCCAGTCTGGCCGAGCCCTTTCCAGCTCACGAGCAAAACCAGTAAACTGGGAGGCTAGGGAGGGGAGCAGTCCCCAGAATAGCCCTGGCAAGATGCGCACTTGCTACTGAGAGTACGGGTCAGCCCCTGACAGCCCTCTACTCAGAGCTTGCCACGGCTCCCAACTCACTCAGGGTAAAAGCTAAAGTTCCTACATAAAGTCCCTGTGAAATCTGCCTACACAACCCTCTGACCCATGACCTTTCTGAACTCCCCTGGTGCATTGCCTCTCACCTGCTCTGACCAGGTCACAGCATCTCCTTCTTACTCTCCAAGCACAAAAGATGCCCTCTGGGCCTCAGGGCCTTTGCATTTGTTTCCCCTGCGCAGAACATTTTCTTTAGATGTTTTCACGTCTCTCTCTCTCAGGCCTGAATTTCAACATTACTTTCCCAGTGAGACTTCTTAGTTCCTCCATCTAAAATCCCAGCCACCCCTATGCCTCTTCCCAGTTCTACTTTGTGTCAGCTTTTATCACCATTTTTAATTACTTATTCATCTAGTTCATTGTCAGGATCCTTCACTGGAGTGCACGTTCCGTGAAGGCAGGGAGTTTTGACTGTTTTGTTTTCTGTTGTTTCCTCGGCACCTAGAAGCATCTTGGCAGATGGTAGGTCCTCAATAACTACTCATGTAATGAAAGAAACATCCCTACGCTGGCTCCTCCCACTTCCCCAGAAGTGCCTACGGCAATTCTTCTTCCAAATACCTCTGAAGACACCCACCCTCCTGGAAAATGACTTATGCTATGGACTCAGACGTCAGGAGAAAGATGGCAGGGATAACAGAATGGGAATTTCCTCCTTTCAGGTCCAGAGTGGGCAGGGTATGGGTGAAAGGGGATGCTTCAGAGTGGGAATCCCACTCATCACTCTGGGCACAGAGCAAAGTCATTGTGATCACTAGCCTCTCTTTGGTGAGGATACACACACACACACACACACACACACACACACACACACACACACACACAC